>NC_056448.1:30480346-30829303 GCF_018296145.1 Oncorhynchus tshawytscha
AGTGTTGCCAACCCCTCAGTAAGGAAAGTAGCTATTGGCTGTCCTAATTTGCATAATTGGCTGCTATTGGCTGTCCTAATTGCATAATGTGCATGTAATTGTGATGGATGCTGTAGGAGAGAGGAATAACATTGTGGGAGAGACAAAAAGTGAGTAAAAAAACACCATAAATATGTTTAGAACTACAAATGAACTTTCTTCTGTCGATTCTTGTTTTTTTTATGTCACAATTCCAACCGTCCTCCTTTATCCGGGCTTGGGACCGGCAAAAGTGACCCAAAAGAGACACACACTTATTTTTTTGTTTTTTTGTTTAGTTTGCTTAATTTGGTTTGAGTTTTAACCTTATGGTCCATTTAGGAGCCAACAACAAATCACAGTAAAACACAGTAAAAATGAAAATCTTTAACCATAACATTTTTATTTTATTTTGTATACAATCTACATTAACAATCTAAATGGACCAAAAAGAGACAATAAAAAAAACTGTCAATGGCAATGTGAGAAAATGATGGTAACTAGTCTGGCCCTAATTCAGGTTAAATGTTTTTTTTTTTACGTAGGCCAGGGCGGGATCAGCCAGCGGCAGCTTCCCACATGCACGATTCATTTGCAGTCTGGACCCGGAGGGGTGAACATCTCCTGCTCTGACTGCAGCTGGGAGGGACTGCTGCACGAGGCCTGGACTGCCTGTGAGTGCTTTGGGACGGGTGTGAGGCCCACGGCAGCATCCGCTGCTCGTTGAGAAGAGTAAGAACGATACGTGCCAGATTCTCCAAAAGTCTCCAGTAACACCAGAAAAAGTCGCTAGATTTGTCGCTAGTCGCTTTTTTGAAAATGTGTCGCTAGAGGGGTATGAATACTCGCTAAATATAGCGACAAAGTCGCTAAGTTGGCAACACTGCCAGGAGTAGGTAGCCCTGTTCCTAGAGTGCCGCTGGTACTGCAGGACTTTGTTCCAACTAGGTACCACACCAGACCAACTGAGCTAATTGATCAGTTCAATGATTGGCTAAATTTAATTAACCTGGTCTTCCAGGTTGATTAAATCAAAAACATGAAGTGGGATTGCCTACCCTTCTTATAAAGCCAGTTACGACCCAGGAACAGCTAGAAGAGAGAGGCTTGTGATGTGTAGCCGAAGTATGAAGCTAAATATTAGCTAGATCATGGCTCTGTAACCCAGTTCCTGGAGAGCTACCATCCAGTAGGTTTTCGTTCCAACCGTAATCTCGCACACCTGATTCTAATAATTAGCTGGTTGATAAATTGAATCAAAGTTAGTTACAACTGGGGTTGAATTGAAAACCTACAGTGTGGAAATATATATGAAACACATGAAAATCAAATTTTTGACTGCACTTGGGCTTTAAGACATGGCCTTTCAGCCGCAGCAGGATGTGACCGGTGCATAGAGCTGCTCTGTTAACTTCCTACAGATTAGATTTAATATAATAGAAACAGAGAGGGAGAAAAGAGAGGTATACAGTAAGCTAAGTAAAAAGGGAGAGTGATAGTAGCATGTTAGTGAGTGAGGAGGAGTGATGGAGAAGGGAATGGGAGGAGGAGTGAGGTGAGAGATTGTCAAGCATGTTCCGGAGTGAGCGATCAAAGTAATTTGCCTGAGATTATCGGGTTCGATAATCCAACTCAGTGTCCAACTCAGTGGCGTTGTGGTTAGTATCCACCCTGAGATTGTACGGTTGGGAGTCATACCAAAAAACAAAAATGGGACCAGATGAGTCTCTGCTTGGCGCTCAGCATTAAGGAGATTGGGGGTAAGGCCCTGCGACGGACTAGCATCCTGTCCAGGGGGTGTACTTGTACATCAAGTTACATTACTCTCCATAAACAGGAGAAAATAATAGCTTACAGATAACCATCTTCTCTCAGTTATATCCTCTCAATCACTGAACAAAAATATAAATACAACATGCAACAAATTCAAAGATTTTCAGTTAAATTTTCAGTTAAATTTTCAGTAAAACGGAATCAGTTCATTGAAATAAATTCATTAGGCCCTAAACAATGGAAGTCACATGACTGTGAATACAGACATGCATCTGTTGGTCACAGATACCTTAAAAAAAAGGTAGGGGCGTGGATCAGAAAACCAGTCAGTAAGTATCTGGTGACCACAATTTGCCTCATGCAGCGTTTCACATCTCCTTCACATAGAGTTGATCAGGCTGTTGATTGTGTCCTGTGGAATGTTGTTCCACTCCTCTTCAATGGCTGTGTGAAGTGGCTGGATATTAACGGGAACTGGAACACACTGTCGTACACGTTGATCCAAAGCATCCCAAACCTGCTCAATGATGACATGTCTGGTGAGTATGCAGGCCATGGAAAAAACATGTCCGTTTCCAGGAATTGTGTAAAGATCTTTGCGATACGGGGCTGTGCATTATCATGCTGAAACATGAGGTGATGGTGGCGGATGAATGGCATGACAATCGGCGTCAGGATCTCGTCACAGTATCTCTGTGAATTCAAATTGCCATTGATAAAATGCAATTGTGTTCGTTGTCCGTAGCTCATGTCTGCCCGTACCATAACCCCAGCGCCACCATGGGGCACTCTGTTCACAACGTTGACATCAGCAAACCGCTCGCCCACAGGACGTCAATACACATTGTCTGCCCTTTGCCCAGTACAGTTGAAAGCTAGATTCATCCGTGAAGAGCACACTTCTCCAGCGTGCCAGTGGCCGCCGAAGGTGAACATTTGCACACTGAAGTTGATTCCAGGTGGCTGGTCTCAGGCGATACCGTAGGTGAAGACGGATGTGGAGGTCCTAGGCTGGTGTGGTTACACTTGGTTGTGAGGCTGGTTAGACATACTGACAAATTCTTTAAAACAACATTGGAGGTGGTTTATTGCAGAGAAATTAACATTTAATTCTCTGGCAACAGCTCTGGTGAACATTCTTGCAGTCAGCAAGCCAATTGTACGCACCCTCAAAACTTGAGACATCTGTGGCATTGTGTTGTGTGACAAAACTGCACATTTTAGACTGTCCTTTTATTGTCCCCAGCACAAGGTGCACCTGTGTAATGATCACGCTGTTTAATCAGGTTTTTGATATGCCACACCTGTCAGGTGGATAGATGATATTTGCAAAGAAGAAAGGCTCACTAACAGGGATGTAAACACATTTGTGCACAAAATTTAGCCAAAATAAGCTTTTTGTGTGAATGGAACATTTCCGAGATCTTTTATTTCAGCTCATGAAACATCGGATCAACACTACACATGTTGCGTTTATATTTTTGTTCAGTTTAATATGACAATGATATTACTATAATGATATAATGCAAATCAAGGTTATAATAGCCTTTCCAAATAAAAGAGTACATAAACAATCTGTAAATCATAGAACGTATAAAGCTAGAAAGAAAGAACACACACATTCTGCTCTCTAAGGTATAAAATAAAACAATCTCTATAGTTCTCCCTCTCCTCTCTCTTTGGTCCCTCTCTCCTTATACAGGCGCACACACACACACACATACATACACACACACACACACACACACACACACACACACACACACACACACACACACACACACACACACACACACACACACACACACACACACTGTTATCTCTTCCTTATCTTTTTCATTAATATTCATAGCTTAATTAATAGGGGTTAATTTGCATATCTATTATCAAGAGGATCCAGTCCTTTAGATTACCCTAATCCTGCACTCACACACACACACACACACACACACACACACACACACACACACACACACACGGCTCAGTCTTTCATGTCTGACGAGAGGGCAAGATATGAAGGGGACACAGACCTGAGGGCTTCGCCACACACACACACACACACACACACACACACACACACACACACACACACACACACACACACACACACACACACACACACACACACACACACACACACACACACGCCAGAGAGGAGACAGATTAGACACAGTTTTCTAGTTCACATCATATGGTAGTATTACTATACACTGCAATCAGTACATTCAAAAATGATTTAGCCCCCTTGACTTTTTCCACATTTTGGTACATTACAGCCTTATTCTAAAATGGATTACACTGTTTTTTTTCTTCTCATCAATCTACACACAATCCCTCATAATGAAAAAGCAAATAAATGTTTTTAGAAATGTTTGCAAATAAAATAAACAACTGAAATATCACATTTACATACTGTAAGTATTCAGACCCTTTACTCAGTACTTTATTGAAGCACCTTTGGCTGCGATTACAGCCTCAAGTTTTCTTGGGTATGACGCTACAAGCTTGGAACACCTGAGTTTCTCCCATTCTTCTCTGCAGATCCTCTCAAAATCTGTCAGTTTGGATAGGGAGCATCGTTGCACAGCTATTAGATCTCTCCAGAGATGTTCGATCGGGTTTAAGTCCAGGCTCTGGCTGGGCCACTCAAGGACATTCAGAGACTCGAAGCCACTACTGCGTTGCCCTAGCTGTGTGCTTATGGTCATTGTCCTGCTGGAAGGTGAACCTTTGCCCCAGTCTAAGGTCTAAGGTCCTGAGAGCTCTGGAGCAGGTTTTCATCAATGATCGCTCTGTACTTTGCTCCATTCATCTTTCCCTTGATCCTGACTATACTCCCAGTCCCTGCCACTGAAAAACATCCCCAGAGCATGATGCTGCCACCACCATGCTTCACCAGGTTTTCTCCAGACGTGACGATTGGCATTCAGGCCAAATAGTTAAATCTTGGTTTCAACAGACCAGAGAATCTTGTTTCTCATGGTCTGAGAGTCCTTTAGGTGCCTTTTCAAACTCCAAGGGGGCTGCCATGTGCATTTTACTGAGGAGTGGCTTCCGTCTGGCCACTCTACCATAAAGGCCTGATTGGTGGATTGCTGTAGAGATGGTTGTCCTTCTGGAACGTTCTCCCATCTCCACAGAGGAACTCTGGAGCTCTGTCAGAGTGACCATTGGGTTCTTGGTAACCTCCCTGACCAAGGCCTTTCTCCCCAATTGCTCAGTGTAGCAGCTCTAGGAAGAGTCTTGGTGGTTCCAAACTACTTCCATTTAAGAATGATGGAGGCCACTGTGTTCTTGGGCACCTTCAATGCTGCAGACATTTTTTGGTAGCCTTCACCAGATCTGTGCCTCAACACAATCCTCTCTAAGGACAATTCCTTCGACCTCATGGCTTGGTTTTTGCTCTGACATGCACTGTCAACTGTGGAACCTTATAGAGACAGGTGTGTGCCTTTCCAAATCAAGTCCAATCAATTGAATTTACCATGAGTGGACACCAATCAAGTTGTAGAAACATCTCAAGGACGATCAGTGGAAACAGGATGCACCTGAGCTCAATTTCAAGTCTCATAGCAAAGGGTCTGAATACTTTAATACATTTGCATACATTTCTAAAAAGCTGGTTTTGCTTTGTCATTATGGGGTATTGTGTGAAGATGGATGAGGAAAACATTGAATTAAATCCATTTTAGAATAAGGCTGTAATGTAACAAAATGTGGAAAAGGTCAAGGGGTCTGAATACTTTCCGAATGCACAGTGTATACTGTATGTGTGCTTGCATGCGCATGTGTGTGTGTTGTACCTTTATCTACGTAAGCAACTTGTTTGTAAAGTGAAGAGGAATAATTCCCAGAATATAGCCTCTTATGTATCTCTTTCTGATATAATTGAATATATTAATAATGAAAATCAATATTCCTCCAGGGAAAATAACCAAGAACTTTACCCTGACTACTGTATACTGTATTCTACTACTGTATACTGTATTCTACTACTGTATACTGTATTCTACTACTGTAGACCTACTACTCTACCTCCCCTTCTCTCTCTCTCTCCTTTTCTCCCTCTCTTTTTCTCAATTCAATTCAAGGGGCTTTATTGGCATGGGAAACAGATGTTACTTTGCCAAAGCAAGTGAAGTAGATGAAATCAAAAAATGTACAGTAAACATTACACTCACAAAAGTTCCAAAGGAATAGAGACATTTCACATGTCATATTATGTCTATATACAGTGTTGTAACATTGTGTAAATAGTTAAAATACAAACATATATCAATTCAGTTCAATTCCAAGGGGCTTTACTGACATGAGACACATATCTTTATATTGCTAAACCAAGTCAAATAAACAATAAACAAACGTCAACATTTTAACAAAAAAAAGATTAGAATTTAACAGTAAACAAAGGTTTCAAAAAGACAATTCAAGTTTTATATTATCAGCTATGTACTGTGTTTCAGCAATGTGCAAATAGTTAAATAAGCATAAGTAGTGGTGATATTTACAATGATGTTTGTTCTCCACTGATTGCCCTTTTCTTGTGGCAACAGATCACAAATCTTGCTGCTGTGGTGGCACACTGTGGTATTTCACCCAGTAGATAGGGGAGTTTATCAAGATTGGAATTGTTTTCAAATTCTTTGTGGATCTGTGTAATCTGAGGGAAATACAGTCTGTGTCTCTAATATGGTCATACATTTGGCTGGAGGTTAGGAAATACGGCTCAGTTTCTACCTCATTTTGTGGGCAGTGTGCCCTTCTCTCGAGAGCCAGGTCTGCCTACGGTGGCCTTTCTCAATAGCAAGTCTATGCTCACTGAGTCTGTACATAGTCAAAGCAGTCACAGTGGTCAAGTATTCTGCTACTGTACATTCCTCTGTTTAGGGGCAAATAACATCCCAGTTCTTGGATGTTTTGTTGATTATTTCCAATGTGTCAAGTAATTCTCTTTTTGTTTTCTCATGATTTGGTTGGGTCTGAATGTGTTGCTGTCCTCGGGCTCTGTGGGGTCTGTTTGTGTTTGTGAACAGATCCCCCGTACTAGTTGGCGGAGGGGACCCTTTCCAGGTTTATCTCTCTGTAGGTGAGGGCTCTCGCTCTCTCTCTCTCTCTCTCCGTCTTCTCTCTCTTTCTCTCCCTCATCTCTCTCTCTCTTCCACATCTCTCTTCCTCATCTCTCTCTCTCTCTCACCCTCATCTCTCTTTCCCTCTTATCTCTCTCCTGTGTTTGTGCCGTCCTTCAGTTTAAGTGTCTATAAGCTTCCTTAATCCTTCCTGTTGTTAACACTGTGTTCTGGAAATGATGACAAAGATTACATCAAACATGAGACTGCTTGAAAGACACAGACACACACATGGCTGGGGGACACCCATTATTAATTCATACTCTGCCATTGTGTATGCCCAAGAGTCCCACGAACAGCGGGAGGAGGAGAGAGGGATTCCTAGAGGGGGTACATGAAGAGAGACTAGAGAAGAGGGGGAGTGTGACAGATGAAAAGCAGGATATTTTAGGATGGGGACCCTGGAGAAAATGTCAAGATGATAACAGATATGATAAGGATTTGCTGCTGTAATCATGATAGAAATTGAATAGAGTGATTCACAGGGTCATGATCTGTCAGTTGTCAAACAACTGCTCAAAAATAAAGGGAACACTAAAATAACACATCCTAGATCTGAATGAATGAAATATTCTTATTAAATAGTTTTTTTCTTTACATAGTTGAATGTGCTGACAACAAAATCACAAAAAAATTATCAATGGAAATCAAATTTATCAACCCACGGAGGTCTGGATTTGGAGTCACACTCAAAATTAAAGTGGAAAACCACACTACAGGCTGATCCAACTTTGATGTAATGTCCTTAAAGCAAGTCAAAATGAGGCTCAGTAGTGTGTGTCGCCTCCACGTGCCTGTATGACCTCCCTACAACGCCTGGGCATGCTCCTGATGAGGTGGCGGATGGTCTCCTGAGGGATCTCCTCCAAGACCTGGACTAAAGCATCTGCCAACTCCTGGACAGTTTGTGGTGCAACGTGGCGTTGGTGGATGGAGCGAGACATGATGTCCCAGATGTGCTCAATTGGATTCAGGTCTGGGGAATGGGCGGTCCATAGCATCAATGCCTTCCTCTTGCAGGAACTGCTGACACACTCCAGCCACATGAGGTCTAGCATTGTCTTGCATTAGGAGGAACCCAGGGCCAACCGCACCAGTATATGGTCTCACAAGGGGTCTGAGGATCTCATCTCGGTACCTAATGGCAGTCAGGCTACCTCTGGCGATGACACACCATGACTGACCCACCGCCAAACCGGTCATGCTGGAGGATGTTGCAGGCAGAACGTTCTCCACGGCGTCTCCAGACTCTGTCACGTCTGTCACATGTGCTCAGTGTGAACCTGCTTTCATCTGTGAAGAGCACAGGGCGCCAGTGGCGAATTTGCCAATCTTGGTGTTCTCTGGCAAATGCCAAACGTCCTGCACGGTGTTGGGCTGTAAGCACAACCCCCACCTGTGGACGTCGGGCCCTCATACCACCCTCATGGAGTCTGTTTCTGACCGTTTGAGCAGACACATGTACATTTGTGGCCTGCTGGAGGTCATTTTGCAGGGCTCTGGCAGTGCTCCTCCTGCTCCTCCTTGCACAAAGGCGGAGGTAGCGGTCCTGCTGCTGGGTTGTTGCCCTCCTACGGCCTCCTCCACATCTCCTGATGTACTGGCCTGTCTCCTGGTAGCGCCTCCATGCTCTGGACACTACGCTGACAGACACAGCAAACCTTCTTGCCACAACTCGCATTGATGTGCCATCCTGGATGTTCTGCACTACCTGAGCCACTTGTGTGGGTTGTAGACTCCGTCTCATGCTACCACTAGAGTGAAAGCACCGCCAGCATTCAAAAGTGACCAAAACATCAGCCAGGAAGCATAGGACCTGAGAAGTGGTCTGTGGTTACCACCTGCAGAACCACTCCTTTATTGGGGGTGTCTTGCTAATTGCCTATAATTTCCACCTGTTGTCTATTCCATTTGCACAACAGCATGTGAAATTTATTGTCAATCAGTGTTGCTTCCTAAGTGGACAGTTTGATTTCACAGAAGAGTTACATTGTGTTGTTTAAGTGTTTCCCTTTATTTTTTTGAGCAGTGTATATACACACACACCCTCTTATCTCTCACAAACCCTCTTATATCTCTCCTTCTTCTCACTCTCTCATCTCTCTCCCTCTTCTGACTCTCGTCTCTCTCTCTCTCTCACTCTCATCTCTCTCTCTCCCTCTTCTCACACTCTCTCCCTCTTCTCACTCTCTCATCTCTTGCTCTCTTCTCACTCTCTCTCTCTTATATCTCTCTCTCCCTCTTCTCACTCTCTCTCTTATATCTCTCTCCCTCATCTCTCTCTCTTCTCACTCTCTTATATATCTCTCTCCCTCTTCTCACTCTCTCTCTTATATCTCTCTCTCCCTCTTCTCACTCTCTCATCTCTCTCCCTCTTCTCATCTCTCTCTCTCTCTCTCTTCTCATCTCTCTCTCTCCCTCTTCTCACTCTCTCATCTCTCATCTCTCTCTCTCCCTCTTCTCATCTCTCTCTCCCTCTTCTCACTCTCTCATCTCTCCCTCTTATCACTCTCTCTCTCCCTCTTCTCATCTCTCTCTCCCTCTTCTCACTCTCTCTCTCCCTCTTCTCACTCTCTCTCTTATATCTCTCTCTCCCTCTTCTCACTCTCTCTCTTATATCTCTCTTCTCTCCCTCTTCTCCTCTTCTCATCTCTCTCCCTCTTCTCATCTCTCTCTCTCCCTCTTCTCACTCTCTCATCTCTCTCCCTCTTCTCATCTCTCTCTCTCCCTCTTCTCACTCTCACATCTCTCTCTCTTCTCACTCTCTCCCTATTCTCACTCTCTCTCTCCCCCCCTCTCTCTCTCTCTCTCTCTCTCTCTCATATCTCTCTCTTCCTCTTCTCACTCTCTCATCTCTCTCTCTCTTATATCTCTCTCCCTCTATCAATTCAATTCAAAGGGGTTTTATTGGCATAGGAAACACATGTGTACATGGCCAAAGTGAAAGTGAAATAAACAATAAACAAAAGTGAGAAGAAACAAGAAATGTACATTAAATATTGCACGCAAAGGTTTCAAAGCTATAAGGACTTTTCAAATGTTCTATTATCAGCTATGTATAGTGTTTTTAACAATGTGAAAATAGTTGTAGTATGAATAGTAGGTGAAGATAAGTAAACTGATGAATATTGCTTGTATTCACAATGTTGTTTGTGCTCCTCTGGTTGCCCTGTTTACATGGCAACGGGTCACACATCTTACTGCTTTAATTGCGGTGTCGCCTAACAGACATCTTATCTTTCTCTTGTGTTTGTGTCACCCTTCACTTCAAGTGTCTACAAGCTTCCTTGATCCTTCCTGTTGTTAATGCTGATGACAAAGAGTACATTAAACAGCTTGACACACACACACACACACACACGGCTGGGTGAGAACCATTATTAATTCATACTCTGCCATTGTGTATGCCCAAGAGTCCCACGAACAGAGAGGGATTACTAGAGGGGGTACAAGGAGAGGAGAGAGGGGGGATGTGACATGAAAAATAGGAGTTTTTCAGCACGGGACCCTGGATAATTTGATTAATTGATTGATGCTGTAGGGGTGTGTGTGTGTGTGTGTGTGTGTGTCACATGGGGATGTGGGAAACCTACTCCTCAGCCTGAAGTGTCACCACTTGCTCCACCTAACTTGTGGCGCCGACCAAATCAGGAGGAAGTGGTACTGTACTCACAAGTATCCTGACACACCTTTGTGTGTTTGATACCCTATAATACTGACACACCTGAGGGCAGAGCTGACATTACACATGTCAGTCACATAATTGAATTACAGGAGAGACAGAGAGAGAGTGATGATGAGGTGATAGATGCATGGTCACGGAGCAGGCCAGGTATATCAACAGTAATCTTCTTGTGGGATTGACTGAACAGGAATGAAAGGCACTGGAATCTAATCAGATAATCATGAAGCAGAACTTCATAATCGTGTGTTAATTATACAGCTACAACAGATGAGTGTCTTATTTACAGGAGTCCCTCCCTCTGTCTCTCTATCCCATTTCCCATTTCCACTTTCTGTCCCCCCCTCATCTCTGTCTCTCTCTTCTTCTTAAAACCTTTAACATCTTTCTGTTGAACACCTTTAACATCTTTCTGTTGAACACCTTTAACATCTTTCTGTTAAACACCTTTAACATCTTTCTGTTAAACATCTTTAACATCTTTCTGTTGAACACCTTTAACATCTTTCTGTTAAACATCTTTAACATCTTTCTGTTATTAAACACCTTTAACATCTTTCTGTTGAACACCTTTAACATCTTTCTGTTAAACATCTTTAACATCTTTCTGTTGAACACCTTTAACATCTTTCTGTTAAACACCTTTAACATCTTTCTGTTATTAAACACCTTTAACATCTTTCTGTTATTAAACACCTTTAACATCTTTCTGTTATTAAACACCTTTAACATCTTTCTGTTATTAAACACCTTTAACATCTTTCTGTTATTAAACAACTTTAACATCTTTCTGTTATTAAACACCTTTAACATCTTTCTGTTAAACATCTTTAACATCTTTCTGTTGAACATCTTTAACATCTTTCTGTTATTAAACACCTTTAACATCTTTCTGTTATTAAACACCTTTAACATCTTTCTGTTAAACACCTTTAACATCTTTCTGTTATTAAACACCTTTAACATCTTTCTGTTAAACATCTTTAACATCTTTCTGTTGAACATCTTTAACATCTTTCTGTTATTAAACACCTTTAACATCTTTCTGTTATTAAACACCTTTAACATCTTTCTGTTAAACACCTTTAACATCTTTCTGTTAAACACCTTTAACATCTTTCTGTTAAACACCTTTAACATCTTTCTGTTATTAAACACCTTTAACATCTTTCTGTTGAACACCTTTAACATCTTTCTGTTGAACACACATCTTTCTGTTGAACACCTTTAACATCTTTCTGTTGAACACCTTTAACATCTTTCTGTTAAACACCTTTAACATCTTCTGTTGAACACCTTTAACAGTTGAACACCTTTAACATCTTTGTTATTAAACACCTTTAACATCTTTCTGTTGAACACCTTTAACATCTTTCTGTTAAACACCTTTAACATCTTTCTGTTGAACACCTTTAAAATCTTTCTGTTATTAAACACCTTTAACATCTTTCTGTTATTAAACACCTTTAACATCTTTCTGTTGAACACCTTTAACATCTTTCTGTTGAACACCTTTAACATCTTTCTGTTGAACACCTTTAACATCTTTCTGTTATTAAACACCTTTAACATCTTTCTGTTGAACACCTTTAACATCTTTCTGTTAAACACCTTTAACATCTTTCTGTTATTAAACACCTTTAACATCTTTCTGTTGAACACCTTTAACATCTTTCTGTTATTAAACACCTTTAACATCTTTCTGTTATTAAACACCTTTAACATCTTTCTGTTGAACATCTTTAACATCTTTCTGTTATTAAACACCTTTAACATCTTTCTGTTATTAAACACCTTTAACATCTTTCTGTTATTAAACACCTTTAACATCTTTCTGTTATTAAACACCTTTAACATCTTTCTGTTATTAAACACCTTTAACATCTTTCTGTTGAACACCTTTAACATCTTTCTGTTGAACACACATCTTTCTGTTGAACACCTTTAACATCTTTCTGTTAAACACCTTTAACATCTTTCTGTTAAACACCTTTAACATCTTTCTGTTATTAAACACCTTTAACATCTTTCTGTTGAACACCTTTAACATCTTTCTGTTATTAAACACCTTTAACATCTTTCTGTTGAACACCTTTAACATCTTTCTGTTATTAAACACCTTTAACATCTTTCTGTTGAACACCTTTAACATCTTTCTGTTAAACACCTTTAACATCTTTCTGTTGAACACCTTTAACATCTTTCTGTTGAACACCTTTAACATCTTTCTGTTATTAAACACCTTTAACATCTTTCTGTTGAACACCTTTAACATCTTTCTGTTAAACACCTTTAACATCTTTCTGTTGAACACCTTTAAAATCTTTCTGTTATTAAACACCTTTAACATCTTTCTGTTGAACACCTTTAACATCTTTCTGTTGAACACCTTTAACATCTTTCTGTTGAACACCTTTAACATCTTTCTGTTATTAAACACCTTTAACATCTTTCTGTTGAACACCTTTAACATCTTTCTGTTGAACACCTTTAAAATCTTTATGTTATTAAACACCTTTAACATCTTTCTGTTATTAAACACCTTTAACATCTTTCTGTTGAACACCTTTAACATCTTTCTGTTAAACACCTTTAACATCTTTCTGTTATTAAACACCTTTAACATCTTTCTGTTGAACACCTTTAACATCTTTCTGTTATTAAACACCTTTAACATCTTTCTGTTATTAAACACCTTTAACATCTTTCTGTTGAACATCTTTAACATCTTTCTGTTATTAAACACCTTTAACATCTTTCTGTTATTAAACACCTTTAACATCTTTCTGTTATTAAACACCTTTAACATCTTTCTGTTATTAAACACCTTTAACATCTTTCTGTTATTAAACACCTTTAACATCTTTCTGTTGAACACCTTTAACATCTTTCTGTTGAACACACATCTTTCTGTTGAACACCTTTAACATCTTTCTGTTAAACACCTTTAACATCTTTCTGTTAAACACCTTTAACATCTTTCTGTTATTAAACACCTTTAACATCTTTCTGTTGAACACCTTTAACATCTTTCTGTTATTAAACACCTTTAACATCTTTCTGTTGAACACCTTTAACATCTTTCTGTTATTAAACACCTTTAACATCTTTCTGTTGAACACCTTTAACATCTTTCTGTTATTAAACACCTTTAACATCTTTCAGTTGAACACCTTTAACATCTTTCTGTTAAACACCTTTAACATCTTTCTGTTGAACACCTTTAACATCTTTCTGTTGAACACACATCTTTCTTCGACACACAGTACTGCTGTATACAACACTGTCCATTACACTCAAACACACATTGCACATGACCCTTATAGTACCCAGCTCAGCTTTATTTATTGCTGTTTAGGTATTTGATGGATTTAGACATGAAGGAGTTCTTATTATACCTGTTCAGCTTACATGTAAGGACCCTATAGTGTCTGTCTGGGGGGAGGAGGGACCCTATAGATTCTGTCTGAGGGGAGGAGGGACCCTGTAGAGTGTGTCTGGGGGGAGGAGGGACCCTATAGATTCTGTGTGAGGGGAGGAGGGCCCCTATAGTGTCTGTCTGAGGGGAGGAGGGACCCTATAGTGTCTGTCTGAGGGGAGGAGAGACCCTATAGTGTCTGTCTGAGGGGAGGAGGGCCCCTATAGTGTCTGTCTGAGGGGAGGAGAGACCCTATAGAGTCTGTCTGAGGGGAGGAGGGACCCTATAGAGTCTGTGTGAGGGGAGGAGGGCCCCTATAGTGTCTGTCTGAGGGGAGGAGGGCCCCTATAGTGTCTGTCTGAGGGGAGGAGGGACGCTGTAGAGTCTGTCTGAGGGGAGGAGGGACCCTGTAGAGTCTGTCTGAGGGGAGGAGGGACCCTGTAGAGTCTGTCTGAGGGGAGGAGGGACCGTATAGTGTCTGTCTGAGGGGTGGAGGGCCCCTATAGTGTCTGTCTGAGGGGAGGAGGGACCCTATAGTGTCTGTCTGAGGGGAGGAGGGACCCATAGATTCTGTGTGAGGGGAGGAGGTCCCCTATAGTGTCTGTCTGAGGGGAGGAGAGACCCTATAGAGTCTGTCTGAGGGGAGGAGGGACCCTATAGAGTCTGTGTGAGGGGAGGAGGGCCCCTATAGTGTCTGTCTGAGGGGAGGAGGGCCCCTATAGTGTCTGTCTGAGGGGAGGAGGGCCCCTATAGTGTCTGTCTGAGGGGAGGAGGGACCCTGTAGAGTCTGTCTGAGGGGAGGAGGGACCCTGTAGAGTCTGTCTGAGGGGAGGAGGGACCCTGTAGAGTCTGTCTGAGGGGAGGAGGGACCCTATAGTGTCTGTCTGAGGGGAGGAGGGACCCTATAGTGTCTGTCTGAGGGGAGGAGGGACCCTATAGGGGACATGGGATCTAATGATGGGATCTAACTAGACATGGTGTTTAAAGCTTGGGTTTAACTGAACATGGGGTTTAAAGCTGAGGTTTAACTGAACATGGGGTTTAAAGCTGGGGTTTAACTGAACATGGGGTTTAACTGAACATGGGGTTTAAAGCTGAGGTTTAACTGAACATGGGGTTTAAAGCTGGGGTTTAACTGAACATGGGGTTTAACTGAACATGGGGTTTAAAGCTGAGGTTTAACTGAACATGGAGTTTAAAGCTGGGGTTTAACTGAACATGGAGTTTAAAGCTGGGGTTTAAAGCTGGGGTTTAACTGAACATGGGGTTTAACTGAACATGGAGTTTAAAGCTGGGGTTTAACTGAACATGGGGTTTAACTGAACATGGAGTTTAAAGCTGGGGTTTAACTGAACATGGAGTTTAACTGAACATGGGGTTTAACTGAACATGGGGTTTAACTGAACATGGGGTTTAACTGAACATGGGGTTTAACTGAACATGGGGTTTAAAGCTGAGGTTTAACTGAACATGGGGTTTAAAGCTGGGGTTTAACTGAACATGGAGTTTAAAGCTGGGGTTTAACTGAACATGGGGTTTAAAACTGGGGTCTAACTGGACATGGGTATGCTCTCTCAACAAACACTCATCACACAAACTCATCACTCATCATGTAGGCTTCTCTTTCACTAATGCACTCTTTCTTTCCCCCATTTTGTCCCCAAGCCTCTTTGTCTCTCTCTCCAGGTAAGTGTGCCAGAGCACAGCTGGATAAGAGGTCCCTGAGCACTCAGCTCCACTCCAGGCTGTGTGGTTGCATTAAATGTTTGTGCTTTTGTGCAAAAATCCACTGACAGAATCTGTACATATTTCTTATTCTCTGCGTGAGGAATGGTTGTTGTTTCTCTGTCTTAATCTCACACACTATTAGAGGAACATTCTATTCTAATTATGCAACACTCTACTCAGCAAACTGGATGCAGTATATCACAGTGCCATCCGTTTTGTCACTAAAGCACCTTATACCACCCACCACTGCGACTTGTATGCTCTAGTCGGCTGGCCCTCGCTACATATTCGTCGCCAGACCCACTGGCTCCAGGTCATCTACAAGTCCATGCTAGGTAAAGCTCCGCCTTATCTCAGTTCACTGGTCACGATGGCAACACCCATCCGTAGCACGCGCTCCAGCAGGTGTATCTCACTGATCATCCCTAAAGCCAACACCTCATTTGGCCGCCTTTCGTTCCAGTACTCTGCTGCCTGTGACTGGAACGAATTGCAAAAATCGCTGAAGTTGGAGACTTTTATCTCCCTCACCAACTTCAAACATCAGCTATCTGAGCAGCTAACCGATCGCTGCAGCTGTACATAGTCTATTGGTAAATAGCCCACCCATTTTCACCTACCTCATCCCCATACTGTTTTTATTTATTTACTTTTCTGCTCTTTTGCACACCAATATCTCTACCTGTATATGACCATCTGATCATATATCACTCCAGTGTTAATCTGCAAAATTGTAACTATTCGTCTACCTCCTCATGCCTTTTGCACACATTGTACATTGTATATAGACTCCCCCTTTGTTTTCTACTGTGTTATTGACTTGTTAATTTGTTTATTCCATGTGTAACTCTGTGTTGTCTGCTCACACTGCTATGCTTTATCTTGGCCAGGTCGCAGTTGTAAATGAGAACTTGTTCTCAACTAGCCTACCTGGTTAAATAAAGGTGAAATAAAAAAAAATTAAAAAAAATGCCTGAGTATATCAAATCAAACCTCTTTGAACAAGATTCTATTCCTTTCTCCTTCCCTCCTCATTATTCCCTCTCTCTCTCTCTCTCTCGCTCTCCCTCCCCCCCTTTTCATTCTATCTATTTATCGGGCTGTTAGATTGAATCACCTATGTGTGACTGGGAGGCTGAGAGACTAGCCCAAGGTTTCAGGTACTTATGCATTCACTCCATTCCTCCATCCTCTACCTCTCTCTATCGCTGTTTCTCACATTCAGATGTCTTTCTTCATCCCTTTCGTACATTCAGATTGAGGACCTGTGTGTCGAGGATTTGTCAGGAAGATGAAAAATGTTGTGTTATCTATCCCACATAGATTAAAACCCTCTCTTTGTAACTTTCCTGCTCTTCACTTCTTCTCTCTTTCTCCCTCTCCTTGCTACAGATGTACGATCTTAATAGAGTAGTGAAGTAATCCAGCAGCGACATGAAATGTGGATTACTATGTGGATTATGATTAATGGACATTTTTGTAGAGTTTGATACATTTTTCGAAAGAAAAAATCAAATAAAAATCATGTCTGAAATTTGTGGAAAATATTTTATTTTTTTACAAACTTCAGAAGCCTTTTGTTAAACCTCAAATACACTGGTGTTTAAATGTTCTACATTACAGGAAAGTTCTCCTGCAACAGGGTGATCAAATTAAGATCCTACATCTTCTTCTCATCCACTGCCCTCATCTACCCCTCCACTCCTTTCTTCTCCTCCAGTCTACTCCCCTCCTACACTTCCCTCCTCTCCTCATCCCACTCTCCTCATCCCTCTCTCCTCACCTCCCCTCTCTCAAGGTGGATTGTGTTGTAGTTCTGAGTAGTTGAGTAGCAGTAGGTGAAATTGGCTTCCATTTCCCTGCTGTACATTCTGATGATAACTCTGTTTTGGTGTAAGAAAGAAGAGAGAGAGAGAGAGAGAGAGAGAGAGAGAGAGAGAGAGAGAGAGAGAGAGAGAGAGAGAGAGACGACAGAGCCGACTGAGTGCTGACTGAGTGACAGGAAATGAGGATAGAGAGTGAGCAGGGAGAGGATAGATAGAGACAGAATAGAGTAATGTTACTATATAATAGTAATGCAGCCCCTGTCTTGTAAATGAGGCTTGACATCTCCCCAGCCTTGATATCCAGACATCAGAATATTTATGTAGGGAACTTACACAGACCACTCTTCCTAATGATGCTTACTCTCTCTGGTAAAGAGGAGGAGAATGATTGGAGGGAGGATGAGAGTGTAACTTCTGCTTCCAACTCGCACTCTCAAACACGTAGATCCCCTGAACGCAGCTCCCTCTCCAGATCACAATCACCTGAATTCTCACACACCTGTATGTCATTATCACACACTATTTAGTTCAGTTCTTTGCACCCCATCATTGTGAGCTATTGTTTGTTTTGTGACACACTTCTATTTGGAGCGCTGTTCTTCCCGTAATTGAATCCTCCCTTGTATGATAGTTTTTGCCCGCCTCACTAACGACACATTTAGCCTATTCCCTGTCTGTACTTTATGGGATTTCCTGTTATCTACCCATTGCCTGATCTCCCAGACGACGTTACTAGCCGTTTCCCTGCCTGTACTGTTGCCTTTTTGGACCCCCTGTGTATGACCTTCTGCCTGCCCCTGGACCCAGCTACCTGCCTCCTCCTGTGGTCCTTTACAAATAAACACCTGCTGCGCCCTGTGCTTGAAACCAGCTCTCTGTCTCCCATCATGTTCATTGCAGAGAGATAAATTGAGCAACATAGGGAGAGAGGAAATTAAGAGAAAGAGTTGAAATAGCAGACTGAACTCCAGATGTCTGACTGGAGATAAGGGCATCGATTAATGTGACCCACTCAAAAGACCATTGTTACGGTTTTCTTCCGTCGAAGGAGAGTCGGACCAAAATGCAGTGTGGTTAATTCGATACATGTTTAATGTAGAATAAAACACGATCAATACAAAACAACAAACGGACCGTGAAAACCTATACAGCCTATCTGGTGAAATACAAAACACTGAGACAGGAAAAAAATCACCCACAAACACACAGTGAAACCCGGGCTACCTAAATATGGTTCCCAATCAGAGACAACGATAATCACCTGACTCTGATTGAGAACCGCCTCAGGCAGCCATAGACTATGCTAGACAACCCTACTCAGCCACAATCCCAATACCTACTAAAACCCCAATACAAAAACACACCACAAAATAAACCCATGTCACACCCTGGCGTGACCAAATAAATATATAAACACAAAATACTAAGACCAAGGCGTGACAGGACCCCCCCCCCTCCCGGCCGCACACCTAAACCCATAGGGGGGGTCCGGGTGGGCGTCTGTTCACGGTGGCGGCTCCGGCTCGGGACGTGGACCCCACTCCAACCAAGTCTTAGTCCCCCTGTAACGCGTCCTTTGATTGGCGACCCTCGCCGCCGACCTTGGCCTAATAACCCTCACCAAAGACCCCACTGGACTGAGGGGCAGCTCGGGACTAAGGTGGAAGCTCGGGACTGAGGGGTAGCTCGGGACTGAAGGGTAGCTCGGGACTGAGGGGAAGCTCGGCACTGAGGGGAAGCTCGGCACTGAGGGGAAGCTCAGCACTGAGGGGAAGCTCAGCACTGAGGGGAAGCCCAGTAGTGAGAGGAAGCTCAGGCAGGTAGTAGGCTCTGGCAGATCCTGGCTAGCTGGTGGTTCCGGCAGATCTTGGTTGACTGGCAGGTCCTGGCTGAGTGGCGGATCCTGGCTGAATGGCGGATCTGGAAGATCCTGGCTGACTGGCGGATCCTGGCTGACTGGTGGATCTGGAAGATCCTGGCTGACTGGCTGCTCCATGCAGACAGGCAGCTCTGGCTGCTCCATGCAGACTGGCAGCTCTGGCTGCTCCATGCAGACTGGCAGCTCTGGCTGCTCCATGCAGACTGGCAGCTCTGGCTGCTCCATGCAGACTGGCTGCTCCATGCAGACTGGCAGCTCTGGCTTCTCCATGCAGATTAGCAGCTCTGGCTGCGCTGAACAGGCAGGAGACTCCGGCTACGCTGGAGAGAAGGAAGGCTCTGGCAGCGCTAAACAGGCGGGAGACTCCGGCAGCGCTGGAGAGGAGGAAGGCTCTGATAGCGCTAGACAGGCGGGAGACTCCGGCAGCGCTGGAGAGGAGGAAGGCTCTGGCAGCGCTAAACAGGCGGGAGACTCCGGCAGCGCTGGAGAGGAGGAAGGCTCTGGCAGCGTTAAACAGGCGGGAGACTCCGACAGCGCTAAACAGGCGGGAGACTCCAACGGCGCTGGAGAGGAGAAAGGCTCTGGCAGCGCTGAACAGGCGAGGCGCACTGAAGGCCTGGTGCGTGGTGCTGGCACTGGTGGTACTGGGCCGAGGACACGCACAGGAAGCCTGGTGCGGGGAGCTGCCACCGGAGGACTGGTGTGTGGAGGTGGCACTGGATAGACCGGACCGTGCAGGTGCACTGGAGCTCTTGAGCACCGAGCCTGCCCAACCTTATCTGGCTCAATGCCCACTCTAGCCCGGCCAATACGAAGAGCTGGTATGTACCGAAACGGGCTATGCACCCGCACTGGAGACACCGTGCGCTCCATAGCATAACACGGTGCCTGCCCGGTCTCTTTAGCCCCCCGGTAAGCACAGGAAGTTAGCGCAGGTCTCCTACCTGGCGTAGCCATACTCCCTGTGAGCCCCCCCCCCAATAAATTTTTGGGGCTGACTCTCAGGCTTCCATCCGCGTCGCCGTGCTGCCTCTTCATACCAGCGCCTCTCCGCTTTCGCCGCCTCCAGTTCTTCTTTGGGGCGGCGATATTCTCCAGGCTGTGCCCAGGGTCCTTTTCCGTCCAATATCTCCTCCCAAGTCCAGAAGTCCTGTGATCGCTGCTCCTCACGATAAACAGGGGGAGTTGGCTCAGGTCTGAACCCTGACTCTGCCACACTCTCCCTGAGCCCCCCAATAAATTTTGGGGCTGACTCTCGGGCTTCCTTCTGCGCCGCCGTGCTTTTCTCTTAAACTCCATTCTCCTATAGCCCTCCTCGCACTGCTCCAGCGAATCCCAGGCGGGCTCCGGCACTCTCTCTGGGTCGACCGCCCACCTGTCTATTTCCTCCCAAGTAGTATAGTCCATACTCCTGCTGTCCATAACGTCCTCCCATGTCCATTCCTCTTTTCGCTGCTGTTGCTGTCAATGCCTGACACCACGCCGCTTGGTCCAGTTGTGGTGGGTGATTCTGTTACGGTTTTCCTCCGTCGAAGGAGAGTCGGACCAAAATGCAGCGTGGTTAATTCGATACATGTTTAATGTAGAATAAAACACGATCAATACAAAACAACAAACGGACCGTGAAAACCTATACAGCCTATCTGGTGAAATACAAAACACTGAGACAGGAAAAAATCACCCACAAACACACAGTGAAACCCGGGCTACCTAAATATGGTTCCCAATCAGAGACAATGATAATCACCTGACTCTGATTGAGAACCGCCTCAGGCAGCCATAGACTATGCTAGACACCCCTACTCAGCCACAATCCCAATACCTACTAAAACCCCAATACAAAAACACACCACAAAATAAACCCATGTCACACCCTGGCTTGACCAAATAAATAAAGAAAACACAAAATACTAAGACCAAGGCGTGACAACCATAGGCTATTTCATAGATGCAGAAAACACTACTTCCAGAGAGAGAAAGAGAGACATTTCAGAGATTTCCATCTGACTCAATCTACACCTTACCTTGCTCACTGAGGGAAATCACAAAATAATACATAAACCATTCTTATATATACACTTCACCTCAAACATATTCCTCGTTGTGTGTGTGTGTGTGTGTGTGTGTGTGTGTGTGTGTGTGTGTGTGTGTATGTGTGTGTGGCTGTGGCTTTTACGCGCGTGCGTATTTGACTCGAGTGTCTGTGTGCGGCATGGGTATGTCAAATGCTTGGCTTTGTGATGAGCGCATAGTGTGCGTCCTTCCCAGCCTGTGCGCAACAAGAAAACCAGGTTTACTGTTAACGGGAAAGTAAACACGAATATGGAGAACGAAGACCATTTCAATCACAAAGCTTTTCACCTGTAACTGAAATGACAAAACTTTCTTGTCCATTTGGGAGAGAGAAGTGCGTAAATCTGACAAGTGAGACGGTCAACAGAAGAAATTAACTAGACTGTTTTTACTACTGCGATATTCTCCCAGATCAACATTCCATTCACTTTCTTTTTCGGTCACTATCAACATATTTGGGGGTTTATAACCCTCAGCATCAAAGCTAAACCTCAGCAGATGGTTTTGTTGTGAAACGATCACACAAGGTTAGGCTACTGGGAATATCTCTATTTATTCTTCAAATATAATATTTATTATTTTAGCTATTACTATTTGGATTATTACTCTTTCAACACAACATTTCCGAGATCTAAAGATGGACTCGTTTTTGAACACCACGGATAACTACCTTTCCGTTAACGCCACTAACGGCTCCGGTTTGAACGACACAGAGGGATATAACCAGTTCGTGCAGCCGATCTGGCAGATCGCTCTCTGGGCCATCGCTTACTGCAGCATGGTGTGCGTCTCGGTGATCGGTAACCTGGTGGTCATCTGGATCATCCTCGCGCACAAACGCATGAGGACCGTGACTAACTACTTCCTGGTAAACAAACACATGTAAAATGATAAAGAACGAGAGAGCTAGGACAGACGTTATGTAATCATTTCCAAATTAATGTATTTTATTTTTAAAATATCACCAGTGAATGTGAACTTGGTGTGTATGTCCGTTTGTCTGTGTCTGATTCCTCTTTTCTCCTCCCAGGTGAACCTAGCCTTTGCAGAGGCATCTATGTCTGCCTTCAACACAGTGATAAACTTTGCATACAGCATCCATAACGAGTGGTACTTTGGTTTGGGCTACTGTCGGTTCCATAACTTCTTCCCCATTGCAGCAGTCTTCACCAGCATATACTCCATGACCGCCATAGCACTGGAAAGGTGAGCTGTGTGTGTGTGTGTGTGTGTGTGTGTGTGTGTGTGTGTGTGTGTGTGTCCGTGCATGGGTGCACTCTACTGTGTGTTTGTTTTCACTAGAATCTACTCTATGACTGCCATAGCTCGGAACCGGTAAGCGGCCCTAAATGCTGTAGAGATCCCTTCTCCAACCCTGCTTCTCTCTCATATAATGTCATCAGTGTGTCGCCACAGCCTCAGTGTGTGAGAGCTGCGTTTTCCTTCACATCATCCCTGCTCCTCTCCCTTCCATCCTTCCCACACTGTCCATCAGTCTGGGCTCACTGTCAGAACACAGATCCCCTTTCTTCAGTGTGTCAGAACAATCTGAACATTCTTGCATTAGTGAAGTAGAGAGAGAAAGAGAGCAGCCCTTCCCCCAGATGACCCCAGGCTCCCCGGGAGTGTTAACAACAGGTGTGTTTGTAAACCGCTGTGTCTGAAGAGGATCGATTTTACCTCAACAGGCAGAGAAAGAGAGAGATAGAGAGGGAGGCAGGGATAGGGAGAGTGAGAGGGAGGGGGAGAGAACAAATGGGAAGGTGTGATAATCAAGAGGGAAGGAGAGGGGAAGAGAGGAAGAGAGGAGGAGAAGGGGTGGAAGGGATTGAGGAGAGAAAGGGCGAAGGGAGAAGAAGAGAGAAACGGTGAAGAAAGAGAGGAAGGGAGATGATAGTTTTGGCATCACCCCATCTCCTTCTCTTGATTAGAAAAGTAAATCACATCAGTGAAGCAACACAATGAGAGGAGAGGATGAAAGAAGGAGAGGAGGGTAGAGGAGGAGAGGAGGGTAGAGGAGGCGAGGAGGAGAGGAGAGGAGGAGAGGAGGGTAGAGGAGGCGAGAAGGAGAGGAGAAGGATCAGATACACTCACATCAACTCTGCATGATTACCTTTCATTAGAGCTTAGAGGAACACACACACAGTGCAGTGTCTCTTCTCCATCTGTCACCAGAATGTAGCTGTTGTGCTAAAGAAGTTGAACTATCAGTAATTGCCAATTAAATTAAACCAGTGGAATGTAAAACTAATCGGAGCCATGTCTGTATCCCCTGGTGTCCCCTCAGTAGTGAGCGTGTGTGTATATATAAATGTGTGTCTGTGTTACAGTAATGTGCCTGTGTGTATAGCAGTGTGTGTGTGCGTGTGTGTGTATAACAGTGTGCGTGTGTGTATAACTGATTACTATGTGTGTGTGTATTACTGATCTGTGTGTATTACTGACCTCTCTGTGTGTGTGTGTGTGTGTGTGTGTGTGTGTGTGTGTGTGTGTGTGTGTGTGTGTGTGTGTGTGTGTGTGTTACTGATCTCTCTGTGTGTGTGTATATTACTGATCTGTGTGTGTGTAGTACTGATATCTGTGTGTGTGTATTACAGTGTGTGTGTGTGTGTGTGTGTGTGTATTACTGACCTCTGTGTGTCAAAATCGAATTAAAATCAAATCAAATTGTATTTGTCGCATGCTTCATAAACAACAGGTGTAGAATAACAGTGAAAGGCTTACTTACGGGCCCTTCCCAACAATGCAGAGAGAAAGATACAACAACAAAATAGTGACAGGAGGATTAAATACACAGTGAATAATGAGTAACAATGACGGGAAAGTGAGTGTGTGAGTGTGTGTGAGAGAGAGAGCATATGTGAGTGTGAGTGTGTGTGTATGAGTGTGTGTGTATGAGTGTGTGTGTGTGCGTGTGTGTGTGCGTGTGTGTGTGTGTGTGCGTGTGTGTGTGTGTGTGTATGTGTGTGTGTGTCTTGGGGTGTATGTGTGAGTGTGTTGGTAGAGTCTCGTGTTTGTGCATAAAGTCAGTGCAAGAGAGTTAGTGCAAAAATTCCTATCCCACATGTGTGTGTGTATATAACTAGTCACTTTGTGTGTGTTTTTGTGTGTGTTCCAGGTACATGGCTATCATCCACCCGCTGAGGCAGAGGTTGTCTTCAGCAGAGACCCGTGTAGTGATCGGAGGGATCTGGGTGTTAGCTCTACTATTGGCCTTCCCCCAGTACTACTATTCAGCTACTGACCAGCTGCCTGGTAGGACTGTTTGTTACATCCAATGGCCTGAATACACCAATGACACAACCATGGACTTCAAAAAGATGTGAGTACTGAGACAAACACATACACACACACACACACACAAAGGTGTTTGAAGGAAGCGTAATCTTCAGGAGGTTCACTACACATTAGAGAAGAAACTGAATTATTTTCTGTCTGTAGAATCTGATTCACTACTCACATCCTTTTTCTGTCTCACAACTTCTGGATGAATAGGCCGAGCGTCTTTCTGCTGTTTGTCTCCTTGTAATGTAACATCCTAGTGGAATGATTCATGAATCTATCCAACCTCTATTAGCCAGGAGACTGATTTAGAACCAAACAGATAACAGGTGTTCAGTCTGTGGGGGTTATTTGTTATGAATAACCATTGTTAGACAGAGGTCCTCGGACTTCAAGGACTTTCATGAATTGCATTGTTATGATTGTTTTTCTGTTTTGTTGTGTTGTTTAGTGATGCTGTGTGATCATCTCTCTATATATATAGCATTTTATTTATAACACAGAAAACAAGACAATTCAAATCAATGATATATTAAAGAGATGAATAACCATCTTTAAGAGTCTAGACTTCCTAGACAGCCATGTTCCAAACTGTGAAATATAAGTTGTTCTCTATGAATGATAACAGTTTGATATAATTAGTCAACAATGCAGCAATTAAAAAACACAGACTAGACGGTT
Organism: Oncorhynchus tshawytscha; assembly: GCF_018296145.1. Classification (NCBI taxonomy): domain Eukaryota; kingdom Metazoa; phylum Chordata; class Actinopteri; order Salmoniformes; family Salmonidae; genus Oncorhynchus; species Oncorhynchus tshawytscha. Next base: position 30,505,833 of record NC_056448.1, read on the forward strand.
TAGCTATTAAAACGTTCTTCACTCAGAATTGACTTTACTCATTTTCATGGCTGTCAAAGCTAACGTGTACATTTGTTTTGGCGGCGTGAATTGCGTCTGTTTTTCCTTCCACGGATTGGTGCGTATGTCACGGGTCGTTTTTAACTACTCGCGAGCCGCTATTTTTGGGGTTTGATAACAAACAACATTGTTTAGCTAGCTAGCAACCTGATAACATGACCACTGACTAGGCTATGCACAAATGTAGATGGCACAGGACGAACTGAACAGGAATAGACTCCTCAAAGAGATGCTTCAAAGGTGGGCTGCATTTGCAAGAGTGGGGTGTGTATGATTGTGTGAGAGAGGATGTGTGTTTCAAGTTTTTAATTGTCACGTGCACAGGGGTGGAACAGTACCCAATTGAGTAAAAGTAAAGATACCTTAATAGAAAAGGAATCAAGGAAAAGTGAAAGTCATCCAGTGAAATACTACTTTAGTAAAAGTCTAAAAGTATTTTCTTTTATATATACATAAGTATCAAAGGTAAATGTAATTGCTAAAATATACTTAAGAATCAAAATAAAAAGTAAAAGTACATATCATTTCAAATTCATTATATTAAGCAAACCAGATGGCACCATTTTCATATTGTTTTATTTACGGATAGCCTGGGGCACACTCCAACCCTCAGACATGATTTGCAAACCAAGCATTTGTGTTTAGTGAGTCCAGAGGATCGGAGGCAGTAGAGATGACCAGGGATGTTCTCTTGATAATTGTGTGATTTGGACGATTATCCTGTCCTGCTAAGCATTCCAAATGTAACGAGTACTTTTGGTGTCAGGAAAAATGAATGGAGTAAAAAGTACATTCTTTTCTGTAGTGAAGTAAAAGTAAAAGTTGTCAAAAATATAAATAGTAAAGTACACATACCCCAAAAAACAACCTAAGTAGTACTTTACACTGCTGCATGTGCACTAGTACAGTGAAATGCCTTTCTTACTGGCAACTTTCCAAACTCTTATATAGGTGTCATAAACAGCCATAAAATAACGCAATATATGTCACTGCAGGTGTATGTCGGTCATGACAGTTTTATGACCATATTATGACAGGTTATGACAAGTTATGTCAGCTTTTATGACATATTATGACATGGTTATGGCGCAGCTGTTAAATTTCAAGAACATTGATAAGAGGGAGTAGGGCTGCTGAAACATTGATAAGAGGGAGTAGGGCTGCTGAAACATTGATAAGAGGGAGTAGACTACTGAAACATTGATAAGAGGGAGTAGGGCTGCTGAAACATTGATAAGAGGGAGTAGACTACTGAAACATTGATAAGAGGGAGTAGACTACTGAAACATTGATAAGAGGGAGTAGACTACTGAAACATTGATAAGAGGGAGTAGGGCTGCTGAAACATTGATAAGAGGGAGTAGACTACTGAAACATTGATAAGAGGGAGCAGGCCTACTGAAACATTGATAAGAGGGAGTAGGGCTGCTGAAACATTGATAAGAGGGAGTAGACTACTGAAACATTGATAAGAGGGAGTAGGGCTGCTGAAACATTGATAAGAGGGAGTAGACTACTGAAACATTGATAAGAGGGAGTAGGTCTACTGAAACATTGATAAGAGGGAGTAGGCCTACTGAAACATTAATAAGAGGGAGTAGACCTACTGAAGCATTAATAAGAGGGAGTAGACTACTGAAACATTGATAAGAGGGAGTAGACCTACTGAAACATTAATAAGAGGTAGTAGACTACTGAAACATTGATAAGAGGGAGTAGGCCTACTGAAACATTGATAAGAGGGAAGTAGGCCTACTGAAGCATTAATAAGAGGGAGTAGACTACTGAAACATTGATAAGAGGGAGTAGGCCTACTGAAACATTAATAAGAGGGAGTAGACTACTGAAACATTAATAAGAGGGAGTAGGCCTACTGAAGCATTAGGAGCATTAATAGCTGTAGCTATATTCATGTCTTGCATGTTGTTTATGGTGAAAATGCTATTAAAACTTTCTCATGTAGATAATTTGGTGTCCCTTCAATGCTTAGTATACCTGTAACTCAATGCACTACTTTTTAAATATATATATTTTTCTTTAGGGCCAAATTTAGGGCAATTAACTAATGCCTTTAACTCAATTAATTATTTGAATTTTTTTAACAGCCCTACTAATTATTTGTCGTTATGGTCCTGACATTTTCCTAGTTCTCTAAGGCCCGGATTCAATCTGATCGCAGGTTATAAGCATAGCAAATTTTAAAGGCAATGTTCCTCTCGTTCGTGGAGATCCCATTCCAAGGAAAACATTGCATATGCTGCACAATCTGAAATTCCCTTTAAAAGTCGTAATGCCGGGGCAGAGCTAGCATGTTGGAGTGAACGGCTGTGCGTGAGAGGCTCCTGCAACGTTTTTGCGAAATAATCTAATTTAACCTACTTTATGGCACTTTTTACAACAAACGTTTCTTTCTAATACAAGATTGTAACTTTTTATATGAAAATGCCGAGTAATAAGCGACCAAAGGACAATAAATCCACAGCGGAGGCCTACTCCCCACTAAACAACGAGACAGACATGGCGGGAGGCACATGCAACAACGTGACACTTACAGAACTTACCCGGGCTTTTGGGGGAGCTACGTGTTGCTATAGCTGAGGATCTTAAGGCCACTATTGCTGAACTGGACACCAAAATCGAGAGCATCATTCGAACGGTCGCTTCGCATGGCCAGAGTATTGTGGACCTTGAGAAAGCTTCTGAATTCAACGCTGGTAGGATCGACGAGTTAGAGAAGCTATGCACGTCATTGCAGGATACTCTGCAGAGGCTTTCTGTGAAAGTGGTGGACGTGGAGGGCCGATCCAGACGTAATAACCTTCGCGTTGTTGGTCTGGCAGAGGGGGTAGAGGCGGGCTCTCGCCCCACCAACTTCTTCGCCAAGCTATTGAAGGATGCAATGGGATCGGATGTTTTGGATTCGGATCCCCAGCTGGACCGCGCACATCGCTCCCTTGTCCCAGTGCCTGGACCGGGCCAACGTCCTCGCCCAGTAATCATCTGTTGTCACAGTTTCAAGACCAAGGATCTTATCCTGCGTGAAGCTCGAATGAGGGGCAACCTGTCACATAAAGGGCATCCATTCCGTGTCTATGAGGATTATGCGCCCGATGTGGCAAAGCATCGCGCCGACTACAGAGATGTCATGACCAAACTCTACAAACTCCATCTTCGCACCCAGCCTTACTCTTCCCTGCAAGACTAAGAATTACCCCGCCTTCCGGTGAGAAGATTTGGCTCTCCTCGGTTTTGGACGCAGAGAAGTTTATCCGGGGATATACACCAATCCCCCGTACAGGTTAGAGTGCCTAGTTATTGCGTGTTAGGGTCTGCTCAAGGACTCGAATCCATACTATACCATATTGGGTGAAAACGTATTAAACGGGCTCAACAAGGGCTACCGAACATGTAAGACGCTGAGCAGACCAATGAATGGCGGTCAGAGCTCTCATTTAACGTTAAATTCACTTTCATCCCGGCTGTGCTCAGAGCGATGCATATTTTTTACTTCCAGGTTTGATCACTGACACCTTCGGACGGATATACTTATATTCCCCCACTTTTGTTTTGTTTCGTTATTTATTTTACAATCCTTACATCACTCTTACTACCATACCATTTATTTATTGCTTGCAGGGGACTGGGGGTGATGGTTGGGAGGGGGCAGACACCTGGTTAGCAAGTTGATGTTCTGTGCCGTTCTGCCTTTGTCTGGCCGTGGGCCTCTCTCCCGACTAGAGTCCCACCAGCCCTCTGCAGTGCTTATGTCTGTGTAGGTGTGCGTACATATAATTACTATTTGTACTTTATTACTATTTTCTCTTAGCATTTTAGTATTATGTATGTGTATATTTTAAATCAGTGTAGATTGTTATTCTGGGGTATGAATGTGTGTATGTGTATGTGTGCATGTGGATGTATATACATATTCTTTAAATATATATTTTTATATATGATTTTTTTGTGTGGGTATGTATACATACATGTATATGTATGTATATAGGTGTGTATGTATATATATGTATGTATATGTGTGTATGTATGTGTATGTATGTATATGTGTGTATGTGTGTGTATGTATATATATATGTATATGTATGTATGTGTGTACATGTGTGTATGTGTGTGTATGTATATATATGTATGTATATGTATGTATGTATGTATGTATGTATGTATGTATGTATGTATGTATGTATGTATGTATGTATGTATGTATGTATGTATGTATGTATGTATGTATGTATGTATGTATGTATGTATGTATGTATGTATGTATGTATGTATGTATGTATGTATGTATGTATGTATGTATGTATGTATGTATGTATGTATGTATGTATGTGTGTACATGTTTGTATGTGTATGTATATGTATATATATATGTATGCATATATTTTTCTTTCTTTCTTATTAAACATGTTTTTTATGGGGGGAACGTTTAATTTAACAAATCCTTGTTCCGATCTCCTGACCCACAGTATGTAAAGGTACGGCTGACTATGTCGGTTGCGGATGGTTTATTTTTTGACCGGCAGTGCTTAGCAATATAATCTTGAGGCTATATCTTGCTTATCTCTGGGATTGACCCAGGATGACGCTTAAATGCACAATATGTTTAAGTTGCAACTTATTCGGTTTAGGTTTATTAGATGCTAACTGAACACTTAACTCGCGGGAGCCTCCTCAGTTCATATGTTAGTAGAAGTTCTAGGATAGTGAGAGGTGAACGTATAGTTGGGATTTTATTTTTGTTTTACCTCTTGTTCGAGGTCGCGCCGTGCTTTTTTGGCATCGGCCAGACAATGTGTTTATTATTTTTATTTTTCCTTTTTTTTTCTCCTGTTTGTACATGCCTGTTAAATGTGGGTTGATGGGGGGGGTAAGTGTTGGGGAAATTAGGGGTACAGGGTGGGAAGTAAAGGTGCTTGCAGGGGAGGAGGGGTGGATTGGATACTGCTCGGGTGTAGGTGCTACATATGCTGATCGTGATGGTTTGGTGCGCTTTCTTACCTTTTTATCAAGTTACATGGTATGCAGGCCACCATAGGAACTACAAACGAGAGGAGGGCGGGGCTTACATTCACTTCCTGGAATGTCAAGGGTTTAAATGAACCAATTAAGAGGGGCAAGGTCCTAGCCCACTTGAAAGCACTCTCGTCTGATATTATATTTTTGCAAGAAACCCATCTGAAGAATAACTCTCATAGCAGACTTAAGTATAGGTGGGTGGGGCAAGTGTATCACTAACTTCTCTGCCAAAACGAGAGGCACAGCGATTCTGGTACGGAAAGGAATTCCCTTTCTACATAAAACCACTATTGCGGATAAAGAGGGTCGGTATGTGATCGTAATAAGAGAAATCCACTCTACCTCAGTAACTCTACTAAATATCTATGGGCCAAACATTGACAACCCCTCTTTTTTCAAAAGAGTCCTTGCCCTGATTCCAGATATCTCCCATACTAACCTGGTCATTGGAGGGGACCTTAACTGTGTTGCTAAACCAATATTTGGATAGATCCTCTACCCGGCGATCCCCTACCTCCTATTCAAGCGAATTCTTGAATACCTACATAAAAAAATTCAAACTTATTTGATATATGGAGGATCGCTAACCCTACGGGTAGGGAATACTCCTTTTACTCTCATGTTCACAAGGTTTACACTCGAATTGACTACTTTTTGTTGTGACTGCTAGACTACTCCCCTATACCTGTAATGTGAGGTATCATGATATTATAATCTCGGACCACAGTCCACTCACCTTCTCCCTGAGATTGGGTGACATTGTACCAAACGAGAGGGTCTGGAGGTTGAATCCTCAGCTCCTCACAGAACCAACATTCTGTGAATATCTTAAAGACCAAATTACATTTTTCTTTGATACCAACGACAACACAGAGACCTCCCCAGCATTATTGTGGGAAACACTGAAGGCTTATCTGAGAGGCTGTATCATCTCCTTTCAGGCTGCCAGGAGTAGGCAAAACAGAGGAAAACTGGAAGAACTGGAGGGACAAATTCACTTACTGGATAGGGAGAATGCTAGTCAGCCATCTATGGAGAAACATAAAAAAATTACCTCTTTAAAATTTGAATATAATCAGATTCTCTCAGCTAAAATTGCTAAATCTTTTCTCAATGCCAAGCAAAAATATTTTGAGTTTGGTGACAAACCACACAAATTACTCGCCAGACAACTTCGAAAAAATGTGAGTGACCGAATGATTCACAGGGTTAAATCTGCATCTGGGGAATTACTCTCTTCCCCCAAAGACATCAATGACAGATTCCGGCAGTTTTATGAGACTCTATATACATCTAAAGCGGATCCTAACCCCTTAATTATGCAAACATTTTTGGAGGACTGTAATCTTCCTGCCCTGAACCAGAAAGATTCTAACTTCCTGAATAAGGAAATATCTCTTGATGAAATTCGAGAAACAATTAAATCTCTAAAGAGTGGCAAGACCCCGGGCCCAGATGGATACCCTGGTGAATTCTATAAAACATTCAGCAACATGCTCTCTCCCTACCTGCACAAAATGTTGGTTCATGCCAATGAGGATGGAGCTCTCCCTTCTACTTTGGACGAAGCGTTCATTACAGTTATACATAAGAAGGGTAAAGATCCAGAAGAGGTAGGGTCATACAGACCAATATCTCTCCTTAATACAGACCAAAAGATTTTAGCAAAAACTCTGGCTAACAGGCTTAGCACTTTAATTGGCAAATTGGTCCATTCGGATCAGACCGGCTTTATCCCTAACAGAAACTCATTCTTCAATCTCAGGCGCCTCTTCAATATTATGTATTCTCAGAGGTTACCCAACGTGGACCTTGCCGTCATATCTCTTGACGCCGAAAAGGCCTTTGACCAAGTTGAGTGGCCCTATCTATTCAAGGTCCTACAGAAATGTAATATTGGAGATAGGTTCATAAATTGGATCCAGCTTTTATATAGGAACCCCTGTGCCAGAATACTCACTAACCAATCATTGTCGCCCCGATTTAACCTCAATAGGGGGACAAGGCAGGGTTGTGCGCTGTCGCCTATGCTCTTCGCCCTAATTATCGAACCGCTCGCTCAGACGATTAGATCTCATGCAGCAATACACGGCTATAATACTAAAGATACGCTAAATAAGATCTCCCTATACGCAGATGACATCCTCCTCTATGTAACAGAACCCCAGGCTAGTATCCCAGCTATTCTTGATGTGATCAATTTGTTTGGTACCTTCTCGGGATACAGAATAAATTGGAACAAGAGTGAATTAATGCCCATACGGTCGCAAAATACCTCCTGGCTAGAACATCTTCAGAAAAATTTACCTACCTAGGAATTGTAGTTACCAAACAATACTCTTTACTATTTAAAGAGAATTTCCCCTCTCTGATACAAAAACTCAAAGCAAACATACTATTTTGGAGAACTCTACCAATTTCTCTGCTCGGAAGAATTAATGCCATTAAAATGGTCTTCCTCCCACAACTGCTCTACCTATATCACAACATCCCAGTATTCATACCTAAATCCTTTCATAAACAACTGGACTCAATTATCAATCCTTTCATCTGGGATTATAAAACACACAGGATAGGTAAAAAACACCTCTGTAAATCCAAGATGGAAGGAGGATTGTCTCTACCAAATTTTATATTTTATTACTGGGCCGCTAACCTCCGCGTTGTTACGTTTCTGTTGGACAACGTACTTCCGGCATCCAGCTGGCTTACTATGGAACGTGAGGAGTGTCACCCCTTCTCTATTGGCGCTGTGATTTTGTCGCCTGTCAATCTGGAGATGTCACTTTATTGTAACAATCCTATTATACATAGCACAGTCCGAATCTGGAAGCAAATTAAAGTCCACTTTGAGCTTAGACCAATGTCATTCATGCTCCCTGTCGCCAGGAATCCCTCCTTTGCCCCTTCTAACCTTGATAACACCTTTGAGCGATGGGGAGAGTTGGGGATAAGTACCATAGGGGATTTATACATAGAGGGGACCTTTGCTTCCTTTGAGTTGCTGAGGGAAATTTATAATCTTCCCAGAAGTAATTTTTTCAGATACCTACAAATTAGAGACTACGTTAGAAAACACCTCCCAACATTTGGGAATGCTAAACCTTCCATGTTTGACGGATGCATAAAAATATGCCCCACCTCAGATAAACTGATATCGCGTCTATATGATGCTTTTCAATCTGTTAGCACACCTTCTACAGATGCCATCAAGGCAAAATGGGAGGAAGAACTAGGGACTGACATCTCGGTGGCAGACTGGGAAGAGAGCTTGGAGTATATCCACACATGCTCCATTAATTCCAGACATCGTCTCATACAATTCAAGGTATTACACAGATTACACTATTCCAAAACTAAACTGCATAGGATATTTCCTGACACATCCCCTACATGTGATAAATGTCAGGCTACGCAGGGTACACTACTCCACTGCTTTGCCCTATGCTCTAGCTTGCATGGTTATTGGTGTGGAATTTTTGGGATCCTCTCTGAAGTTTTGGAGACTTCAATAGATCCAGACCCGCTTCTGATAATCCTGGGAGTATCTGAGTCCCTAAACGGATTAACCAACCCCCCAAAACAACTAATCTCGTACGGTCTCATCTCGGCAAAAAAACTAATCGTGTTGTTTTGGAAAAGGAGGGAAGTGCCCTCTACCAAATTATGGCTCAGTGAATTGGCAAACACTGTACACTTAGAAAGAATTCGATATATTCTGAACAATAAATTATCAACATTCGATCAAATCTGGCAGCCTTTCCTCTCCTACTTGGACGAGTCGGCGCTGTGAATTTGTACTTATTAACGCACTCTCAATTGTAATATTTTAATCTACCTTTGGGCAGCATGTGCTGGCCCTGCTACCCGAGCAGTTGGGGGGGGGTGGATAAGGGGGGGGAAATCTTCCCTCTTTCTTTCTACGTGTCCTTGTTTTGTATGTCGTGTTTTGTATTATTTGTTCTGCACCCAGAACTCTGGGTCTTGTTGTTCCTGTATGCTCTTTTATGTTTAGATAAGAATTGTATACCTGTCTTGTATACATATACACCATATAATTAAGTAATTTCCATAAGCAGCTGAGTCCCTGTAGTTCGTCTGATGTTAGGAGTTAGGGGCTAGGGCTTGATTTAGGCCTCTCTCTTCTGTCTTCCTCAGTAAATTGATTTCACATCTTTCAGTGAGAGCTGATCTTCTGGGCCGCTACTCCCTGTAGCAAGACTGATAAGGGATCAGCAGACATTGTGTGTGTGTACGTATGTTTGGAGGCAGAGATAAGGAATCAAATCAGAACAGGGTTGACTAGACGAGACCTGAGACCCCAGTCTAACAATCTCATTAGTGCGTGTGTGTGTGTGTGTGTCTCTGTCTGTGTAGGTACTCTGTGTCTGTGGTGTTGCTGTACTACTTCCTGCCGCTGTGCATTATGGGATGTGCCTACCTGGTGGTGGGCTCGTCCCTGTGGGCGGGGACTATCCCTGGAGACTCCACCCACCGTTACCGAGAGCAGCTAATCGCCAAACGCAAGGTACACACACACACACACACACACACACACACACACACACACACACACACACACACACACACACACACACACACACACACACACACACACACACACACACACTCAAACTCACAGGCAGAACACAATACCTTTATGTACACACACTCATGCATGCTTACACACAGCAGGGAACCTCTTAAGTGAATATTCTTAGGCAAATCCCTAAATTGCTTTCAACTGTCCCTCCCTCCCCCCTCCTTCTCTCTAGGTCGTGAAGATGATGATCGTGGTGGTGTGTACGTTTGCAGTGTGCTGGCTGCCTTACCACATCTACTTCCTGCTCCAGCAGTTCCACCCTGACCCCATGCAGCTGTTTGAGTGGCGCTACATCCAGCAGGTCTACCTGGCTGTTCTGTGGTTGGCCATGAGCTCCACCATGTACAACCCTATCATCTACTGCTGTCTCAATGACAGGTAGGTGACTGTACACACCACAGGTGGCTGGTGGCACATCATTGTGGAGGATGGGCTCATACTAATGGCTAGAATGGATTGATAGGAGTCGTACCAAACACATCAAACACATGGTCTTTGATACCATTCCATTCACTCCATTCCAGCCATTAATATTATATGTCCTCTCCTCACCAGCCTCCTGTGGTACACACACCAAGCGCAAACACAACAGGCATGTACACACACACACACACACACACACACACACACACACACACACACACACACACACACACACACACACACACACACACACACCCATTTGACCCATTAGTCTCTCCTTCTCTCTCCCCATCTCTCTCTCACTCTCTCTCTCACTCCCCCCTCTCTCCCTCTTTCTCTCTCAACCCTCTCTCTGTTCAGATTCAGGGCAGGCTTTCAGCAGGTGTTCTGTTGGTGTCCGTGTGTTCCTGCCGCTTCCTACGAGGGACTGGAACTCAAGTCCACCCGCTACCTACAGACCCAGGTGTGTATAGATTCCCTCTTCTTTCTGGGTGTGTGTATTGTTTATTTAACAAGGCAAGTCAGTTAAGAACAAATTATTATTTTCAATGACGGCCTAGGAACAGTGGGTTAACTGCCTTGTTCAGGGACAGAACGACAGCTCTGGGATTCGATCTTGCAACCTTTCAGTTACTAGTATGAGTGTGTATTTTTAAGTTCTGTCCCAATTATCTCTGTTTCCAGATGAGTGTGTACCGGGCCAGCCGGATGGAGACCAGTATGTCAACAGTTCTGCAGCCCACTGAGGAGGAGCGCTGTGGGGCAGAGCAGCCAGCCAGCCCCCCTATCACCCAGACAACCATGGAGCTCACCTCCACCTCCAACGGCTCAGCCTCACGATCAGCCCTCAACCCCCCCGACAGCCCTGCTTACTACGGCAGACATAACATGGACTAGTGGCCTAACAAACGCCTAACTGGATTAGTCGTGGTTTCATCTCACTTAACCCAGAACTAAAATGTTACGTCATTTGGTCAGCTGCTCGATTAGGTTCTAGGGGGAAGTGTGTTAGAAATGGAGATTTATGTTTTGTCTCCACTCTCACAAAAGGAAAATCTCAGTCAATCCCTCCCACCACCTTCTGATATTTTCACTGGTGGTTATCATCCGCCGAATAAAGCAGTTTAAGCACCGCCTTCACCCAATCCTGATATGTCCAAATAAACAGTGATGAAAACCCAAACCCCAGAACTAATGCTGCTCGTATCCCATATTATGCCGACAGGTGTACTGTACCAGTTATGTTTACTGTAGGTACTGTCCACGGGAGATTATACGTGGTTTAGTGCACTATAGCCTGGGCTAGTGCTCTATTCTCACACATTCTAATGCCGACACAACATCGGCTAGGGCTGCCTCAATTCGTTGGGGGATGGACTCTACAAGGTGTCGAAACCATTCCACAGGGATGCTGGCCCATGTTGACTCCAATGCTTCCCACAGTTGTGTCAAGTTGTCTGGATGTCCTTTGGGTGGTGGACTACTCTTGATACACACGGGAAACTATTGAGCGTGAAAAACTCAGCAGCGTTGCAGTTCTTGACACAAACTGATGTGCCTGGCACCTACTGTACTACCATACCTCGTTCAAAGGCACTTAAATATTTAGTCTTACCCATTAACCTTCTGAATGGCACACATACACAATCCATGTCTCAATGCTTAAAAATCAGTATTTAACCTGTCTCCTCCCCTTCATCTCCACTGATTGAAGTGGATTTAATAAGTGTCATTATTAAGGGATCGTAGCTTTTGCCTGGATTCATCTTGTCAGTCTATGTCTTTAAAATAGCAGGTGTTCTAAATGTTTTGTACAATCAGTGTATATCAAACTGGGCTAGAGTCTAGCGCTTTTCTTTAGACAGACATGGTTTTGGGGCCTTGAACCTAGTGTAGTGTTCTATTCTCGTCTAATATATCTGACCAGGCAGCTCATAAGGATTCTTTCCATCATTCCAGAACCCTAGGGCTGATTAGGGCTGTGTTTGGAACACTCACCAAATCGCTTCAGCTAGCATCAATGGCAGCCACAGCTCTCCCTAAGAAAACACTGATGTTTTTGTGTGAGTGTTTTTGTGTGAGAGTCAGGCAGGGTGTGTGTTCATTTCTTCATGCAAGTGTGTGTGTGTGTGTGTGTGTGTGTGTGTGTGTGTGTGTGTGTGTGTGTGTGTGTGTGTGTGTGTGTGTGTGTGTGTGTGTGTGTGTGTGTGTGTGTGTGTGTGTGTGTGTGTGTGTGTGTGTGTGTTTTTTCCGGGAGGTGATGTGTGTTGGTTCAGCACCTGTTGTCAGGGATTACTGCTCAGAGACGACAATTTGAGGAGCAGTACTCTGTCTGCCTGGTCAGGGCAAAGGTCAGATATATATAGACAGGAGAGGAAAGAGGGGGACACAAATAGAGTCTAGAAGAGGGGGAGGAGAGTAGAGAAAGAAAGGAGGGAAAACAGTGAGACGGGTCAGTTGAAAGAGAGGAGGGATCAGTAGGAAGAGAGGAGGGATCAGAGTGAGAGTGGTCATTCAAAAGAGAGGAGGGATCAGAGTGAGAGGGGTCAGTAGGAAGAGAGGAGGGAATGGAGTGAGAGTGGTCAGTAGGAAGAGAGGAGGGATCAGAGTGAGAGTGGTCATTCAAAAGAGAGGAGGGATCAGAGTGAGAGGGGTCAGTTGAAAGAGAGGAGGGATCAGAGTGAGAGTGGTCATTCAAAAGAGAGGAGGGATCAGAGTGAGAAGGGTCAGTAGGAAGAGAGGAGGGATCAGAGTGAGAGGGGTCAGTAGGAAGAGAGGAGGGATCAGAGTGAGAGGGGTCAGTAGGAAGAGAGGAGGGATCAGAGTGAGAGTGGTCAGTAGGAAGAGAGGAGGGATCAGAGTGAGAGGGGTCAGTAGGAAGAGAGGAGGGGTCAGAGTGAGAGTGGTCATTCAAAAGAGAGGAGGGATCAGAGTGAGAGGGGTCAGTAGGAAGAGAGGAGGGATCAGAGTGAGAAGGGTCAGTAGGAAGAGAGGAGGGGTCAGAGTGAGTGGTCATTCAAAAAGAGAGGAGGGATCGTGTGAGAGGGGTCAGTAGGAAGAGAGGAGGGATCGGTGTGAGAGTGGTCATTCAAAAGAGAGGAGGGATCAGTGTGAGAGTGGTAATTCAAAAGAGAGGAGGGATCAGTGTGAGAGTGGTAATTCAAAAGAGAGGAGGGATCAGAGTGAGAGGGGTCAGTTGACAGAGAGGAGGGATCAGTGTGAGAGTGGTCAGTAGGAAAAGAGGAGGGATCAGTGTGAGAGTGGTCATTCAAAAGAGAGGAGGGATCAGAGTGAGAGTGGTCATTCAAAAGAGAGGAGGGATCAGAGTGAGAGGGGTCAGTAGGAAGAGAGGAGGGATCAGAGTGACAGGGGTCAGTTGAAAGAGGGGAGGGATCAGAGTGAGAGTGGTCATTCAAAAGAGAGGAGGGATCAGAGTGAGAGGGGTCAGTAGGAAGAGAGGAGGGATCAGAGTGAGAGGGGTCAGTTGAAAGAGAGGAGAGATCAGAGTGAGAGTGGTCATTCAAAAGAGAGGAGGGATCAGAGTGAGAGGTGTCAGTAGGAAGAGAGGAGGGATCAGAGTGAGAGGTGTCAGTAGGAAGAGAGGAGGGATCAGAGTGAGAGTGGTCAGTAGGAAGAGAGGAGGGATCAGAGTGAGAGTGGTCAGTAGGAAGAGAGGAGGGATCAGAGTGAGAGGTGTCAGTAGGAAGAGAGGAGGGATCAGAGTGAGAGTGGTCAGTAGGAAGAGAGGAGGGATCAGAGTGAGAGGTGTCAGTAGGAAGAGAGGAGGGATCAGAGTGAGAGGTGTCAGTAGGAAGAGAGGAGGGATCAGAGTGAGAGGTGTCAGTAGGAAGAGAGGAGGGATCAGAGTGAGAGGTGTCAGTAGGAAGAGAGGAGGGATCAGAGTGAGAGGTGTCAGTAGGAAGAGAGGAGGGATCAGAGTGAGAGTGGTCAGTAGGAAGAGAGGAGGGATCAGAGTGAGAGGTGTCAGTAGGAAGAGAGGAGGGATCAGAGTGAGAGGTGTCAGTAGGAAGAGAGGAGGGATCAGAGTGAGAGGTGTCAGTAGGAAGAGAGGAGGGATCAGAGTGAGAGGTATCAGTAGGAAGAGAGGAGGGATCAGAGTGAGAGGTGTCAGTAGGAAGAGAGGAGGGATCAGAGTGAGAGGTGTCAGTAGGAAGAGAGGAGGGATCAGAGTGAGAGTGGTCAGTAGGAAGAGAGGAGGGATCAGAGTGAGAGGTGTCAGTAGGAAGAGAGGAGGGATCAGAGTGAGAGGTGTCAGTAGGAAGAGAGGAGGGATCAGAGTGAGAGGTGTCAGTAGGAAGAGAGGAGGGATCAGAGTGAGAGGTATCAGTAGGAAGAGAGGAGGGATCAGAGTGAGAGGTGTCAGTAGGAAGAGAGGAGAGGTAGAGGAAAAACAGTATACTCTTCCGCCTCTCTAAGCCCCCATCTGTATTATATTATATTCATATTTATGTAGTTATCTGTATTACCTCATCTGTTCACACACAGAGTATGGAGCAGGGCCATGGGGGGGTGTGTGTGTGTGTGTGTGTGTGTGTGTGTGTGTGTGTGTGTGTGTGTGTGTGTGTGTGTGTGTGTGTGTGTGTGTGTGTGTGTGTGTGTGTGTGTGTGTGTGTGTGTGTGTGTGTCGATATGTTACTTAGTATTTTATTTGGTCTGTTACTTAGTATTGTATTTAGTATGTTACTTAGTATGTTATTTAGAATGTTACTTAGTATGTTATTTAGTATGTTACTTAGTATGGTATTTAGAATGTTACTTAGTATGTTACTTAGTATGTTATTTAGAATGTTACTTAGTATGGTATTTAGAATGTTACTTAGTATGTTATTTAGAATGTTACTTAGTATGGTATTTAGAATGTTACTTAGTATGTTACCTAGTATGCTACTTAGTATGTTATTTAGAATGTTACTTAGTATGTTATTTAGAATGTTACTTAGTATGGTATTTAGAATGTTACTTAGTATGGTATTTAGAATGTTACTTAGTATGGTATTTAGAATGTTACTTAGTATGTTACTTAGTATGCTACTTAGTATGTTACTTAGTATGCTACTTAGTATGTTATTTAGAATGTTACTTAGTATGTTACTTAGTATGTTATTTAGAATGTTACTTAGTATGTTACTTAGTATGTGTCTAGGATTGAATGTGTATGTATAATGTACGTATGTTCTCTATATACATGCTTGGTTCACACAAACACTGGTACTTAAAATCACTGCCACAGCTGGTGGCTGACGTATCACAGCCAGGTATGACATGCCAAGTGTCACTCAATGCCCAGGTGTGTGTGTGTGTGTGTGTCTTGCTTTGAACACCTGACTGAGCGTACACCAACTGCTCCTTTCCTACAATGTGTGTGTGTGTGTCTGAACAATGATGCACGCACACACACACACACACACACACACACACACACACACACACACACACACACACACACACACACACACACACACACACACACACACACACACTGATTGTCATGCTTTGTTTCAGCTATCTGTGCATGAGGATAAGCGCCAGTGTGATTGATGCATGATTGTCACAAAAAAACTGGACATATCTGTGACCGTTTAATTTAGAAGGTAAACAAACTATTTCAACTGATTTACCTGAACTGAGAATATTATTTCCTCCATGATTGTCATGGCACACAATGTTTTATAAAGTATAGTCATTTTTATTTCTTCTTATTGAGTGTGTCCTGTGTTTACATAAATTAACATGAAAAGTGAAACAATTTAATGTGTTATGGTATGGTGACTCTGTACTGAATATACAGGTGTATCTATCTTTGGTTTTGTTGTGCATCAAAATATGTTGCCCAGAGTTTTACAGTCTTCATGTTCGTGTTGTATTGAATGACATTGTGACCATGTCAGTGGTGTATAGGTGAGGACGGAGTCAAGCGCAGGAAACAGAACTGAGTAAAAATAACGTACTTTACTCTGGAAAAATAAACAGTTCAATAAATCCACGTAGGGATAAAAACCCTAACACACAAGACTAACACAAATCAGGAACAATCACGCACAAAACATCATGGAAAAAGAAATGTGGATCGGTGGCAGCTAGAAAGCTGGTGACAACGACTGTCGAACGCCGCCCGAACAAGGAGAGGCACCAACTTCGGCGGAAGTCGTGACAGTACCCCCACCTTGATGAGCGGCTCCAGCAGCGCGCTGACACCGGCCTCGGGGACGGCCCGGAGGACGAGGTGCAGGGCGATCCGGGTGGAGACGGTGATATTCCTGTAGTAAGGAAGGGTCCAGGATGTCCTCCACCGGCACCCAGCATCTCTCCTCCACCGGCACCCAGCATCTCTCCTCCACCGGCACCCAGCATCTCTCCTCCACCGGCACCCAGCATCTCTCCTCCGGACCATACCCCTCCCACTCCACAAGGTACTGAAGGCCCCTCGCCCGACGCCTAGAGTCCATGATGGCTCGTACGGTATACGCCGGGGCCCCCTCGATGTCCAGAAGGGGCGGAGGAACCTCCCGCACCTCGGACTACTGGAGCGGACCAGCCACCACCGGCCTGAGGAGAGACACATGGAACGAGTGGTTAATACAGTAATCTGGGGGAAGTTGTAACCTATAACATATCTCATTCAGTCTCCTCAGGACTTTAAATGGCCCCACAAACCGCGGACCCAGCTTCCGGCAGGGCAGGCGAAGGGGCAGGTTTCGGGTAGAGAGCCAGAACCGGTCTCCCGGTGCATACACCAGGGCCTTACTGCGGTAACTCTCTCCACCTGCCCATTACTTTCGGGTGAAACCCTGAGGTAAGACTGACCGAGACCCCCAGATGTTCCATGAACGCCCTCCAGACCATTGATGTGAACTGGGGACCCCGATCAGACACTATATCCTCAGGCACCCCGTAGTACCGGAAGACATGTGTCAACAGGGCCTCCGCAGTCTGTAGGGCCGTAGGGAGACCGGGCAAAGGAATGAGACGGCAGGACTTAGAAAACCGATCCACAACAACCAGAATCGTGGTTCCCTTGTGACAGAGGAAGATCCGTCACTAAATCCACCGACAGGTGGGACCACGGCCGTTGTGGAATGGGTAGGGGTTGTAATTTCCCTCAGGGTAGGTGTCTAGGTGCCTTGCACTGAGAGCACACCGAGCAGGAGGAAACATACACCCTCACGTCCTTAGCTAAAGTGGGCCACCAGTACTTCCCACTAAGACAGAGCAGTGTCCGACTGATGCCAGGATGACCAGAGGAGGGTGACGTGTGAGCCCAACTATGAATGCTAAGGAGGGATCAGGATGAGCCAACACAGGAGCCAAGGTAAACAGAGCCTTCAGTTGACAAAAGCTCTGTTCGCCCCAGCTATCCACTGCAGTCGCACCAGTCCCCCCTTCAGCAAAGAGGTCATGGGAGCCGGTGGCAGCTAGAAAGCCGGTGACGACGACCGCCGAACGCCGCCCGAACAAGGAGAGGCGCCAACTTCAGCGGAAGTCGTGACAGACCATTATATTTTTCTACCTGACTGAAGTATGATTACATATTATTTACTGTATCAAACAGTAGCTAGACATCATTCTGTCAAAATAGTAAAAGTTGTGAATTATCTGAAGAATCCTGCTGATACACCACAAATAAACATATTTGTGATACAGAAAACTTTCTAAAGTAGTACATTATATCAAGATAAAATGAGGAACGTTAACTTGGAATGTTGACGTTCTCTAAATGGCTGTCTTGACAGACATCCTAGACTTTAGGACAATCCATTCCACAGGAGGACATACTGTCTGTGTTCAGCATATCCATCAGTCTGATCAGAAAACCTGGAAAGTAGTGCAGTATATGGGGAAGGGACCTGACGACAACAACATGAGGAAAGTTAACTGTCTGTGAGTCCCAGACAATCCATTCCACAGGAGGACAGGCTGTCTGTATGGAGAGATGCTGTGAACAGCCCATCTATTCGTCTGATTAGTAAATCCATTCAAATCTCTGTCTGTCTGTGTCTGTCTTGTCTGCCAGCCCATCTGACTGTCTGTCTGTCTTGTCTGCCAGCCCATCTGACTGTCTGTCTGTCTTGTCTGCCAGCCCATCTGTCTATCTGTGTTGGTCTTGTCTGCCTGCCCATCTGACTGTCTGTCTGTCTTGTCTGCCAGCCCATCTGTCTATCTGTGTTGGTCTTGTCTGCCTGCCCATCTGACTGTCTGTGTCTGTCTTGTCTGCCAGCCCATCTGTCTATCTGTGTTGGTCTTGTCTGCCTGCCCATCTGGCTGTCTGTCTGTCTTGTCTGCCAGCCCATCTGTCTATCTGTGTTGGTCTTGTCTGCCTGCCCATCTGACTGTCTGTCTGTCTTGTCTGCCAGCCCATCTGTCTATCTGTGTTGGTCTTGTCTGCCTGCCCATCTGGCTGTCTGTCTGTCTTGTCTGCCTGCCCATCTGTCTGTCTGTGTCTGTCTTGTCTGCCAGCCCATCTGACTGTCTGTCTGTCTTGTCTGCCAGCCCAGCTGTCTATCTGTGTTGGTCTTGTCTGCCTGCCCATCTGACTGTCTGTCTGTCTTGTCTGCCAGCCCATCTGTCTATCTGTGTTGGTCTTGTCTGCCTGCCCATCTGGCTGTCTGTCTGTCTTGTCTGCCTGCCCATCTGTCTGTCTGTGTCTGTCTTGTCTGCCTGCCCATCTGTCTGTCTGTGTCTGTCTTGTCTGCCTGCCCATCTGACTGTCTGTCTGTCTTGTCTGCCTGCCCATCTGACTGTCTGTGTCTGTCTTGTCTGCCTGCCCATCTGTCTGTCTGTGTCTGTCTTGTCTGCCTGCCCATCTGTCTGTCTGTGTCTGTCTTGTCTGCCTGCCCATCTGTCTGTCTGTGTTGGTCTTGTCTGCCTGCCCATCTGTCTATCTGTGTCTGTCTTGTCTGCCTGCCCATCTGGCTGTCTGTCTGTCTTGTCTGCCTGCCCATCTGTCTGTCTGTCTGTCTTGTCTGCCTGCCCATCTGCCTGCCCATCTGTCTGCCCATCTGTCTATCTGTGTCTGTCTTGTCTGCCTGCCCATCTGGCTGTCTGTCTGTCTTGTCTGCCTGCCCATCTGCCTGCCCATCTGTCTGCCCATCTGTCTATCTGTGTTGGTCTTGTCTGCCTGCCCATCTGACTGTCTGTCTGTCTTGTCTGCCAGCCCATCTGTCTGTCTGTGTCCGTCTTGTCTGCCTGCCCATCTGTCTGTCTGTGTCTGTCTTGTCTGCCTGCCCATCTGTCTGTCTGTGTCTGTCTTGTCTGCCTGCCCATCTGTCTGTCTGTGTCTGTCTTGTCTGCCTGCCCATCTGTCTGTCTGTGTTGGTCTTGTCTGCCTGCCCATCTGTCTATCTGTGTCTGTCTTGTCTGCCTGCCCATCTGGCTGTCTGTCTGTCTTGTCTGCCTGCCCATCTGTCTGTCTGTCTCTGTCTTGTCTGCCTGCCCATCTGTCTGTCTGTGTCCGTCTTGTCTGCCTGCCCATCTGTCTGTCTGTGTCCGTCTTGTCTGCGTGCCCATCTGTCTGTCTGTGTCTGTCTTGTCTGCCTGCCCATCTGTCTGTCTGTGTTGGTCTTGTCTGCCTGCCCATCTGGCTGTCTGTCTGTCTTGTCTGCCTGCCCATCTGTCTGTCTGTGTCTGTCTTGTCTGCCTGCCCATCTGTCTGTCTGTGTCTGTCTTGTCTGCCTGCCCATCTGTCTGTCTGTCTGTCTTGTCTGCCTGCCCATCTGTCTGTCTGTGTCTGTCTTGTCTGCCTGCCCATCTGTCTGTCTGTGTCTGTCTTGTCTGCCTGCCCATCTGTCTGTCTGTCTGTCTTGTCTGCCTGCCCATCTGTCTGTCTGTGTCTGTCTTGTCTGCCTGCCCATCTGTCTGTCTGTCTGTCTTGTCTGCCTGCCCATCTGTCTGTCTGTGTCTGTCTTGTCTGCCTGCCCATCTGTCTGTCTGTGTCTGTCTTGTCTGCCAGCCCATCTGTCTGTCTGTGTCTGTCTTGTCTGCCTGCCCATCTGTCTGTCTGTGTCTGTCTTGTTGTCTGCCTGCCCATCTGTCTTGTCTGCCTGCCCATCTGTCTGTCTTGTCTGTCTTGTCTGCCTGCCCATCTGTCTGTGTCTGCCTGCCCATCTGTCTGTCTTGTCTGCCTGCCCATCTGTCTGTCTGTGTCTGTCTTGTCTGCCAGCCCATCTGTCTGTCTGTGTTGGTCTTGTCTGCCTGCCCATCTGGCTGTCTGTCTGTCTTGTCTGCCTGCCCATCTGTCTGTCTGTGTCTGTCTTGTCTGCCTGCCCATCTGTCTGTCTGTGTCTGTCTTGTCTGCCTGCCCATCTGTCTGTCTGTCTGTCTTGTCTGCCTGCCCATCTGTCTGTCTGTGTCTGTCTTGTCTGCCTGCCCATCTGTCTGTCTGTGTCTGTCTTGTCTGCCAGCCCATCTGTCTGTCTGTGTCTGTCTTGTCTGCCTGCCCATCTGACTGTCTGTGTTGGTCTTGTCTGCCTGCCCATCTGTCTGTCTCTGTCTGTCTCTGTCTGTCTTGTCTGCCTGCCCATCTGTCTGTCTGTCAGGTGGTCTCTGAGACGAGCTCTGAACGTCAACAGGTGTCTGGAAGAACTTGTTCCACAGGAACAACAACTCCAGTCTGATCTCATTGTAGGTCTGCCAAAATTCAGTCAGTTGCTATTAACTCTAAACCGTCCCACTGATTTTATGGCAGTTAAAACTCCTGATAAAGCAAACAGTCTAAGTGAGCGCACATTTTCATTTCAATTGATTGTAAATTAAATGAGGCTATTGTTTACCATCTGTGACTGCATGTTCTGCCATGATGAGTGTGTCCGTTCGTGTGAGTTACGATAGTGATTGGGAGCTGATAGTGATTGGGAGCTGTTATGTTGTGTTGGCAGTTGGTGTGTAAATGAAGAGGAGACCAGGCCGGTTGTTTCTACAGATATGACATTACTCCTGTGTTATTATTCAATAATGACAGATCCTTTTACTGCTCCTCTGTGTTCCGACCAGACGGTGTGACAGAGCTGGTATTGAGAACGGGTGGGGGTCTTCTGTTTGGCTAGGCCAGGTTGTTATGGTTACAGGTACTCTATGTGAACCCATCTGCTTTAGTGTGTGAACACGTACTTGTGTATAAATTGCAGGTCATTTCCTATAGATATCCAGAGTCGGAGGACAAGAGAGACAGGAAGCTGCCAATAGCTGAATATACTCAGTGGACAGTTTATTAGGTACACCACTCTGTTCACAATGGTCACGTGGTTGTGGCTTACTATATAAAGCAGGCAGATAGGCATCGAGGCATTCAGTTACTGTTCGACTAAATGTTAGAATGGACAAGATGAGTGACATAAGGGACTTTGAGTGTGGTATGATCGTCGGTGCCAGGCGTGCCGATTCCAGTAGCTCCGAAGCGGTTGGCGTCCTGGGCTTTTCACGCACGACAGTTCTGGGTTAAGCAAGCTTACAGGCGGGCCATAAACAGGCAAATAACGGCGCAGTCCAACAGTGGTCTGCAGAACGGCATCTCGGAACACACAACTCATCTGTCTTTGTCACGGATGGGCTATTGCAGCAGATGACCACACCAGGTTCCACTCCGATCAGAAGCGGCTGCAGTGGGCACGCCATCACCAACACTAGACAATTGAAGAGTAGAAAAATATTGCCGACGAATCCAGTCAGGATTTGGCCAAACAGCTTGAGTCCATGGCCCCATCCTGCCTGGTGTCAAAGCTACAGGCTGGTGGTGTAATGGTGTAGGGAATAGCACACTTTTGGTCCCTTGATACCAAATTAGCTACGTTTCTATGCCCTGAAGAATACAGTAGGAGGAGGCAATGGGGGGTCCGACACAGAACGAGATGGGTGTACCTAATAAACTGGCCACTGAGTGTAGCTCTCATATCAACGTGCCACATATAACAGCAACACATACACATGCACACATGAATACATTAAAGCAAATACTGTCCGTCATTGGTTGACACCATACTGGAGACACTTGATCATTGGAGAAAACGTCCACTAAATTAGTTGTTCTGTTGTCGCTCTGTCCAATGCGTCATGTTGATATGTGCGTTGCTAGTGAATTACAAGTGCATTTTATAGCATAACCTGAAAACCAGGGATTGTGGCATCTGTGTGATGCAAACACAAACATCTCTTCGCAAGAGTTTCTTTTCTAGTTTTTTTCAGACAGTTACTGTATCACCCACTTCAAGAGTGCAGGTGCAGGTGTCTGTTTGTTCAGAACTGATGTTCACACTTCTAAAGCCTGTGGAAGAGCTGGGTGATATGGAGGGAGGGATGAAGGGTTCAGAAAGCGGGCAAGTTCAAATAACACACACCTGCATAGAGACACACCTGCAAGTACACACATAAACATGCACCTGCATGCACACAGAGGGGACAGACAGACACTCAGATTAGCCAAAGGTTTAGCAGCTCTGAATGATACCAGACAACTCACTCCTCCCCTCTTTCTTCCACATTATTTTTCTCTCCCTCCCGCTCTCTCTCTTCTGATCTCTCAGCTTTAATATATTCCTTCCTCGCTTGTTTAGCTGACTGTTGTCCTGTTTCATTCCTTTCTTTTAAACAATGTTTCCACGTTAATGGAGACTGCATTTATGGTAAATGCTGCAAATGTCGGCTCAATCGGAAGTTAATTTTACATTTCTATATCTGAATCTGTAATTGATTCAGTTTTGCTCTCTTTCCCACATCCCTCTTTCTTTTGTCCCCTTCTGTCCTGTACTCTCAGGCTGGCTCATCTTTTGTCCCCTTCTGTCCTGTCCTCTCAGGCTGGCTCATCTTTTGTCCCCTTCTGTCCTGTCCTCTCAGGCTGGCTCATCTTTTGTCCCCTTCTGTCCTGTCCTCTCAGGCTGGCTCATCTTTTGTCCCCTTCTGTCCTGTCCTCTCAGGCTGGCTCATCTTTTGTCCCCTTCTGTCCTGTCCTCTCAGGCTGGCTCATCTTTTGTTCATTGTTATATAGTCTTCCAGACCCAGGCCCTCTCTCTCCATCTCTCTTTCTCCCTACCCTCTCACTCCACCTCTCTCTCTCTCAGTGGAAGAAATCAGACCATTATCGGTTTGTTTAAGGCCATCTCTGCCCTCGGTGTCACATCCATTTGAGAGGAAGAAGAGGAGAATGAGGACTGATTCTGTTCTTCAACAACAAGCATCTGTTTCACTCTGATGCCATCTAGTGGACCAAACTAAAACTGTCTAATCTTTCTCTCACATCCCGGAAAAAAACACACACACACACACACACACACACACGTACACACACACACACACACACACACACACACACACACACACACACACACACACACACACACACACACACACACACACACACACACACACACACACACACACACACACACAGTAGACTGTAAGAGATGACTGAATAATCAGGAAGATGTTGACTAAATATCCCAAACCAATTTATAACAATGGAGTACCCTATCACTCCTACCAAATTTGAATTTTTCTAGGTGATCGCTGAGAGTTTGGACATTTTGGTCATGGAAGATGAGCTGGTGAGTGTGAATAGTGTATGGTATTCAACATGTATTCTCTTATTCGACCCTGAATGTGTTTTACCCTGTGAGGAGGGAGGACCAGAGAAGATGTAGGCTTTCACATTAAGCCAAGACAGTTACACAGCTGATTCAACGAGGGGCACTATTCAATCAGCATCACCGAAGTATCCCAGGAAGAGCAGCGAACAACTTAAAGGTCATTTCCAATTGACATATGCAGTGTTGACCTGAATGCAGTGTCCGCAACCTCAGGAACATTGCCTTTTAATTGTCAATCGGCTATAAAGCGGCTCTTCAGTGCTACGAATTGAATAGAGCCCTTATAGATCTTATTTTTTGAAGACTATGATTAGGTGATACTGCTTTAGCTGGAGCAAAAGCCTGCAACTACACAACTGTTTGCAGATAAGATTGTATTTTGAACATGCAAATAAGAGCAGTGTGAAGTAAAATCAACTAAATTTAACTTGAAACAGAACACAGAGAACATGTTGCAGAGGAGAGAGACGGGATCACATGACCTCCATAGCAGAAAACCTCCAGGACTCGGTTAGTAGATTTCCATCCCCTCCATCTCACCCTCCTCACCCCCACCTGGTAGCAGTTGCTGCTCTGAGTTCAGCACATGCCATAGACTACTGTACATCTCTCTCTTTTCTCCCCGATCTCTTTCTCTCTGGTGTGTGTTTATAGTCAAAGCTCTTTGAGAGGAAGTGTGAAGCGGTGGCTCGTTCCTACCGCAGGAAGAACATCAAGCTGATCGTTGGCATAGTGACCGCGGTGATCGTTATCATTGCCATGGTCATCGTGGTTCTGCTGACCACTGGAGTCATCCCGATGAAATAACACCAACCATACCACCCTGAGATTCTCACTGTGTCTGTGATGCAACTCTTCCTGTGTGTTAGAAATCAATAAAAGAACACACTTCACACACGAAGCAAACACACTCGCATGCACACGAACACATCTAAAGCCTCATGGCTTATATTGTACTCTGTCCAACGCTGGTCCGACCAAGCTGATTCCACACTCCAAGACTGCTTCCATCACGTGGACTGGGACATGTTTCGTATTGCGTCAGATAACAATATTGACGAATACGCTGATTCGGTGTGCGAGTTCATTAGAACGTGCGTTGAAGATGTCGTTCCCATAGCAACGATTAAAACATTCCCTAACCAGAAACCGTGGATTGATGGCAGCATTCGTGTGAAACTGAAAGCGCGAACCACTGCTTTTAATCAGGGCAAGGTGTCTGGTAACATGACTGAATACAAACAGTGCAGCTATTCCCTCCGCAAGGCTATCAAACAAGCTAAGCGTCAGTACAGAGACAAAGTAGAATCTCAATTCAACGGCTCAGACACAAGAGGCATGTGGCAGGGTCTACAGTCAATCACGGACTACAGGAAGAAATCCAGCCCAGTCACGGACCAGGATGTCTTGCTCCCAGGCAGACTAAATAACTTTTTTGCCCGCTTTGAGGACAACACAGTGCCACTGACACGGCCTGCAACGAAAACATGCGGTCTCTCCTTCACTGCAGCCGAGGTGAGTAAGACATTTAAACGTGTTAACCCTCGCAAGGCTGCAGGCCCAGACGGCATCCCCAGCCGCGCCCTCAGAGCATGCGCAGACCAGCTGGCCGGTGTGTTTACGGACATATTCAATCAATCCCTACACCAGTCTGCTGTTCCCACATGCTTCAAGAGGGCCACCATTGTTCCTGTTCCCAAGAAAGCTAAGGTAACTGAGCTAAACGACTACCGCCCCGTAGCACTCACATCCGTCATCATGAAGTGCTTTGAGAGACTAGTCAAGGACCATATCACCTCCACCCTACCTGACACCCTTGACCCACTCCAATTTGCTTACCGCCCAAATAGGTCCACAGACGATGCAATCTCAACCACACTGCACACTGCCCTAACCCATCTGGACAAGAGGAATACCTATGTGAGAATGCTGTTCATCGACTACAGCTCGGCATTCAACACCATAGTACCCTCCAAGCTTGTCATCAAGCTCGAGACCCTGGGTCTCGACCCCGCCCTGTGCAACTGGGTACTGGACTTCCTGACGGGCCGCCCCCAGGTGGTGAGGGTAGGCAACAACATCTCCTCCCCGCTGATCCTCAACACTGGGGCCCCACAAGGGTGCGTTCTGAGCCCTCTCCTGTACTCCCTGTTCACCCACGACTGCGTGGCCACGCACGCCTCCAACTCAATCATCAAGTTTGCGGACGACACAACAGTGGTAGGCTTGATTACCAACAACGACGAGACGGCCTACAGGGAGGAGGTGAGGGCCCTCGGAGTGTGGTGTCAGGAAAATAACCTCACACTCAACGTCAACAAAACTAAGGAGATGATTGTGGACTTCAGGAAACAGCAGAGGGAACACCCCCTATCCGCATCGATGGAACAGTAGTGGAGAGGGTAGCAAGTTTTAAGTTCCTCGGCATACACATCACAGACAAACTGAATTGGTCCACTCACACAGACAGCATCGTGAAGAAGGCGCAGCAGCGCCTCTTCAACCTCAGGAGGCTGAAGAAATTCGGCTTGTCACCAAAAGCACTCACAAACTTCTACAGATGCACAATCGAGAGCATCCTGGCGGGCTGTATCACTGCCTGGTACGGCAACTGCTCCGCCCTCAACCGTAAGGCTCTCCAGAGGGTAGTGAGGTCTGCACAACGCATCACCGGGGGCAAACTACCTGCCCTCCAGGACACCTACACCACCCGATGTTACAGGAAGGCCATAAAGATCATCAAGGACATCAACCACCCGAGCCACTGCCTGTTCACCCCGCTATCATCCAGAAGGCGAGGTCAGTACAGGTGCATCAAAGCTGGGACCGAGAGACTGAAAAACAGCTTCTATCTCAAGGCCATCAGACTGTTAAACAGCCACCACTAACATTGAGTGGCTGCTGCCAACACACTGACAATGACACTGACTCAACTCCAGCCACTTTAATAATGGGAATTGATGGGAAATGATGTAAATATATCACTAGCCACTTTAAACAATGCTACCTTATATAATGTTACTTACCCTACATTATTCATCTCATATGCATACGTGTATATACTGTACTCTATATCATCGACTGCATCCTTATGTAATACATGTATCACTAGCCACTTTAACTATGCCACTTTGTTTACATACTCATCTCATATGTATATACTGTACTCAATATCATCTACTGTATCTTGCCTATGCTGCTCTGTACCATCACTCATTCATATATCCTTATGTACATATTCTTATCCCCTTACACTGTGTATAAGACAGAAGTTTTGGAATTGTTAGTTAGATTACTTGTTGGTTATTACTGCATTGTCGGAACTAGAAGCACAAGCATTTCGCTACACTCGCATTAACATCTGCTAACCATGTGTATGTGACAAATACATTTGATTTGATTTGACTTTATCTCTTGCAAAGTCTTTGTACGTGTTACAGTTAACAGAGTGAAGATTTCTGTGCACACACACACACACACACACACACACACACACACACACACACACACACAAAAAGGATCCAAACATTTCAAAGGTCCCTGTCTACATGGCACTCAAGGATACAGAAAGCACCTCCTTCTCCAAACAGCTAGGCTGCCCATGACAGCTGAAACAGAGCAGTACCTAGCCAATTGGTTTGCCCTAGTTTTTGTCAGGCCTGCAATCTGGAGGCCACGCACTGCAAGCCTGTGTATGTGGCCGAGACTGCCAAATATCAGCACCACCAGCTTGTACCTCCACCCAGGCTGTCTCAGCACCACGAGGGGCTGGTACTGAAGCAGCGTGTCACAAAAGGCCTGCTCCATGTAGCCGTCCAATCAGCACCTCCCCCGGACCTCCCCCACAAATATATCTGGTGTATTTGTACACAGGAAAACACAACATCAAACCAGCTTCCCCTTACAGAAGAATGTTTATGCATGTGTGCTGTTGGTGAGACGACTCAACAGGTCAACAAAGCGGCCAACAAAGAGGCCATGTCGTGCAGTGGGGGAGATCTTCGCGGGCGGTACTCAGCCTTGTCTCAGGGTAGTAAGTTGGTGGTCTGTTGATATCCATCTAGCGGTGTGTTGGCTGTGCTTTGGCAAAGTGGGTGAGGTTACATCCTGCCTGGTTGGCCCTGTCTGGGGGTATCGTCGGACGGGGGCATAGTGTCTCCCGACCCCTCCGGTCTCAGCCTCCACTATCTATGCTGCAATAATTTGTGTCGGGGGGCTAGGGTCAATCTGTTATATCTGGTGTAATTCTCCTGTCTTATCTGGTGTCCTGTGTGAATTTAAGTATGCTCCCTGTAATTCTCTCTCCCGGAGGACCTGAGCCCTAGGACCATGCCTCAGGATGACCTGGCATGATGACTCCCAGTCCACCTGGTTGTGATGCTGCTACAGT
This sequence comes from Oncorhynchus tshawytscha, assembly GCF_018296145.1. Lineage (NCBI taxonomy): Eukaryota > Metazoa > Chordata > Actinopteri > Salmoniformes > Salmonidae > Oncorhynchus > Oncorhynchus tshawytscha. Next base: position 30,533,932 of record NC_056448.1, read on the forward strand.
TTCAACTGTTCTGCCTTCCTTGGTTTCTGCCTTTCTAGGGAGTTTTTCCTAGCAACTGTGTCTCTACATCTGCATTACTTGCTGTTTGGGCTTTAGGCTGGGTTTCTGTATATCACTTTGTGACATCAGCTGGTGCAAAAGGGCTTTATAAATACATTTGATTTATTGCTGGAAATGTACAAATCCTTGTTTGAACAGCAGCCATTCACAACATGGGCAATGAACTCCATTACATTTGACTCATGTAGAATACAAAGTGGGTAATTGTTTGCAGGGTACCAGAGTGATAGATTATATTTTGTTGCAGCCTCGCCTTAACAGTAAAGGTGAGAATGCCCTCACCAACGGCAGCATTCTGGTAGATGGAATGGGAGACAGTGGCCAACACACTCCACAAAACCACCACAATCTGCCACAACTGGATCAGTTTGCATATCAGTCTGTGTCCACCTAAACTCTACTCCAGTTGAACAGGACAGGACAGTCTGACCACACTCCAAAGCCCGCAGCATGATTGTCCAATTTTCCATTGGCCTTCCTCCTGAAGCCCAGGAAGTTGTCCTGTGTCACTGGCCAGTGAAACCTTCCTCCTCCGTAGGTCCAGGAGGAGGGAGGCTCAGGTTAACTGCCACATGGTCACTGTTGAGCATGTTCAACAGGTGAGTCCGTCTGGTAGCAGCGTAAATTCACTCAATAGTCATGACACCTAAACCCCACTCTCTTTGGCTCAGTTGTGTGTTGAAGCAGAGCCTCTTTCTCACCACTTGAACAGTTTTGTTATTCATTTCCCTCAGAACCTTCTGTGAGAGATGCACATTTGAATCTATGCTAGGGCCACCTGTCTCACAGCTTCTAGCTTCCAGACCACAGGCAGAGGGGAAATGTCAATCATATCAAGCCTGGTTGAATCTTCATGGACAAGCTCCTGTCCCGTCCCGTCCCATCCCGTCCCCCCCCCTCCTGCCAGCAACATTAAACAAGATCACTATAAGTTTCATGACGAGTGTAAACGCTGATTGGTTTATTCATTAGTGTTAATGTTGGGGGCTTATCAGGTTTAGACTTGTACCAGTGTTCCTCTGCTGCATCTTTCATAGAACACTGCATATCGTCTTTCACTTCCAGCCCAAACCATTTCAAAAAGTCATCACAGAGAGAGATGTTTGTCATTTCCCTGAACAGAAGAGGCCACCTTCTGATGTAAAATACCACAGGAGACCAAACCAGTAGTAGAAGTACTGTATACCTATTCCAGGCACATTGATTTATTATTTAAGAAATAGTTATTCATCATCTTCACCACTAAAGGAGTCTACAAGGAGTATAAAGGGGCAAATCCACATCTCACATTATCAATCTCATTCAAAGGTCCTGTGTGCTGAGAAAGCACACAGTTAAATGCAGAGGACAGAAACAGCCCAATTCCAAATGGACCCCTGGCACCTAGAATTGGATGCCTCGGCATCACTCACATTAAGAAGTGAAAGCCTGTGACAGAGGCTGGCTAGCCCCTAACCTGGAGCATTTTTCTGTATAGTAAAAATCCAGAGAACAATATGGAGCTATCACAGCTATCCAATCCTCTCAAATCTACATCTGCACGGAGTGCCAAGGGGTTAGAGGTCAATTTCGGATTGGGCAACATCTCCAATTAAAAGGTGTAGAGTCATTTCCGGGGAGAGGATAGGTAGGCCAGAGATAGCTGTTATTGGGCAGTTTCCGGTCTGTGTAAGTGGGCGTACCCTCTCTCGCAAGGCCATTTTTGCACGTGCTCAAGTTGGAAAGCATGCCCATGCGAGAGAGGGAGCGCCCACTTACACAGAAAAGAACCTTGACAATTGTTTTCATGAGTCGTCTTCATTATCCCCTATCTTTTGGGGGAATATATAGAGAGTGAGAGTTACTTATTTAAATGGCTCAATTGTAACTGTAATTGTAACCTCAACAGTCATTATTGGTGCCTAAGACATACATAATTTGATCTGAATGAGGTGTAATTCACCACATGCAAAAAAAACAGGGTTAGGTCAATTCCACTTCAATTCAGAAAGTACACCAAATTCCATTTCCACATTTTCCTCATTGAAAAGCATGGGAATTTCAGTGTACTTCCTGAATTGACTGAAATTAAAATACAATTGACCACAACTCTGACAAAAAATATAATTGCATCTCAGTTATCTCAAATAACAGTAGACTTTGGTTATTTTGTCTGGTGAGCTATTGTAGAATGAAATTGCCTCTAGAAGCTGATTTAGGGTCAGTTTTGCATTTCTCCTCGTAATGGCTAAGGTTTGCCGATCTTAGATCTGTGCATGTAGGCAACTGCTACCAGGAGTAAAGTAAGAGAGGAAAGCAGAAGAATACATATCTACACTGAACAAAAATATAAACACAACATGTAAAATGTTGATCCCATGTTTCATGAGCTGAAATAATAGATCCCAGAAATGTTCCATACACTCAAAAAAATGTATTTCTTTAATTTTGTGCACAAATCCATTTACATCCCTGTTAGTGAGCATTTCTCCTTTGCCAAGATCATCCATCCACCTGACAGGTGTGGCATATCAAAAAGCTGATTAAACAGCATGATCATTAAAACAGGTGCACCTTGTGCTGGGGACAATAAAAGGCCACACAACGCCACAGATGTCCCAGGTTGAAGGAGCATGCAATTGACATGCTGGTATGTCCACCAGAGCTTTTGACAGATAATTGAATGTTAATTTCTCTACCATAAGATGACTCGAACATCATTTTAGAAAAATTGGCAGTACGTCCAATCGGCCTTACAACCGCAGACCACATGTAACCACGTCAGTCCAGGACCTCCACACCCGGCTTCTTCACCTGCGGGATCATCGGAGACCAGCCACCCAGCTGATGAAACTGTGGGTTGGCGCCACAGGAGGTTGGTGGCACCTTAATTGGGGAGGATGGGCTCATGGTAGTGGCTGGAGCGGAATCAAATATATCTAACACATGGTTTCCATGGTTTCTATGTGTTTGATGCCATTCCATTAGCTCCGTTCCAGACATTATGAGCATTCATTGGTTTGCACAACTGAAACATTTCTGCACAAACTGTCAGAAATTGTCTCAGGGAAGCTCATCTGCATGTTCGTCATCCTTACCAGGGTCTTGATCTGACTGCAGTTTGGCATCATAACAGACTTCAGTAGGAAAAAGTTCACCTTCAATGGCCACTAGGGAAGTGTGCTCTTCACATATGAATCCCAGTTGACTGTACCAGGAAGAAGGCAGAAAGCGTGTTCAGCTTCGTGTTGGCGAGGGCGTTGCTGACGTCAACGTTGTGAACAGAGTGTTCCATGATGGCGTTGGGGTTATGGTATAGGCAGGCAGAAGCTACAGACAATGAACACAATTGTATTTTATCGATGGCAATTTGAATGCAGAGATACAGTGATGAGATCCTGAGGCCCATTGTCGTGCCATTGATCTGCCGCCATCACCTCATGTTGTAGCATAATGCACAGCCCCATGTCGCAAGGATCTGTACACAACTCCAGGAAGCTGAAAAAGTCCCGGTTCTTCCATGGTCTGCATACTCAGACATGTCACCCACTGAGCATGTTTGGGATGCTCTGGATCAACAGCGTGTTCCATACCCCGCCAATATCCAGCAACTTCACACAGCCATTCATGAGTGGCATTCCACAAGCAACAGCCTGATCAACTCTATGTGAAGGAGATGTCATGCTTCACAAGGCAAATGGTGGTCACACCAGATAATGAGTGGTTTTCTGACCCACGCTCCTACTTTGGGGGGGGTATTTGTGACCAACAGACACATGTCTGTACTCCCATCATATGAAATTAATAGATTAGGGCCTAATTAATGTATTTCTTATATGAACTGTAACTCATGACATTCTTTGAAATTGTTGCATTTATATTTTTGTTCAGTGGATTCCTACAGCATTTCAGGACACATGATACTGTGAGGCAATGCAAGGATAAGAGAGACGAGCGATTCACAACAAAACAAAAACTGGATGCAGTGATGTCCCATGACGATCCTCATTGGATGGTTGGGTGGGACACCGGAGTGGTCCTGCCTTTCCCTTTCGACTCATAAGTCCTAAACAGAACCTAAGTCCAGAGCTTCTACAGGAGCAGACGCAGGACCTGCTGAGAACCGTACCAGGTGAGAACCGGACCAATTGAGGTGTAGGCAGGCAGACACCAGCCCAGGCCTGAGGGAGTTCATGGCTCACCCACACACGCACCTGTTCAAAAGGTTGGGGTCACTTAGAAAGACAAATTTGTCTATTAAAATATCAAATTGATCAGAAATACATTGTAGACATTGTTAATGTTGTAAATGACTATTGTCGCTGGAAATGGATGATTTTTAATGGAATATCTACATAGGCCTATTATCAGCAACCATCGCTCCTGTGTTCCAATGGCACATTGTGTTAGCTAATCCAAGTTTATCATTATAAAAGGCTAATTGATCATTAGACAACACTTTTGCAATTACATTAGCACAGCTGAAAACTGTTCTGATTAAAGAAGCAATAAAACTGTCCTTCTGTAGACTAGTTGAGTATCTGGAGCATCAGCATCAGTGGGTTCGAACACATCGTTGTACGAGATCTTCAGTTTCTTGGCAATTTCTCGCATGGATTAGCCTTCACTTCTCAGAACAAGAAAAGACGGACGAGATGCCGAAGAAAGGGCTTTGTTTCTGGCCATTTTGAGCCTGTAATCAAATCCACAAATGCTGATGCTCCAAATACTCAACTAGTCTACAGGCCAGTTTTATTGCTTCTTTAAATCAGAAGTTTTCAGCTGTGCTAACCATTGCAAAAAAGGGTTTTCTAATGATCAGTGAGCCTTTTATAATGATTAACTTGGATTAGATAACAAAACGTGCCATTGGAACACAGGAGTGATGGTTGCTGATAATGGGCCTATATAGATATTCCATTAACAATCAGCCGTTTCCAGCTACAATAGTCATTTACAACATTAACAATGTCTACACTGTATTTCTGATCAATTTGATGTTATTTTAAATGAACAAAAAAAATGTGCTTTTCTTTCATAAAACAAGGACATTTCTAAGTGAAGCCAAACCTTTGACCGGTAGTGTGATTTTTATATATATATATATATATATATATATATATATATATATATATATATATATATATATATATTATATATTTACACACACACACACACACACACAGCTCAAAAAAATAAAGGGAACACTTAAACAACACAATGTAACTCCAAGTCAATCACACTTCTGTGAAATCAAACTGTCCACTTAGGAAGCAACACTGATTGACAATAAATTCCACATGCTGTTGTGCAAATGGAATAGACAACAGGTGGAAATTATAGGCAATTAGCAAGACACCCCCAATAAAGGAGTGGTTCTGCAGGTCATGACCACAGACCACTTCTCAGTTCCTATGCTTCCTGGCTGATGTTTTGGTCACTTTTGAATGCTGGCGGTGCTTTCACTCTAGTGGTAGCATGAGATGGAGTCTACAACCCACACAGTGGCTCAGGTAGTGCAGCTCATCCAGGATGACACATCAATGCGAGCTGTGGCAAGAAGGTTTGCTGTGTCTGCTGACTGCAACATCCTCCAGCATGACCGGTTTGGCGGTGGGTTAGTCATGGTGTGGGGTGGCATTTCTTTGTGGGGCCGCACAGCCCTCCATGTGCTCGCCAGAGGTAGCCTGACTGCCATTAGGTACTGAGATGAGATCCTCAGACCCCTTGTGAGACCATATGCTGGTGCGGTTGGCCCTGGGTTCCTCCTAATGCAAGACAATGCTAGACCTCATGTGGCTGGAGTGTGTCAGCAGTTCCTGCAAGAGGAAGGCATTGATGCTATGGACTGGCCCGCCCATTCCCCAGACCTGAATCCAATTGAGCACATCTGGGACATCATGTCTCGCTCCATCCACCAACAGACTGTCCAGGAGTTGGCGGATGGTTTAGTCCAGGTCTGGGAGGAGATCCCTCAGGAGACCATCCGCCACCTCCTCAGGAGCATGCCCAGGCGTTGTAGGGAGGTCATACAGGCACGTGGAGGCCACACACACACTACTGAGCCTCATTTTGACTTGCTTTAAGGACATTACATCGAAGTTGGATCAGCCTGTAGTGTGGTTTTCAACTTTAATTGAGTGTGACTCCAAATCCAGCCCTCCATGGGTTGATAAATTTGATTTCCATTGATAATGTGTGATTTTGTTGTCAGTACATTCAACTATGTAAAGAAAAAAGTATTTAATAAGAATATTTCATTCATTCAGATCTAGGATGTGTTATTTTAGTGTTCCCTTTATTTTTTTGAGCTATATATATATATATATATATAGAGAGAGAGAGAGAGAACTGTCAGTCAGTGGCTATAGGGTTTCAGTCTCAAACACAGAGCCCTGCAGCACTGGGCTAGACTGCTATCTGTGTGTGTCCACCCAGTGCTGTAGTAGAGGGGTTTGTTCGTTCCCGTTGGTGTCCTGTATGACAGTCCTCTCACATCTGATCTGTTAGGAAAAGAGGAGATAGAGAATGTGAGAAATAATGTTAAAAATACAACATTGTTAGCATAGTTAGGATCAAGTATGCTCTCATTTCAGTCTGTGAATCTGTTCATAGAGAACTTTTAATTTGGCCTTTTCACTACAAAAGGCCAAAAAAACAATGTCTCGTCAGTAGTGGTGTAACAGACCGTAGCCGATCCGTGATCCATACGGATCACCCCCCACGGTTCGGCACGCATGTGAACCGAGGATCAATTGCAAAGTTTAACCATCATAATGTGAAATACAGTTCTACTGCCGCTGTTACTCTTTAAAGTCATAATTCCCTAAATCTCAATGCAGAGTTGCAGTGAAAAGAAAGACAAGAGGTGCGTCCTGCGTTTTACTCTGAAGCCTGAAGGTTGTTTTGATTATAAACATTTTAAAAATCAGTTGTGTGTACTGTTCACGTGAAACGGCATGTTGAATCAATCCTGGATCCTCGCGTTGCAAAATGCAAGGAAAAAGAGCGGTGACAGGCATGGCTAGCAGAGGAGCTGAACAACTGGAAAAGCCTCCCGCTTCATTTGAGTCTCATGTACGGGAGCATTTTGGCTTCCCTGTCAAATATGATGATGGAAGAAGGGTGGTGGACAACACCATTACGGTGTGTAGGCATTGTGCCACAAGAAAGCCGTATGATCATGGAAATACATTGAGCATGGCCACATTTAAAGCATCGTCACCCTGGTGTGTCAGTGACAGGAGCCAACTCAGCCAAGAGACAACTTCTCACCGCGGCATTTAAGCAGCCCTTTACTGCAGAATCAGACCAGACTAAAGCCATCACCAAATCTATTGGGATGTTTATCTCTGCAGACATGAGACCAGACTGTTGTGGAAAACAAAGGGTTTCAAAACATGGTGAAAGTGCTTGAGTCACGCTACAAAAATCCCTCACGCACCCACTTCAGTATGAAGATCGTGCCAGATCTTTATGAAGAGGAAAATATCAAAATTGTCAAAGGATTATCAAAGACATCCTCTGTTGCCCTCACCACAGATGGCTGGACCTCCAGGGTAACAGAAAGCTACGTGACTGTGACTGCTCACAACACCACAGAGGAGTGGACCTACAGGGCAACGGAAAGCTACGTGACTGACTGCTCACTACACCACAGAGGGGGAGATGTGAAGTCCGGGGCTACAGACACACCCCCTCTATGAGAGTCACACAGGCACAAATCTGGTGCAGGTAGTGCTAGGAGCAGTAGCAGAGTGGAATCTAGAGAGGCCCAATAGCAATATCCCAACCACCACAGATAATGCCATAACCAAGTAAATGCAGTGATAGAGGCTGGACAGGGGCCACAGATAGCGTGCTTTGCACTTGTGATCAATTTAGCATCTCAAAAGGGAATCTCAGTGAACCAGATTGACCGCCTCCGTGGGAGGATCAGGAAGGTAGTTTCCTTTTTCCACCGAAGCACAACAGCACAATGTTCTTAAGACCAAGCAGGAAATGCTACAGCTACTAAACCACAAGCTCATACATCATGGCACAACAAGATGGAACTCCACTTATGACATGTTGGAGCTCTATCTTGAGCAGCAGGCAACTATATACTCTGCACTGACAGACAAGACCCTGGAAAAACAAACATCTTCACCTTGTCTGATGATGTGAAGGTGGTGAAGGTGGCTGAGGTCCTCCGGGTGATCAAACCTCAAAACAGTTACAACCCTATTGAGCACTGATTAGAATCATTAGACTATTTTAATGCTGTGTGTGATTTAGTCAGTAGAATTATATCTGAGAGTGTAGTTCGTAGTCAGAATTAATGTTTTGGTGACGATATATCTAGTGTCTTGATAATGAACTATCTGAGCAAGATTCAGGGCCGACCTTGGCTGGGGCACTGAGAAATTCCCAGGGTCTCTCTCTATGTCGGCTGGGTAGCAGGACAGTGTGGGCGTATGATAACTAATGTTTTGTGTGGAAGTATGTGTGTCACTATAAAATTAAGGTCTTTGTACTGTGCACGCCAGAACGTTCCCGTGAATAAACATTTGACTATTGTGCACTAGGCCTCTGTCTGTTTTCATTCCAATCAGTATCTTACAAATCCTGGTTGCAGACAGAGTCATTAAATTGGGGTATAAACATTGAGAACCTAATGTGTCCATGATCCTACCTCTGAAAACAAGGATTCTACAATCCATGGCCCCAAGTGAAGACAGCACCATCACTAGAGATGTCAAGGCTGCCATTAGAGGCTGCCATTGATATGGATCGGATCCGGTCAGTAGAGGATGCCTGGTTATTTAAAAAAATGCCTTCCTAACCATCTTAAATAAGCATGCCCCATTCAAGAAATGTAGAACCAGGAACAGATATAGCCCTTGGTTCTCCCCAGACCCGACTGCCCTTAACCAACACAAAAACATCCTATGGCATTCTGCATTAGCATCAAACAGCCCCCGTGATATGCAGCTTTTCAGGGAAGCTAGAAACCATTATACACAGGCAGTTAGAAAAGCCAAGGCTAGCTTTTTCAAGCAGAAATTTGCTTCCTGCAACACTAACTCAAAAAAGTTCTGGGACACTGTAAAGTCCATGGAGAATAAGAACACCTCCTCCCAGCTGCCCACTGCACTGAAGATAGGAAACACTCACCACTGATAAATCCACCATAATTGAGAATTTCAATAAGCATTTTTCTACATCTGGCCATGCTTTCCACCTGGCTACCTCTACCCCGGTCAACAGCACTGCACCCCCCACAGCAACTCGCCCAAGCCTTCCCCATTTCTCCTTCTCCCAAATCCAGTCAGCTGATGTTCTGAAAGAGCTACAAAATCTGGACCCCTACAAATCAGCCGGGCTAGACAATCTGGACCCTTTCTTTCTAAAATTATCTGCCGAAATTGTTGCCACCCCTATTACTAGCCTGTTCAACCTCTCTTTCGTGTCGTCTGAGATTTCCAAAGATTGGAAAGCAGCTGCGGTCATCCCCCTCTTCAAAGGGGGGGGACACTCTTGACTCAAACTGCTACAGACCTATATCTATCCTACCCTGCCTTTCTAAGGTCTTCGAAAGCCAAGTCAACAAACAGATTACCGACCATTTCGAATCTCACCATACCCTCTCTGCTATGCAATCTGGTTTCAGAGCTGGTCATGGGTGCACCTAAAGGTCCTAAACGACATCTTAACCACCATCGATAAGAAACATTACTGTGCAGCCGTATTCATTGATCTGGCCAAGGCTTTCGACTCTGTCAATCACCACATCCTCATCGGCAGACTCGATAGCCTTGGTTTCTCAAATGATTGCCTCGCCTGGTTCACCAACTACTGCTCTGATAGAGTTCAGTGTGTCAAATCGGAGGGCCTGTTGTCCGGACCTCTAGCAGTCTATGGGGGTGCCACAGGGTTCAATTCTTGGACTGTATACATCAATGATGTCGCTCTTGCTGCTGGTGAGTCTCTGATCCACCTCTACGCAGAAGACACCATTCTGTATACTTCTGGCCCTTATTTGGACACTGTTAACAACCCTCCAGGCAAGCTTCAATGCCATACAACTCTCCTTCCGTGGCTTCCAACTGCTCTTAAATACAAGTAAAACTAAATGCATGCTCTTCAACCGATCGCTGCCTGCACCTGCCCGCCTGTCCAACATTACTACTCTGGACGGCTCTGACTTAGAATACGTGGACAACTACAAATACCTAGGTGTCTGGTTAGACTGTAAACTCTCCTTCCAGACCCACATCAAACATCTCCAATCCAAAGTTAAATCTAGAATTGGCATCCTATTTCACAACAAAGCATCCTTCATTCATGCTGCCAAACATACCCTTGTAAAACTGACCATTCTACCAATCCTCAACGTCATTTACAAAATAGCCTCCAATATCATACTCAACAAATTGGATGCAGTCTATCACAGTGCCATCCATTTTGTCACCAGAGCCCCATACACTACCCACCATTGCGACCTGTACGCTCTCGTTGGCTGGCCCTCGCTTCATACTCGTCGCCAAACTCACTGGCTCCAGGTCATCTACAAGATCCTGCTAAGTAAAGTCCCTCCTTATCTCAGCTCACTGGTCACCATAGCATCACCCACCTGTAGCACATGCTCCAGCAAGTCTCTCTCTGGTCACCCCCAAAACCAATTATTTCTTGGCCGCCTCTCCTTCCAGTTCTCTGCTGCCAATGACTGGGACGAACTACAAAAATCTCTGAAACTGGAAACACTTCTCCCTCACTAGCTTTAAGCACCAGCTGTCAGAGCACATCACAGATTACTGCACCTGTACATAGCCCATCTATAATTTAGCCCAAACAACTACCTCTTTCCCTACTGTATTTATTTGATTTGATTTATTTTGCTCCTTTGCACCCCATTATTTTTATTTCTACTTTTCACATTCTTCCACTGCAAATCTACCATTCCAGTGTTTTACTTGCTATATTGTATTTACTTTGCCACCATGGTCTTTTTTTGCCTTTACTTCCCTTATCTCACCTCATTTGCTCACATTGTATATAGACTTATTTTTCTACAGTATTATTGACTGTATGTTTGTTTTACTCCATGTGTAACTCTGTGTTGTTGTGTGTCGAACTGCTTTGCTTTATCTTGGCCAGTTCGCAATTGTAAATGAGAATTTGTTCTCAACTTGCCTACCTGGTTAAATAAAGGTGAAAAAAATAAAATAAAAAAGAGGACCTGAACCCCAGATACCCCCCTAATGTACAGGACTACCTTCATAGATCTACTGGTTCAAGTCCCTGTCTCACTTAGACCCTGCCCTACACCAGAGGACATAAAGTGATCTCACCACTGAGGTACATTTTTAAATTTTTTATGTAAGAGTGAATTACTTAAATAATAAATATACTGTAGTCTAATCTTAGTCTATTAGAATCAGCCATTTGATTTGGAATAATTATGGCTTTTATTAAATGTTATTGCCACAATTATAGTTGAAAGAAATGAAAATAAATAATCAAGTCAAGCCACAGAGCCGACAGGAGCAGACTCAGAGGCATCTCCTTCACAAAATGATTTGACCATGAAGGAGCTTTTTGGGAAGACCTTTGCGAGCAAGGACACAGGCAAGACGTTTGCCAACACCATCAAAGAGGTGGAATCCTACAAGGCAGCAAGCGGCATTCCAGTGGATGGTGATCCACTGACATAGTGGAAAGGAATGAGTGTAAATACCCTCACATTACCATGATGGCAAGATGCTACCTGGCTGTGCCTGGCACTTCAATTCCTAGCGAGAGGGGTGTTCTCCACAGCAGGGGACATAGTAACTGCAAGAAGTCTACCCTCTCCCAGACAATGTAGACATCCTCATCTTTTTGAAAAATGATTTGAAAAGTTAAGCTCAGGTCTGCTTTGCTTTCTTTTTTTGATGTGGACACAGGCAATTTTTTCATTCACTATTGTTCAAAGGAAGAAGGTATAATGCCTCATATTGCACTTTAATTTAACACTTGAATATTGAATATTTGATTTAAAACATTTCAAAGTTCCTTGCTTTAAGTCACAAATGGAAAGCGAAGTTATATTCATCTCCCTTTTTTTTTATGATCCGAAAAATGATCCGTGACTCAAAACCGTGATCCGATCCGTGAGTTTTGTGATCTTTTGCACCACTACTCGTCAGACATGCAACTAAACAGACAAAAACAGTCTCATGTCAGATGCAGAGTCCATTCCACCGGTCAGTGACGGTGCTTAAAAAGGGTCACATGAAAATCACAACATCCTGTCAACAAGCCAGCAGCATACCACCCTGCATACCACTGCTGGCTTGCTTCTGAAGCTAAGCAGGGTTGGTCCTGGTCAGTTCCTGGATGGGAGACCAGATGCTGCTGGAAGTGGTGTTGGAGGGCCAGTAGGAGGCACTCTTTCCTCTGGTCTAAAAAATATCCCAATTCCCCAGGGCAGTGATTGGGGACACTGCCCTGTGTAGGGTGCTGTCTTTCGGATGGGACGTTAAACAGGTGTCCTGACTCTCTGAGGTCATTAAAGATCCCATGGCACTTATCATAAGAGTAGGGGTGTTAACCCCGGTGCCCTGGCTAAATTCCCAATCTAGCCCTCAAACCATCATGGTCACCTAATAATCCCCAGTTTACAATTGGCTCATTAATCCCCCTCCTCTCCCCTGTAACTATTCCCCAAGTCGTTGCTGCAAATGAGAACATGTTCTCAGTCAACTTACCTGGTAAAATAACAGATAAATAAATAAAGATCACCTAAAACATTGTTCATCCAGCAGTCTGCTGCGTGTTAACTTTGGGCTGTTCTTAGACCCTTCCAAAACCCACACTCAAACCACAGGCAGAGATAACTTTGTCTCATGAAACATGGCACAAGAGCAGTGGATGAGAAAAATGGTGTTTTAAAATGATAGAGATGTTGGTAAAAGGTGGTGTGGTGTGGTGTGGTGTGGTGTGGTGTGGTGTGGTGTGGTGTGGTGTGGTGTGGTGTGGTGTGGTGTGTGTGCACCTTGGACATAAGCGTGTGTGTGGGCCTGAAACCCACCTGTGTCATTCACGATACATTTGTCCGTCTGTTGTTTGAGGGCATCTGCGCTGTTTACGGTGTCTTTAACAGATGCCTAAAAGATAACCAGCCCTTAATCAGCCAATCAGAGCAGCTACTGAGCAACCTTATTTGCTGTCAGGTGGTTGATTATAACGTGACAGACAAAAAGCTCAGGGCCATGTTCAGCAGGAAAATGTTGGCCAACGTTCAGATAGAAATGTACAATGTAGAATATACATACCTCACTGGTATATAGAATACGTAATCCATTCAGCTCTAGTCATGGCTTTATCTGCAACATTCCACATTGTTTTTGTACTGAACATGGCCCAGTATTTAGTTTCTCAGCCATTGGGTCATTTGTGTTGAGTCAGTGTGTGTGTTCATGCAGTGTGGTTTCGTCAATGCAGTGTGTGTGCGTTTTTATGAGTGTGTTCATGCAGTTTGAAAACAGATGACTGAGGGCGTGGCATGCAAGACATCCAGGGTTAATGCAATTTGTTAATGACACCTCATACAGACAATCTTGACCAATCAATCGTAACATTTGGATTGTCCCTCTGATCGACCTGATTGATCCGCTTCATACAGTAACAAACAGGCTGGACGTGATCTATAGACATCTTTCTCTTACTGATCAGGAGAACTCTGGTCCCAGAAGGCCAGTGTGTGCAGGCTTTTACTCCGAACCAGCTTCCACGCAGCTGGTTCAGCTAATACTATAGTCATTCTTCAATCTGAACATTAGAACTAGACTAAAGATCTAGAGACTATAAATCATTCTGGTCCAGATTAAAGATCATGACCCCTATAGTTTAACATGCGTTTTAGAGCTGGGTTGTAACAGAAGCCTGCACATCAGTCCCCCAGGACCAGAATTGACCACCCTTCCTAATGGACTGTTATAATCAAATCAAGGCAGATCAGAATCTGTCAGGGTAAATCATGATTTTATTATTTTATATTCATATTGCCATCACATTGTTCTGATTGATATGATAGAGGCATGTTTTCAGGAGTGATTGGGAACAGTTTAACATGTGGACCAACCCCATGGTTCTGGATCACTGTAGGCTGATGTTTTTTCAACGACGCCTGTAGGAAAACAAACAAACAGGCCAACTGATTCCCTGCAACATTTACAACAGTCATAACGCTCTGACCTAAAATGTCTCGGGATGTGCTTGTCACAAACTTATCAGTACAGTCCACTGTCCTTAGGGAACATTGCGTTTCAGCATCTAGACTGTCCATACACAGGTGTGATTCAAATGATGCATCTAAAGTCTACGCAGCTAGTCCAGCCAGTAGAAGTGTGCTCAGCTACTGTAAGGCCGCATACAAACCACATGACGTGATCTCACTAGTGCAGTGAGTGTGTACACAACTCATTTTTGCCTAAATTCTCCAAAACAAGAACCACATTTCCAAAAGGAAAATAAACTTGAAATGGACATTATACCTCATTGAATAAACTGGAACATTAAGAGTTATGTCCACGTGTTTATCAAATTAACTGGCTAATGTAGTGTCAGCTATATTAGGGGAAATCTCTGATTATTTTAACGAGAGACAGGCATTGGGGGTGTGACCTTGTCCCAAAGTGGCACCTCTGCACTGTACAGTATAGATCACTGAACACAATCTACTGAGCTACTCAGTCAGTGAACTACAAACTTCATATGAACTCTGTTTGCTGTGATGTGCACCCCTACTGGTGGAGAGGGGGGAGCACCAGTGTTGGTTTGTTATGCGAGGCTGTGGGAAGAGTCTCTGTTGGGTAGTGGAGAGCTGCTCAGGATTGTCAGAGGGTCACATTGGTTAGTACGCATGCCATGCAGACCAAAGAATGAGCATGTTATTTCTCTCCTCTCTCACAACCATTTGTACCACATCCAGTTTGTGAACAAACACTCTCCCATCCATCCCTCCATGCACATGCAGTGTAGAGGCCTTACCATGTTCCTGTAGTATAGTAGTACAACCCCCAGTATGGTGGCCAGGCCCAGGACTATGAAACAGTACTGCATGTACACCATCACCATTGGCAATAGCACCAGGTTAGTGTGGAACGTCGTCAGGATTTCACCGTCGATATAACCATTCTACCACAGGGGGAGAGAAAATATTATGAGTGGACAGATTTATGGGGGTGTAGAAAGAGTTAGGGGAACGTATATATGCTAGGGTTATGGGTGAGGAATATAGAATGTTATGGTGGAGAGATGGGTATGGGGTATACAGCAGGTTAGGGGGTAAGAACCCAGTAAGTGTCTCAGTCACCTCTTCAAACCACATCATGGGCATCATCACCTCTGAGATCTTCCCCGTTTCCCTGCTCCAGAGGAACACAAACCGTCACAGTTATACACACAAATGCATGCAACGGTCACAGCAGAGGAAGACAGTTCTTCTCCCATCAGAAACAGATTGAACGGGACCCTCCAGCTTTATGGCCTTTGGGGTTAAAGGTCAGGGAATGTCCTTATATGACATGTACATGTTGAAATGTGGAGTGATGGGTTGGGCGTCAGATAGGGGTTATAGATCAGAGAGGTTGAGGGGCAGGTCCTAAAATGAACACCCTCCACCTGACCAAATGCGGGTAGATTTTAGCATTGGCAGGCAGAATGTCTAGCAGTTGTCACACAGCACTTGGGCAATCCAAAGCCCACATGTAAAGAATAGTAAAGAATGCATCAGTGATTTGTAGGCCATTTCTTACAACTTTCTGAAGACATTGCGGCATGAGAACGCCTGTGTAACGTTACTACCTGGTTAAATGTCTCTGTAGCCAGTTAGCAATGCCGAAACAGTCATTTCTAAAAACCTTCTGAATTAATCATGATGTATCAATTGGCTGGGCATTTGTTTAGCAAACTCTGCCATCGCATGGCGCCTAGCATACTAGGGTGGCAGGGAGCCTAGCGGTTAAGGGCATGGGGCCAGTAACTGAAAGGGCGTTGGTTCGAATCCCGAGTGGGCAAGGTGGAAAAATCTGCCGTTCTGCCCTTTAACAAAAGCGTTAACACCCCAGCAACTGCTCCCCCCCTGTGGACATGGATTAAGGCTCCCCCTGTGGACATGGATTAAGGCTCCCCCTGTGGACATGGATTAAGGCCCCCCTGGACATGGACATGGATTAAGGCCCCCCTGTGGACATGGATTAAGGCTCCCCCCCTGTGGACATGGATTAAGGCCCCCCCCTGTGGACATGGATTAAGGCCCCCTGTGGACATGGATTAAGGCCCCCCGTGGACATGGATTAAGGCCCCCCTGTGGACATGGATTAAGGCCCCCTGTGGACCCCCCTGTGGACATGGATTAAGGCTCCCCCTGTGGACATGGATTAAGGCTCCCCCCTGTGGACATGGATTAAGGCTCCCCTGTGGACCCCTGTGGACATGGATTAAGGCCCCTGCACCTCTCTGGAAGACACATTTCAGTTGAATGCATTCAGTTGTGCAACTGACTAGGTATCCCCCTTCCCAATCAACAGTTCTTTGCAAGGTGCCCAATTAAAAATTAAAGGGCAACTACAATCTGTTTTTTTTTTTAAATCTGAGAGGCTGGTAGATTCTCATCTACCTGCCAGTGGCTGGTGGACAAAAAAGTTAGAGTCCCTGGGTAGGGGTTATCCTTACGTGATCCCAGACACTTTCTTCATGTACAAGTTGAGCTGCAGACGGATAGACACATTCAGAGGTACACCAGTCTCCTGCAGAGAGAGAAATTAATAAACTGCATATTTACAGCTTTAATAAGTCAAATGGGGAAAATACTTGCCACAACAAGCAAGTAAACAATGTTGGGTTGTTGGCAGAAGAGCATGAAATATGTTCCCTAGACATCTAATGACAAACAAGTGGTCTTTACTGAGTGCACTAAATACTGTGACTAATTTAAATAGCTCAAACATTTGGACAAGGGCTCTTTGGCCTGAGTTGAAGAACCAGTCGTTAAGCTTAGCGAGAGAGCGCGAACCAAACATCTCATCTTACTCGTTTCGCTTCTCAGGGTAATTTCATTCCACTCCCTTGGTGTCCAAACACACAGTTTGTGGCACGAAACTGTAAATCTACTTGACAATCGCTTTGCTTTCCAAGCCAAGCTGCTTAAAGTCTGTACTTTGTCAAAAACAGGATCACACCTAGCTAAATTAATACTCAAGGGACTTGAGCATCGGTCCCACACACAATTAACTAGGACTTGTCTGTTAGCGGGCTTAGTCGTTATAAAATATACTGAGAAACAACAAAAACATTTGCCTAACATAAAAGCGCTTTTAGTCCCCAGTCTTACAGCAATGTGTGTGGAGTTCCCTAGTTTCAAATGGAGGAATAAACATTGTACTGTATAGGCCTGCATACAGAGTGAGTCTCCCCCCCCTGTGGAAATGTTAGTGTTGCATTGCTCTTCACGCAGTAAATATTCCCCCACAATCTACAGTAGTACTTAAGTTAGAAGTTTGTGTGTAAGCAGAACACATAAAAACAGATACAGGATAGAGACACAGTCAGACAGACAGCTGTTTATATGCTTCTAAAGGAAGGAATTCCAAAATATTGAGGGGAACTTGCTTATTTATCCCTCATTTTACCAAGTAAGTTAACGGAGAACACAATCTCATTTTACAGCAATGACCGGGAGAATAGTTACAGGGGATGATTGATCCAATTGGAAGCTGGGGATGATTAGGTGGCCATGATTGCATGAGGGCCAGATTGGGAATTTAGTCAGGACACCGGGGTTAACACCCCTACTCTTACGATAAGTACCATGGGATCTTTAGTGACCACAGAGTCAGGACACCCGTTTAACGTCCCAGCCGAAAGATGGCACCCTACACAGGGCAATGTCCCCAATCACTGTCCTGGGGCATTTGGATATTAACATATTTTTTTTTAAACCAGAGAACAGAGTGCCTCCTACTGACCCTCCAACACCATTTCCAGCAACATCTATCCTACTATCCAGGGACTGACAAGGACCAACCATGCTCAGCTTCAAAGGCAGCTAAAGATGGGGTCCTAGCTAGAAACACTAGCTGGTGTTATTGATTTATTGTGTGAAAAGTGCATTTGAAATGATTCATGTGCATCCGAACACAAAGGTTTGAGAAACAACCATTGTTATTAAGAGGCACATCAGTATCATCGCAGATCGTTAGTGGCTTCACTTGAGGTGAAAGTATTAGCTGCCCAAGCAGACAGTGCATACTGTCACAAGCCATGAGTTGTTTTTCACCCCATCTGAAACATCAATACCTGCCTGTGCCATATCACACCAAGTTACTGGATAACATGGGACTTGTCAATAAGATTGATAGATTGATCTCCCAACCTTTGTCACAATAACATTTTACTGCCTAGATTCATAACAGACTGACAAATCAACATTATCTACTGGGTCCATTAGCGAACATTTCAGTACAGATCTGTAGGTTACATTCATCAATAAATGAGTGAAAACAGACTGTCATTATCAAAACTGGAGATTAGATATAGTCGGGGTCTGTCAGGTGAGGTCAAAGACTGAAGTGTTAAACTAGACTACACAGTTAAACCATAGACAATATGTTTTTGACAGATCAGCAACTCTGTTCATACAAGTTGTCAAAATACTACCTTAACGTTTCGAATTCTGTTAGCGAGAAACAGGAGTGTGCAAGCTCATGACTCTGCGTAGAGGCTGTTGGGGACGGTTTGCCAGACAGATTGTTCCTAGTCCTGGACTAAACAGCATGCTTAAAATATCCTTTCCATTCTTTTTTAAAAATCCAGAAATAGGCTTAATCTGTGTCTACTCCTTGAAGTTACATGCAAATGTAGTAGATCTACTTCATTCTAACAGTTCCAACGCTGTTCTTCAGGCCCATCTTCATTCAGTAAAACCCCCCAGCTCTGTTTGTCCACAGGACTGTTGAGAAAACAGCCAGATGCAAACAAGACCAGACCCAGAGCTGGTTATGTACTGTACAGTATGTGGGGTAGTGTGAGTGCCATGCACACTCAGTCACACACCCTTCCCCCTGCACACACACACAGTCAGTCACACACCCTTCCCCCTGCACACACACTCAGTCTTCTCACACCCTTCCCCCTGCACACACACTCAGTCAGTCTCACACCCTTCCCCCTGCACACACACACTCAGTCTTCTCACACCCTTCCCCCTGCACACACACTCAGTCAGTCATACACCCTTCCCCCTGCACACACACACAGTCAGTCATACACCCTTCCCCCTGCACACACACAGTCAGTCATACACCCTTCCCCTGCACACACACACACTCAGTCATACACCCTTCCCCCTGCACACACACACACTCAGTCAGTCAGTCACCCTTCCCCCTGCACACACACACACACACTCAGTCAGTCACACACCCTTCCCCCTGCCCACACACACACACACACACTCAGTCAGTCACACACCCTTCCCCCTGCACACACACACAAACACTCAGTCAGTCACACACCCTTCCCCCTGCACACACACACACTCAGTCAGTCTCACACCCTTCCCCCTGCACACACACTCAGTCAGTCATACACCCTTCCCCCTGCACACACACACACAGTCAGTCATACACCCTTCCCCCTGCACACACACACACACAGTCAGTCACACACCCTTCCCCCTGCACACACACACACACACTCAGTCAGTCACACACCCTTCCCCCTGCACACACACACACACACAGTCAGTCACACACCCTTCCCCCTGCACACACACACACACACTCAGTCAGTCACACACCCTTCCCCCTGCACACACACACACACTCAGTCAGTCACACACCCTTCCCCCTGCACACACACACACTCAGTCAGTCACACACCCTTCCCCCTGCACACACACAGTCAGTCACACACCCTTCCCCTGCACACACTCAGTCAGTCACACACCCTTCCCCCTGCACACACTCAGTCAGTCATACACCCTTCCCCCTGCACACACTCAGTCAGTCATACACCCTTCCCCCTGCACACACTCAGTCAGTCATACACCCTTCCCCCTGCACACACTCAGTCAGTCATACACCCTTCCCCCTGCACACACTCAGTCAGTCATACACCCTTCCCCCTGCACACAGTCAGTCAGTCATACACCCTTCCCCCTGCACACACTCAGTCAGTCAGTCATACACCCTTCCCCCTGCACACAGTCAGTCAGTCAGTCATACACCCTTCCCCCTGCACACAGTCAGTCAGTCAGTCATACACCCTTCCCCCTGCACACAGTCAGTCAGTCAGTCATACACCCTTCCCCCTGCACACAGTCAGTCAGTCAGTCATACACCCTTCCCCCTGCACAGTCAGTCAGTCAGTCATACACCCTTCCCCCTGCACACAGTCAGTCAGTCAGTCATACACCCTTCCCCCTGCACACAGTCAGTCAGTCAGTCATACACCCTTCCCCCTGCACACAGTCAGTCAGTCATACACCCTTCCCCCTGCACACAGTCAGTCAGTCATACACCCTTCCCCCTGCACACAGTCAGTCAGTCAGTCATACACCCTTCCCCCTGCACAGTCAGTCAGTCAGTCATACACCCTTCCCCCTGCACACAGTCAGTCAGTCAGTCATACACCCTTCCCCCTGCACACAGTCAGTCAGTCAGTCATACACCCTTCCCCCTGCACACAGTCAGTCAGTCAGTCATACACCCTTCCCCCTGCACACAGTCAGTCAGTCAGTCATACACCCTTCCCCCTGCACACAGTCAGTCAGTCAGTCATACACCCTTCCCCCTGCACACAGTCAGTCAGTCAGTCATACACCCTTCCCCCTGCACACAGTCAGTCAGTCATCACACCCTTCCCCCTGCACACAGTCAGTCAGTCAGTCATACACCCTTCCCCCTGCACACACAGTCAGTCAGTCATACACCCTTCCCCCTGCACACAGTCAGTCAGTCAGTCATACACCCTTCCCCCTGCACACAGTCAGTCATACACCCTTCCCCCTGCACACTCAGTCAGTCATACACCCTTCCCCCTGCACACAGTCAGTCATACACCCTTCCCCCTGCACACACTCAGTCATACACCCTTCCCCCTGCACACACTCAGTCATACACCCTTCCCCCTGTCAGTCATACACCCTTCCCCCTGCACACACTCAGTCATACACCCTTCCCCCTGCACACACTCAGTCATACACCCTTCCCCCTGCACACAGTCAGTACACCCTTCCCCCTGCACACACTCAGTCATACACCCTTCCCCCTGCACACACTCAGTCATACACCCTTCCCCCTGCACACACTCAGTCATACACCCTTCCCCCTGCACACACAGTCAGTCATACACCCTTCCCCCTGCACACACTCAGTCATACACCCTTCCCCCTGCACCCCAGTCATACACCCTTCCCCCTGCACACACTCAGTCATACACCCTTCCCCCTGCACACTCAGTCATACAGTCAGTCATACACCCTTCCCCCTGCACACACTCAGTCATACACCCTTCCCCCTGCACACACTCAGTCATACACCCTTCCCCCTGCACACACTCAGTCATACACCCTTCCCCCTGCACACAGTCAGTCAGTCATACACCCTTCCCCCTGCACACACTCAGTCAGTACACCCTTCCCCCTGCACACACTCAGTCAGTCATACACCCTTCCCCTGCACACACTCAGTCATACACCCTTCCCCTGCACACATCAGTCATACACCCTTCCCCCTGCACACACTCAGTCATACACCCTTCCCCCTGCACACACTCAGTCATACACCCTTCCCCCTGCACACACTCAGTCATACACCCTTCCCCCTGCACACACTCAGTCATACACCCTTCCCCCTGCACACACTCAGTCATACACCCTTCCCCCTGCACACACTCAGTCATACACCCTTCCCCCTGCACACACTCAGTCATACACCCTTCCCCCTGCACACACTCAGTCATACACCCTTCCCCCTGCACACACTCGTATTCCACAAACACACGAACACAACCGTTCCTAGACACAGAGAAACACTCATGTGAGGATAGAGTTCTACTATTCTGATCTGGTTCTGTTCAGACAGTTCTGGCTAGGAAACAGTTCTAGGAGAGCTGGATGGACCTTGGGGACCGCAAGGACTCATGCTGGGATCTAACCCCAGATGGTTAATCCCACATCGGGGATCCTCCCTCCGCGCTCCCTCCTTGAGCTCTGCAGGGCTCAACTGTCCCAGTCTGATACCACTGCCTGCCAATTGTTACAGCAGCAGTTATGAAAGTCATGTCTTTACTTTGACTAAAGAAGCCTACCTGTGTGAAAGTAAACTTCCACATCCTCTATTAAAAGATACCAAGAGGACAGAGTTAATGGCACAGGAGGTTGTGCACCACTGCACTTTCCCTGGATAGGGATGTGGCAGTCATGACATTTTACCAGCTGGTTATTGTTATGCAAAAGCCTGCAGGTCTCACGGTAATTGACCGTTAAATGAACATGTGAAGCATGGTGATGCTAAACATGTACTCATACAAGCATCATAAAAGCCTCTGATGCACACCTATGGAACATCTACATTTTTTAAAAGTCTAAAGCCTAGTGGTTAGAGCGTTGGACTAGTAACCGAAAGGTTGCAAGTTCAAATCCCCGAGCAGTTCTGCCCCTGAACAGGCAGTTAGCCCACTGTTCCTAGGCAGTCATTGAAAATAAGAATTTGTTCTCAGACTTACCTAGTTAAATAAAAGGTTAAAAAAAAATATTTAAAAAAAACACCATCACAATAAACTCCTTATTTCAGGCAGGTCTAAAGAGAGTGGCACACTCCATGTATTAACTCAGTCATTTATTGGCTACCCAAGAAATGACAGAGTTCATTTGCAACTTCGTTTTTATAGCTTACTCGCCATAAGTCAGCACCTCTACACTCAATAATTATCTGGATGTGCACAAGCTCATGCTTTTTATTAAGCAGGTCTAAAGAAATAATGACTAAAATGTGTTTCAGAAGAACTGAATAGGAGTTGGCCTTCTGTATCTGGCTATGAGCCATGCCAGAGGCTTGTTCATTTAACACACAAGATATGCTTAAGATCTGCCATTATTTTATAGTAAGAAGAATATAAAATTTAACTTAGCTGAATAATATAAAGATTTTTCCCATTCCCCATATGAAGTGCCCATGTTAAAAAGGGTCACACGCTAGATTGGGTTATTTGACAACTTTTGTTGAAAATGATACAAATTCAAATGCCTTAGAAAAAAAAAAAAAGGCATAATGGGCAGCATGAAGGGCTGTTGAGATGATTTGAGAAAGTTTGTGCTCCGTTCCTTTCCACAGGCTGCACACACTGCTCTCTCATCAAGTGATCATATTTTCACCCATCAGACTACCCTCAACTTAATCTAGTCTTTAGTTCGGATTTCAAATGGCCATTATCAAATGGGCAAGACAAAAAAGACGACATCCGTGTGCACTGGAATAGCGACTGGAGGCCACGTTCCCGTTTTCCACTCATGTTGGGTAGGATACTCTGGAAATGTCGCTGTGCCACAGGTGATATTCCACCCAAACTACCCAGTACTTCATTTGGGAAACCATGTTAAATCTGTTCAGGAACACCAATAGTAACATGTTTTCACAGCAAAACATATTTAATTAAACTGTTGACAGCCCCTCTCTGCACAGTGGAGAAAGGCATTAAGGAGAGTAGAAGGAAACAGTAGTGAGATATTCTATAGCTAAAGTTAGTGTGTCAGTCCTACTTATGAAAAAAAAGCCCTATTATTAGGCTATTCAAAATCTAAAACAAATTCACTCGTAGGCTAAACCTGAATTTGTTTAACTTAGGTTAGACCAATTATGTACCAAAAATATTACAAAAATACTGATATGTTTTTCTGCCATGTGTATAATGCGGTTGGCTATGTATTGTATAATGGCACAATCATTTAAATGTTTTAATAATGAATCACCTTAGAAAGCACTGTCCATTTTGTTGTGTTAAGCTTTGACAACATCCGCAACGACCATGTCCACTCAGTTTCAACCTATCATTGAACTTCTTTCTTCAAATGTATCAATCAGTGAGGTGAGTTTAAAAAACACATACCGTTTCGATAAGTGTTTGATGGGACATTTATTTTTACTGTTCTGATTACGTTGGTAACCAGTTTATAATAGCAATAAGGCACCTCAGGGGGTTGTGGTATATGACCAATATACAACAGCTAAGGGCTGTATTCAGGCTCTCTGCGCTGCGTTGTGCATAAGAACAGCCCTTAGCCATGGTATATTGGCCATATAGCACACCCCCCTGTGCCATATTGTTTAAATAGAGCCCGGAGTACCAGGCCATAGGCAACCTGATGATTGTTAGCAGGTTGTGTAGGCTACTACTAAGGCATGTCCAGAGTGCGTAAAAGGAGATCATGATGACACAAGTCATATAGAATTTTACTGCAGTAATGACTCATGGTGTGGTGGTAAGTTCATCTCAACAGCCCTAGATCCAAAACGTCACTGGTACAAGCCCTGCTCTGGTTGTTCCCCCTTACTGCTACACCAAGACTGGTCAATTAACCAATTTCTGGGAAAGGCTTATAGCAATCTGTGTCTAGCATGCCTTTAGAATGGGTGTGGGTGAGAGCGTTACCTAAAACAAGTGTGGTTCTTACTTAGACCGCAATGATAAGCTAATCTTATCCCACTATGTACCATTACCCCACATCTATTGGGTCAAATAAAGGGTAAAAATACTAGCAGCTCAGGCACACATGGCCTTCTGTACATCGCATCACCTGTAGCCACATAAAATTGTACCAATATTGTTATATGGTATTGACAAACAGTACAGGACAGCCAAACGCACCAGTCACACCAATACCCTCTCACATCTTAGCTTACTTAATCCGTTTTCATGAGTAATCTGGTTTAGTGGTACCATACAGGCATCATAACACCAGTATCATAACATTCATACCCATATCAAAATAATAATCAATACTGCAATTATAATTAGCTTAACGCTATAGGTCAATGGCATAGGCTCTGTCACTTCATCTTTCTGCAATTCCACACATCCTCTCTCCTTACCTCCTCAAAACACATTGGAGAAGGTGGTCTGAAGGAGGGGACTTCTCTAATATGGCTGAGAATGAAGCAAGGAGATGTGAAGACTCGAAAGACTACCATCAGCATGCATGTTTTGGTTCTGGGTGCCCAGATTACACGGACTAGACCTTTGGCTGCTAATATCGGAGGGAGTTGGGTACAGTCAGACACTCACGTTAAATCACCCCAAAACCTGTGTGTAAAGGACTGCAAAGGAGGACAGAGCTGCCATCTAGATATGACATGTACACACCACTGCCACAGCAAAGCCTTCTGTATAATCTAGGACCCCAGCTACCCTGGTCACTAACGGTTTTCACCCTTACAGTCCGACAGACCAACTCATGTTGTTAAAGTTTTACAGCAAGGTGTTATTAGCTTCATACCAATTCCTCCTCTGACTGTACTATGAAAAGTGTACAGTTCAGAGTTCACATACAGTACAGACAACTTGGCACAGGAGCTGGACAATTGTCTTTTTTTAAAGATATCCGCTCTCACAGCCGTTAGCCCAGGGGTCAGCAACAGGCTTGGTAAAAGGAATTCGACTAAAAATTAGTTTAATTTAGAAAATATTTTCCAATTACTCCCACAAATAAAAGACCTACATGGGGGCCTCTCAATATAAATCAAGGTATGAACTAATTGTATTTTCAAATACAATCTCTTTAGGGGCTTAGTTGTGGTCAATTTACAGTGTACAAATAATTATGTTCCGGCCTCCTAATTATCCTCTCTCTCTCCCCAATAAAAACAGCCAGCGGCTTAATCTAGTCTACCCCTGCGTTAGC
The DNA here is from genome assembly GCF_018296145.1 of Oncorhynchus tshawytscha. NCBI lineage: Eukaryota > Metazoa > Chordata > Actinopteri > Salmoniformes > Salmonidae > Oncorhynchus > Oncorhynchus tshawytscha. Next base: position 30,559,898 of record NC_056448.1, read on the forward strand.
ATCTCCCACAAGTGTCTTTTAAAACAAGCTTTCTGTGATTACAGCTGAACAAGATCATCTCTATGGTTTGCAGCAAACAGTGAGAGCGGATACAAACGTCTTCCTGACTCAGTCCTGAGTCTTCATGTGAATGTCTCTGAAAATTAATGTCTAAGACCAATTTCCCCCAGTCCAGGGGACAGATAATTGTAAGAAACTGTTAAGGCTAAGCGCTCTCTGTTTTTATGGGTTAGGTGATCGCCACTAGGACAGTATGTATGCATGCTTGACATTCCATACGGCACTACAGCTGTCAGATTAGATGCGTTATCTAAATGGATTGTGTTAAGGACGAAGTGGAATCACTTTTACTGCCTCTCTGGGTGATAAACAGAAAAAGTTGTCGGCAATACCAGTTTCTAACAGATAAATATAGATAATGACATATTGGGCAAACTGAGATTCTGGGTAAATTTATGTTCTGTATATACACCATAGTTTATGATGGGTATGTTTTTGACCATGACACTACTTCTAATAATAAGATGAAAACAAAAGTTTTGGCAGCATCAGACCTTTACCGTATTAATGACTGGAGTTAACGGATGTGCTCAAATTGTCACACACACCCATACAGGTTTCAAAACGGCTAGTTCTTTGCTACAGTTGGCATTTAGTGTCAAAAAAGGTCAAATAAAATGTTGATTGACAAGGCTACTTATGCCTGACAGGCAGGGCGCTTCCAGGCAGCCTGAAACATTTGTGCCCCATTATAGAGATGTACAGTGCAGTCAAAAAGTATTCAGACCCCTTGACTTTTTCCACTTTGTTAGGTTACAGCATTGTTCGAAAACTGATTTTTTTTAAAATCTCAATCTACGCACATTACCCCACACAATAACAAAGCGAAAACAAGTTTAAAGAAAAAAATACCTTATTTACATAAGTATTCAGACCCTTTGCTATGAGACTCAAATTGAGCTCAGGTTAATCCTGTTCCACTGATCATCCTTGAGATGTTTCTACAACTTGGAGCTCACCTGCAGTAAATTGAATTGATTGGACATGATTTGTAAAGGTACACACCTGTCTATATCAGGTCCCACAGTTGAAGTTATTTTTTACCCACCTTTTTCATGGTATCCAATTGTTAGTAATTACTATCTTGTCTCATCGCTACAACTCCCGTACGGGCTCGGGAGAGACGAAGGTCGAAAGCCATGCGTCCTCCAAAACACAACCCGCACTGCTTCTTAACACAGCGCGCATCCAACCCGGAAGCCAGCCATACCAATGTGTCGGAGGAAACACCGTGCACCTAGCGACCTTGGTTAGCGTGCACTGCGCCCAGCCCGCCACAGGAGTCGCTGGTGCGCAATGCAGTGCCATAGACCACTGCGCCACCCGGGAGAAGACAGTGCATGTCAGAGCGAAAACCAAGCCATGAGGTCAAAGGAACTGTCCGTAGAGCTCCAAGACAGGATTGTGGAGGCACAGATCTCGGGAAGGGTACCAAAAAAATTAAGCAGCATTGAAGGTCCCCAAGAACACAGTGGCCTCCCAAGAGGTGCAGCATCTTAGTGTTAGAGGCGTCAGTACAGACCATGGTTAGATTCCAGGCTGTATCATAAACAGCCACACAATTTGCCCAGGGTCGTCCGGGTTAGGGTTTGGCCGAGGTAGGCCATCATTGTAACCAAGAATTTGTTCTTAACTGACCTGCCTAATTAAATCTTTTTTTTTTTTTTTTTTAAATACAACTTAAATGGAAGAAGTTTGGAAACACCAAGACTCTTCCTAGAGCTGGCCGACCGGTCAAACTGAGCATTCGGGGGAGAAGGGCCTTGGTCAGAAACAGAGCTCCTCTGTGGAGATGAGAGAACATTCCAGAAGGACAACCATCTCTGCAGCACTCCACCAATCAGGCCTTCATGGTAGAGTGGCCAGACGGAAGCCACTCCTCAGTAAAAAAGGCACATGATAGCCCGCTTGGAGTTTGAGAAAATGGACTTAAAGGACTCTCAGACCATGAAGAACAATGCAAGCGTCACGTCTGGAGGAAACATGGTACCATCCCTATGGTGAGACGTGGTGGTGGCAGCATCATGCTGTGGGGATGTTTTTCAGCGGCAAGGACTGGGAGACTAGTCAGGATCAAGGGAAAGATGAATGAACAAAGTACAGAGATCCTTGATGAAAACTTGCTACAGGGCACCAGACGGGGGTGAATGTTTACCTTTAAACAGGACAACAACCTGAAGCACACAGCCAACGCAGGAGTGGCTACGGGGACAAGTCTCTGAATAGTGGCCCAGCCAGAGCATCACTGAAGACACCTGAAAATAGCTGTGCAGAGATGCTCCCCATCCAACCTGACAGAGCTAGAAAGGATCTGCAGAGAAATGGGAGAAACCCCCAAAATACAGTTGTGCCAGGCATGCAGCGTCATACCCAAGAAGACTCATGGCTGTAGTCGCTCCCAAAGGTACTTCATCAAAGTACTGAGTAAAGGGTCTGAATACTTATGTAAATGTGCTAATTACAGGTTGTTTTTTTACATTTCTTTGTTATTATGGGGTATATTGTGTGTAGATTGAGGGGAACATTTCATCAATTTTGAAAGAGGCTGTAACAAAACGTGTCAAGGCGTAACAAAAAAAATGTCAAGGGGTCTGAATAATTTCCAGATTCTCACACACACACACACTACCAGTCGAAAGCTTGGAAACCAACTCTTTCAAGGGCTTTTTAATTGTACTATTTTCTACATTGTAGTAGTGAAGACATCAAAACTATGAACACATATAGAATCATTTGGTAAACAAAAAAAAGTGTTAAAATATTTAGATTTGTTTATTTGAGATTCTTCAAAGTAGCCACTCTTTGCCTTGACAGTTTTGCACTCTTGGCATTCTCTCAACCAGCTTCTCCTGGAATGCTTATCCAACAGTCTTGAAGGAGTTCCCACATATATTGAGCACTTGTTGGCTGCCAGGTCATCTGATGCAGCACTCCATCAAGCTCCTTGGTCAAATAGCCCTTACACAACCTGGAGGTGTGTTGGGTCATTGTCCTATTGAATAACAAATTATATTCCCACTAAGCGCAAACCAGATGGGATATCTCTGCAGAATGCTTTGGTAGCCATGCTGGTTATGTGTGCCTTGAATTCTAAATAAACCAGAGTGTCACCAGCTAAGCACCCCCACACCTAATCTTCCATGCTTCACGGTGGGTACTACACATGCAGAGACGATCCGTTCACCTACTCTGCATCTCAAAGATATGAGGGTTGGAACCAAAAAATCTTTCATCTCAGAACAAAAGACAGCATTCCAACGGTCTAATGTCCATTGCTCGTGTTTCTTTGCTCAAGCAAGTCTTCATATTGGTGTCCTTTAGTAGCATTTTCTTTGCAGCAATTCGACCATGAAGGTCTGATTCACAGTCTCCTCTAAACAGTCGATGTGGAGATGTGTCTGTTACTTGAACTCTGAAGCATTTATTTGGGCTGCAATTTCGGAGACTGGTAACTAATGAACTTATCCTCTGCAGCAGAGGTAACTCTGGGTCTTCCTTTCCTGTGGCGGTCCTCATGAGACAGTTTCATCATAGCGCTGGATAGTTTTTCCGACTGCACTTGAAGAAGCTTTTCCAGATTGACTGACCTTCATGTCTTAAAGTAATGATGGACTGTAATTTCTCTTTGCTTATTTCAGCTGTTCTTGTAATAATATTTTACCAAATTGGGCTATCCTTCTGTATACCACCCATAACTTGTCACAACACAACTGATTGGCTCACACATATCAAGAAGGAAAGAAATCCACAATACAAGGCACACCTGTTAATTTAAATGCATTCCAGGTGACTACCTCATGAAGCTGGTTGTGAGAATGCCAATAGCGTGCAAAGCTGTCAAGGCAAAGAGTGGCTACTTTGAAGATCCTCAAATATATATTGATTTGTTTAACACTTTTTTGGGTTCCTACATGCTTCCACGTATTATTTCCCCTCTGAATGGCACAAGACTAAATATTTAAGTGCCTTTAGACGGGGTATGGTAGTAGGTGCCAGGCACACTGGTTTGAGTGTTTTGATGTCTTCACTATTAGTCCACAATGTAGAAAATAATAAAAGAAAAACCCTGGAATGAGTGTGTCCTAACTTTTGACTGGTACTCACACAAATAAACATACACAAATATTACTCACAGGGTGGATGTCTATGAAGAGTCCATGTTGGTCCTCAGTAGGCTGAAGTCCCTGTACATAGTCCAGCAGGACAGGGTCAGCATTGTAGAAGTGCGGGTGGGAGATAAACACTGGGGAGTCTAGAAAACAATATTAATACAATTAATATCCTAAGTAAGAAGTACGAGAGACAAGTGGTTGATTCCTGAATTTGAACTTTTCTTCAAATCTCCCCTCGACATCAATGCATGATTTATACAAAAAAATGGTTATACAGTATGTGGGCATTTCTCAAGCTACAATTCAGCCCCAAGTGTATATGATATATTGATGCATGTTCTATGGGGTGCTAGATTAGGACCAGAGGCATAAGACAGCATTATGTTTCATTACAAAGTGCTTCTCCATCTGTTCACACAGCAGCATGGCTCCTCTGTGTGCGGTTGCCATTCCTCCTCCACTAGTCTGTTTATCAGACAAGGTATCTGGGTCATGATTAAAAGGATCATAATAACCGTCACCCAGGAGGTGTGCCTGTATCTTGTGTGTTTAAAAAATAAAATAGGTGCAGGGAAATGGGTTTTTACAGCCATAGTACAGCACACCTGAAGGAAATTTGGGTTAGTGCTTTTCTCAAAGACAGATTTGACCTTGGCAGCTCGGGTATTCGAACCAGCGACCTTGGGTAATGGACCAACACGCTAACCGCTAGGCTACCTGCAGCCCTAACAAATCATGCGCATGCGTCAAAGTGTGCGCGCGCTCGTGTGTGCACTGACTGGATCTGCAGCTGCTGACGTTGAGGAGGCCAGACTGTCTGCAGGGACAGAATCCCTCGTTGGGAGCGTAGTCTGAGCCATTAGCGAACAGAGTCTTAGGTGCCACGTAACGATACAGAGGAATCCCCTCCATTATCCCCTCACGCTGGTACACCATCTCCAAAGATCTTTAGAGAGAGACATACATACATACTCAGCAAAAAAAGATACATCCTCTCACTGTCAACTGTGCTTATTTTCAGCAAACTTAATGTGTAAATATTTGTATGAACATAAGATTCAACATACAAACTGAACAAGTTCCACAGACATGTGACTAACAGAAATGGAATAATGTGTCCCTGAACAAAGGGGGGGGTCAAAATCAAAAGTAACAGGCAGTATCCGGTGTGGCCACAAGATGCATTAAGTACTGCAGTGCATCTCCTCCTCACGGACTGCACCAAATTTGTCAGTTCTTGCTGTGAGATGTTACCACACACTTCCACCAAGGCACCTGCAAGTTCCAGAAAATTCCTGGGAGGAATGGCCCTAGCCCTCACCCTCCGATCCAATAGGTCCCAGACGTGCTCAATGGTATTGAGATCCGGGCTCGTCGCTGGCCATGGCAGAACACTGACATTCCTGTCTTCAGCCATACTGCTCGTTCTGTGTGTGGTGGCATTGTCATGCTGGAGGGTCATGTCAGGATGAACCTGCAGGAAGGGTACCACATGAGGGAGGAGGATGTCTTTCCTGTAACGCACAGCGTTGAGTTTGCCTGCAACGACAATAAGCTTAGTCCGATGATGCGGTGACACCGCCGCAGAGAATGATTGACCCTCCACCTCCAAATCGATACCGCTCCAGAGTACAGGCATCAGTGGAACGCTCATTCCTTTGACGATAAATGAGAATCCGACCATCACCCCTGGTGAGACAAAACCGCGACAGTGAAGAGCACTTTTTGCGAGTCCTGTCTGGTCCAGTGACGGTGGGTTTGTGCTCATAGGCGACATTGCCGGTGATGTCTGGTGTGGACCTGCCTTACAACAGGCCTACAAGCCCTCAGTCCAGCCTCTCTCAGCCTATTGTGGACAGTCTGAGCACTGATGGAGGGATTGTGCATTCCTGGTGTAACCCGGGCAGTTGTTGTTGCCATCCTGTACCTGTCCCGCAGGTGTGATGTTCAGATGTACCGATCCTGTGCAGGTGTTGTTACAGGTGTTACACAGCTGTCCATCATGTCTCCCTGTAGCGCTGTCATAAGTGTCTCAATACGGACATTGCAATTTATTGCCCTGGCCACATCTGCAGTCCTTATCCCTCCTTGCAGCATGCCTAAGGCACGTTCACACAGATGAGCAGGGACCCTGGGCATCTTTCTTTGTGTTTTTCAGAGTCAGTAGAAATGAAAATTTAGGACACTAAAGAGGCCTAACTGACCTTAACTGCCTAGCGTCTGTAAGCTGTTAGTGTCTTAACGACTGTTCCACAGGTGCATGTTCATTAATTGTTTATGGTTCATTGAACAAGCATGGGAAAGTGTTTAAACCCTTTACAATGAAGACCTGTGAAGTTATTTGGATTTTTACGGATTATCTTTGAAAGACAGGGTCGTTTCTTTTTTTGCTGAGATATCTCAGATATGTGTTATATATGTGTGTGTGTGTGTACCTGCAAGCATCCGGACTGTAGAAGGGCAGTGTAGATTCTTTAGTCATGAAGGGAGGCCACATTTGTCCTGCTGTACCATTGATCATGTTACACTGAGGAGTCTTCCAATTGGTCAACTAGAGAAAGCGAGAGACAGTGTTATCATCCATTAAGAAGTCTTACTAGAGCAGGAAATTATTCAGGATTTCACTGCAGTCAAACTTTATTACTTTGGATTCATTTAATTATTTAGCAGGGATAGTCCACTCCATAACAGTTGCCATTGATTTCCATGGAGTCCTTCTACAAGAGGCCCAAATCAGTTTTCCTCCATGCTTTTTCTAACAGCCCCTCAGCCCAATCTGTAAAGGTGAAGGCACATGGCTGTGTGACCTCACCTTGGTCAGGCCATTCCATGAGTCCACTTTGTGAATCAGCCTGATGTCATCTTTGCCGGTGTGGATTGTGAACAAACCAGTGTTTGAGTTGTTGAACTGATGGAAGAAACAGACAGATTGATATTTCACCCTTCACTAAAACCAGACAACCAACCTAAACAAGTTGTAGATAGAGTACGCAAATACCATTTGAGGTTCTGTCACAGAAAAGTCCTAGGTGGCAAAGGTCCAGATGGATATTGTCATTAATTGCTGTAGTAACAAAGCCCCACCTCACAACCCATCCTAAACTGTTCACAGCCCTCATGTTGGTTGAGAGAAAATGTAGCATTTTTAAAAAGCCAATTTCCTGCAATTCTACACATTTTGCCATATGGAGGAGAGAGAACTTTTCGGTTAAACCATATTTAATGTAATTCTCATGTCTTGTGTGTTCTTATTAGCCAGCCTACTGGTTTTGCTACACTCGTTATGTCTAGTTGTCCTAGGCATAGCTAAGTGGTCTGTAATCAGACTTAATGGTGCAATTAGGGGAGAAGTCAGAATATGAGAACAGTGAATGGGTGCCCCAGGACACAGCAACCTTACCTGGGTCCAGGGCCAGCTCAGTCTCACCTCCTGGGTCAGTCAGCCCAAGCAATTATTGTTTGTTCAGTTGATGCCGAAAATAAATGTATACAAAAGAGAAAAAAAACCACGCTTGCCTAAACTAAAAAAAGAGGTAACATTGTCACAAAATGACCACTGGCAGGCCAAGAGGCTTCTGGCCATCCCTCTCACTGATTGCCGATCACCTTGATTACCCCGCACCTGTGTGCTTATCAAGGCTTCACCAGACTTCCTGGCAGACCACCTGCCCCGGTTACTGCTGCCCCCTGGGAATGGAGTAGAGGTTCGACCGATTAAATCGGAATGGCCGATTAATAAGGCTGATTAAGTTTTCATAATTGGAAATCAGTAATTTTGAATGCCGTTTTTGCAGATTATTTTTTCTACACCTTTATTGAATATTTAACTAGGCAAGTCAGTTAAGAACACATTCTTATTTTCAATGACGGCCTAGGGACGGTGGGTTAACTGCCTTGTTCAGGGGCAGAACGACAGATTTTTACCTTGTCAGCTCGGGGATTCAATCTTGCAACCTTACGGTTAAACTAGTCCAACGCTCTAACCACCTGCCTCACGAGGAGACCGCCTGTTACGCAAATGCAGTAAGAAGCCAAGGTAAGTTGCTAGCTAGCATTAAACTTAATCATAATCAATAGCTATAACTACACATGGTTGATGATATTACTAGTTTATCTAGCGTGTCCTGTGTTGCATATAAATCGATGCAGTGTGCATTCGCAAAAAAGGACTGTCGTTGCTCCAACGTGTACCTAACCATAAACACCAATGCCTTTCTTAAAATCAATATACAGAAGTATATATTTTTAAACCTGCATATTTATCTAAAAGAAATCCAGGTTCGCAGGCAATATTAACCAGGTGAAATTGTGTCCCTTCTCTTGCATTCATTGCACGCAGAGTCAGGGTATATGCAACAGTTTGGGCCGCCTGGCTCATTGCGAACTAATTTTCTAGAATTTTACATAATTATGACATAAGAATATTTAGACTGATGGATGCCACCCGTTAGATAAAATACAGAAGCATTCCATATATCACTGAAATAATAAACGTCTTGTTTTCGAGATGATAGTTTCCGGATTCGACCATATAAATGACCTAAGGCTCGCATTTCTATGTGTTATGTTATAATTAAGTCTATGATTTGATAGAGCAGTCTGACTGAGCGATGGTAGGCAGCAGCAGGCTCATAAGCATTCATTAAAACAGCACTTGTGCATTTTGCCAGCAGCTCTGCGGTTTGACTTCAAGCCTATCAATTCCTGAGATTAGGCTGGTGTAACCGATGTGAAATGGCTAGCTAGTTAGCGGGGTGCGCGCTAATAGCGTTTCAAATGTCACTCGCTCTGAGACTTGGCGTGGTTGTTCCCCTTGCTCTGCATGGGTAACGCTGCTTCGAGGGTGGCTGTTGTCGATGCGTTCCTGGTTCGAGCCCAGGTAGGAGCGAGGAGAGGTACGGAAGCTGTACTGTTACACTGGCAATAAGAAAGTGCCTATAAGAACATCCAATAGTCAAAGGTATATGAAATACAAATGGTATAGAGAGAAAGTCCTATAATTCCTATAATAACTACAACCTAAAACTTCTTACCTGGAAATATTGGAGACTCATGTTAAAAGGAACCACCAGCTTTCATATGTTCTCATGTTCTGAGCAAGGAACTTAAACGTTAGCTTTCTTACATGGCACATATTGCACTTTTACTTTCTTCTCCAACACTTTGTTTTTGTATTATTTAAACCAAATTGAACATGTTTCATTATTTATTTGAGGCTAAATTGATGTTATTGATGTTATTGATGTATTATATTAAGTTAAAATAAGTGTTCATTCAGTATTGTTGTAATTGTCAATTTTACAAATAAAAATAAATACAAATGTAATAAAAAAATATATATATATTATAAAATCGGCCGATTAACCGGTATCTGCTTTTTTGGCCTCCAATAAATCGGTCGACCTCTAGAATGGAGTGTGGAAGTGGTAATGTAGTGTCCACCCATGTGGCAACCCTAAATCAGCACCCATATCATAACAATAAAAATGGGGGCACTCTGGGGGTTGAGGCCCCTGGGCACATACTCTGGCCATGATAACTGGTTAGCCTAACTTACCTACCTGGCTAACGTTGGCTTGTTGATCAACTGGAAATGTCTAACAGGTTTTCAATAGCTCTTTAAGGTCCGTCAGTGAATGACATAATAGGAAAACCCACCCACGCACCTCCCTCCAGTCTAAAATGGCTTGCTCTCCTCCACCCTCTCGCTCACCTCAGCAAAAAGGCCAAACTTGCCAGTGGAGGGCAGCATCCCAGGGAGCCATTTATTGAGGAAGTCCACCAGCTTGCTGTCGTAGCCCCACATCAGCTTTCCTACAGACATGGTAAGGAAAGGTCCCTCCTTAAAGGTCTTGAAGGTGGTGCTGATCATCAGACGCACTGCGAACGGCAAGTTCTCCATCATCACTGCTGCACCCTGGGAGACAGAGGTGGTGGTGAGGGAGAGATGAGAGCAAATACATAGAAGTCCAGTTCTTATACATTAGTGTGTGTGTACTCTGCAGTGCTGTCTTACCAACACCAGCATGTTGGGGATGGTGACCACATCCGACTCATTGCCCACTGACATGCTGGGCTCAAAGAAGTAGCTCCTGTATTCAAGATACGACACTGTGTGGTTTGGATGGAACGTGATGTTCCGCTTCTGAATATGCTTCCTGAAAACACACACAACCCAGGTAAACCTCAAACTGACCGTAGATGTAAATGGACAGAAACTTTACAGCTAGTATAAGGCGTTTATGATTACTTTATAGATTGTTAAATAGTATGTTACGGTTGACTGAAGCTCTGAATGAATAGCTGATCGGGATAAGAGGGAAGCATGGGGAAATGAGAGGAGAGTGAGCTTGCAGGGGAAAGCCTGTCAATACTTCCCCATGACTATGCACTCCCCACAGCCCACTCCCCCACAGAGCCCATTTTTCCCCAACTGACCGAATTGTTACACAATGGTCCACATGTACAGGCTCAGAGCCACAGAATGTTGAACCCCAAAAACTGGACACCATATGCCCCGAAGTCAACCTCCAGAACACACACAGGCTAAGCCATCTAAACCCCCTCCCCCCCCCCCCCCTCATGTACAGGCTAAGAGCCACAGTTTGACTGTTGGACCCAGAGGAGCCAGAGTGTACATTGTCTTTAGTCTAGCACTGTAGAAGTGATTACTTAGGTTTCAGCTAACGACCGCTCCCTCAGATAGTTAAGGCTCCAGGGACCGAGGCTGGACCATGGACCAGGAGTTCCCGTTCCTGGAGGACTCCCACTGCCAGTCGTTACATACTGTTCTTCCAGCAGACAGGATTGAATTAACCAAGTATTTGCCCCCTTTCTGATTCATTTTTGCTTACCGAATGTTATCTGATCTTCAACCAAAACATTAGCTAAGTTTACAAACAACAAAAAGTAAACTAACTTATTTAACTAACAGTTATGCAACACCCAACTCCCCGGTGTGAAAAACTAATTGCCCAATTACATTTGTGGGTTTTCAAGAATGAACTGCTCATTTCAAGACCTGCCACATGGCAATTGGGACTAGGTCTGGACATTCCAAAACTTCAAATCTGTTGATTTTTAACCATTTTGATGAAGACTTGATTGGGTGTTTTGGATCATTGTCTTGCTGCATGACCCAGCTGCACTTCAGCTCACAGACGGGTAGCCTGACATCCTGCTATAGAAATCTCTGATACAGAGCAGAATTCATGGTTGCTTTTATTAAGGTAATTAGTCCAGGTCCTGAGGCAGCAAAACATCCCCAAACCGTCACACTACAACCACCATGCTTGACTGTTGGTATGAGGTTCTTACTGTGGAATGCAGCGTTTTGTTTTCACCAAACATAAATGGGACACATTTCATTCAAAAAAAGTTTACTTAAGTTTGCCAGAAAGCACCTGGAAGATCATCAAGACTCTTGGAAGAATGTACTATGGACAGAATGTTCTATGGACAGTCAAAAGTCTAACATTTTGGACGACATGGGTCCCATTATGCAAACATTGCTGAAAAGCAACAAATTTGAAGTCCAGACCTAATCCCAATGAAGCTGTTGTAGCAGGACTTGAAACGAGCAGTTCATGTTTAAAACCCACAAATGTTGCTGAGTTCGAGCAGTTCTACATGGAAGAGTGGGCCAAAATTCCTCCACAGCAACATGAGACTGATCAACGACTACAGGAAGAGTTGTTGGATTCATTGCAACTTAAGGTGGCACAACCAGTTAGTTGAGTGTAAGGGAGCGATTACTCTTTACACACAGGGGCATTGGTGTTGCATAACTTTGTTTATGAAATTTGTAATTGTGTTATTTCTTAAATCTGGTTCCTTTTATCTAATATTAGGGTTTGGTTGAAGATCTGATAATTCAGTATCCAAAATGTGGCAAAAGTAAAGAAAATCAAAGGGGGCAAATACTTTCACATCACTGTAGGTCTTAAAAGCAGCCCTTCCATCAGCACTGGTTCATTACTGTTTGGCTTATTAACTACTGAGGGGATTCCACTGAGACTGGCACCAATTAGCTTACAGAGACAAAAACAGGAGGACGAGAGAAGTTGTTAGAGTAGAAAGAAGGGGAGGAAAGGTAGAGAGAAAGAAGACTTACGTTTGAAAACGTAACCATCTACAGTCTCTGTGTTTGGGTGAAAGAGGCCAGATCAATATGGAAAGGGGTTCAGAGTATACGATAGACAGGGGTGACTGAGAAGCTAAGGAGACAGAGAAAGGCTGGTCGACATTTATTGAAGACCATGTATGCTTGATCAGGAAATGTGGAGGCTCCGTATGGAGGGTGATGCAATTGTGGCGCCGTCGGAAGGCTCGCGGGGGCCAGATCAAGCTCTATACCACATCGCTTTGCATCTCCGAAGTTTTGTAACAATGCGGAAGGCTCTGTATAGCTCCGTATTGACATGATTGGTTGACGGTAGATGAGGGCGGTACATCCTGTACAAACAAACTTACTACCTTGACAACAGCTCTGCTAAGCACAAGAGGTATGAATGCCCTTGACTTCTGCGGAGGCCACATCGCAGTAAATGCTCTATGGCCAATAGAGATCGGATTGACCATATTTTTTTAAATGATCTTTAAAAAAAAATACAAAAATTAAAAATCGGCTTTTATTGGGATGAGTCTTGTCCTTGAGGCAGAACTGAGCAATGGCCACTAGATGGGCCAGCTGCAAAGTCAAAATAGGCCATATTGTAAAAATGTAAAGGTTAGGCATTAGGGTTAGCAGTGTAGTTCAGGTTAAAATACGATTATATGACTTTGTGGCTGTGCCAGCTAGTGACCATTCTGCAGAGCTGCCTCCAGAGCAAGATTCATGACAACAAAAAAACTGTAAGAGACAGTGAGAGAAAGCAAGAGGGAGGAGAGGCAGGAGAGTGTGAAGAGGGAGACCATCAAATAGGGATTGAGTCTATGCCATCATCCCATTACACTAGGAAAAGAGTGCCCTCCTCCTCATCCCTCGCTCCTAGGGTGAAAGGATGAGAAGAATGCTATGCATTTGGCCCCACAGGGCTCCGAGTCCCACAGCTGACACTAAACTACAGCCATGAACCTTCAATTGAGTGACAGGGGAAGAAATGTTCTTGCTCTTCATTGTAATCAGAGGGCTGATATAAATACTATGCATGACAATCTCTTGGCTATGAGTTGAGAATGACAGCATCACTTTTTGAAAGAAACATGAACGTGTTGAAAATCCCAAATTGTTTGCATAGTCAACTTACACACAGCTCTGACACACTTACCTCACCACACATGCCGCCAGGGGTATTTTCCACAGTCCCCAAATCCAGAACAAATTCAAGAAAGCGTAAGGTATTATAGAGCCATTACTGCATGGAACTCCGATGCATCTCATATTGCTCAAATAAACAATTTTTTTTTTTTTTTTTTTTTTTAACTATACAGCAACACAGCACAACGCCTCACCTCTATTTGACCTAGTTTGTATGTATGTATTGATATGTAGGATACATGTGCCTTTAAAGAAAATGGATGTAGTTCTGTTCATGAGCTGTTCTTGACTATTAATGTTCTGTATTATTCATATGTTTCATATTTTGTGTGGACCCCAGGAAGAGTAGCTGCTGCTTTTGCAACAGCTAATGGGGATACTAATAAAATAACAAACTCCAGATGCATAAAATGGCTCTTCAGCAGAGGAAGCACAAGACTATCCTCCCGGCAGATAACAGCAGATTCAAAAAAGGGGTGTGGTGCTTTCTTGGAGAAAAGCACGCACACATTTAAAAACAATATGCTCCTTATCCTTTTACTTATAAAAAGGTATTGCACAACTAGCTCATTTTGTTTAGAACTTTAGTTATTTTGGGATTCCACCCATGTACAGCGCATTTGGAAAGTATTCAGAACCCTCGACTTTCCACATTTTGTTACAGCCTTATTCTAAAATATTTTTTCCACCTCAATCTGCACACAATAACACATGACAAAGCAAAAACAGGTTGACATTTTTATAGAAAAACAAGAAATATCTACAAACGTATTCAGATCCTTTACTCAGTACTTTGTTGAAGAACCTTTGTCAGCGATCACAGATAGAGTCTTCTTCGGTATGACGCTACAAGCATGGCACACCTTTATTTGGGGAGTTTCTCCCATTCTTCTCTGCAGATTCTCTTAAGCTCTGTCATGTTGGATGGGGAGTGTCTCTGCACAGCTATCTTCAGGTCTCTCCAGAGACATTCGATTGGGGTCTGGGCTCTGGCTGGGCCACACAAGGGCATTCAGAGACTTGTCCCGAAGCCACTCCTGCATGGTTTTGGCTGTGTTAATGTTGTTGTCCTGTTAGAAGGTGAATCTTCACCCCAGTCTGAGGTCCTGAGCACTCTGGAGCAGGTTTTCATCAAGGACCTCTGCTCCAGTCATCTTTCCCTTTATCCTGACTAGTCTCCCAGTCCCAGCCACTGAAAAACATCCCCACAGCATGATGCTGCCACCACCATGCTTCACCGCAGGGATGGTACCATGTTGTTTCCTCCAGACATGACGCTTGGCATTCAGGCCAAAGAGTTCAATCTTGGTTTCATCAGACCAGAGAATCTTGTTTCTCATGGTCTGAGAGTCCTTTGGCCTTTTGGCAAACTCCAAGCGGGCTGTCGTGTGGCTTTTACTGAGGAGTGGCTTCCGTCTGGCCACTACCATAAAGGCCTGATTGGTGGAGTGGTGCAGAGATGATTGTCCTTCTGAAAGGTTCTCCCATCTCCATAGAGAAATTCTGGAGCTCTGTCAGAGTCACCTCCCTGACCAAGGTCCTTCTCCCCATTGCTCAGTTTGGCCGAGCGGCCAGCTCTAGGAAGAGTATTGGTGGTTCCAAATATCTTCCATTTAAGAATGGAGGCCACTGTGTTCTTGGGGACCTTCAGTGCTGCAGAATTTTTTGGGGTACCCTTCCCCAGATCTGTGCCGACAAGCCTTTCTCGGAGCTCTACGGACAATTCCTTCAACCTCATGGCTTGGTTTTTGTTCTGACATGCATGGTCAACTGTGGGACATCAAAGACAGGAATGTGCCAAATCATGTCCAATCAATTTAATTTACCCCAGGTGGACTCCAATCAAGTTGTAGAAAGACCAAGGATGATCATCAGAAATAGGATATCACCTGAGCTCAATTTGAGTCTCATAGCAAAAAGGTCAGAATTATGTAAAATTAATCTTTTTAAAGTTGGTGTTAATTTCTAAACTGTTTTCGCTACATCTGAATACTTTGCCTCATAACGCGTGATTGAGAAGTAGAGTCTAATTTCATACAAAACGCATGTTTCCACATTTCCTTGCCTCGATTACTTTTGACATTTTAAAAAAGCAGGCGAGGCGGCAAGAGGCAAGTAAAACCAATCAAGACCCTCCCAGTGTCAGGAGCACCAATGTTCCCCCTCCTAAAAAAAGGGGACAAGGCCATCACCCACTCTACCCCTCCGCTCATCCCTTCCTCTATACTTGTGTCCTTCTCGCAGTGAGAAGAACATACATGTTAAATGCCATGACCGGTAACAGGAAGAAATTGTCAAGCAGAGGGCATGTCGCCAGTAAGTGAAAACAGAAGAAGCATTTGACTGATGTCAATACTTCAGCCAAGAAAAACAACCCTCCTAGGTGCGCCCCGCCCCATTTCTTGGACATAGAGATGGATACGTTGCACAGAGCAGTCAGCAAAGTGTTTTAACCATGCAGTAATCACATATAGAGAGCAAGGCTCGGATTCCAGCGACAGGACACTACATCCTGACAGAAATACAGTAAGTTGTTTTGGTTTTGTCATGGGTCACATGTATATTGCAGATGCTTTTGTTGGATCAGAAAATTACTGTGTGCAGAACGTACAGTAAAGCTGTTCTTGATCATTTTTGATCGCCTTGTGCCGGTGTGGTTTCCCCTGCCTGTTAAAGACTGTGCTAATGTCTCCAGTCATAATTAAGTAGAATTATATTTTCCTGTGATAACCCCTAAAGCCTACCTACTCTAAGCCACTCCTCACTGCATTGAACAGTATTTTGCATGAACAGTAATTGAGTTATATTGTTAGCCTAAATATCCAATCACATTAGCAGGCCTTTCTAATCGACCTGGCCCGGGTATCCTGGAAGGATATTGACCTCATCCCGTCAGTGGAGGATGCCTGGTCATTCTTTAAAAGTGCCTTCCTCACAATCTTAAATAAACATGCCCCATTCAAAAAAGAACCAGGAACAGATATAGCCCTTGGTTCTCTCCAGACCTGACTGCCCTTGACCAGCACAAAAACATCCTGTGGCGTTCTTAGCATCAAATAGCCCCCGTGATATGCAACTTTTCAGGGAAGTTAGGAACCAATATACACAGGCAGTTAGGAAAGCCAAGGATATTTTTTTCAAGCAGAAATTTGCATCCTTTAGCTCAAAAAAGTTCTGGGACACTAAACTCGATGGAGAAAAAAGCGCCTCCTCCCAGCTGCCCACTGCTCTGAGGCTAGGAAACACTGTCACAACCAATAAATCCACTATAATTGAGTATTTCAATAAGCACTTCTCTACATCTGATCATGCTTTCCACCTGGCTACCCTTACCCCGGTCAACAGCCCTGCACTCCCCAAAGCAACTCGCCCAAGTCTCCCCATTTCTCCTTCACCCAAATCCAGATAGCTGATGTTCTGAAAGAGCTGCAAAATCTGGACCCCACAAATCAGCCGGGGTAGACAATCTGGACCCTTTCTTTCTAAATTGATCTGACAAAATTGTTGCAACCCCCATCAGTAGCCTGTTCAATCTCTTTCGTATCGTCTGAGATTCCCAAAGATAGCTGCCCCAATCATGCCACTCTTCAAAAGGGGGACACTCTAGACCCAAACTGTTACAGACCTATATCTATCCTACCCTGCCTTTCTAAGATCTTTGAAAGCCAAATTAACAGATTACCGACCATTTCGAATCCAACCGTACCTTCTCCGCTATGCAATCTGGTTTCAGAGCTGGTCATGGGTGCACCTCAGCCACGCTCAAGGTTCTAAACGACATAACCGCCATCGATAAGAGACATTACTGTGCAGCCATATTCATCGGCAAGGCTTTCGACTCTGTCACTCACCACATTCTTATTGGCAGACTCAACAGCCTTGGTTTCTCAAATGATTGCCTCGCCTGGTTCACCAACTACTTCTCTGATAGAGTTCAGTGTGTCAAATCGGAGGGCCTGTTGTGCGGACCTCTGGCAGTCTCTATGGGGGTGCCACAGGGTTCAATTCTCAGGCCGACTCTTCTCTGTATTCATCAAGGATGTCGCTCTTGCTGCTGGTGATTCTCTGATCCACCTCTACGCAGACGACACCATTCTGTATACTTCTGGCCCTTCTTTGGATACTTAACTAACCTCCAGACGAGCTTCAATGCTACACAACTTTCTTCCTGTGGCCTCCAACTGCTCTTAAATGCAAGTAAAACTAAATGCATGCTCTTCAACCGATCACTGCCCGCACCTGCCCACCCATCCAGCATCATTACTCTGGGCAGTTCTGACTTAGAATATGTGGACAACTACAAATACCTAGGTTTCTGGCTAGACTGTAAACCTCCTTCGACTCACATTAAGCATCTCCAATCCAAAAGTAAATCTAGAATCGGCTTCCTATTTCACAACAAAGCATCCTTCACTCATGCTGCCAAACATACCCTCGTAAAACTGACCATCCTACCGATCCTCGACTTCGGTGATGTCATTTATAAAATAGCCTCACTCATATCACCCTCACTAGCTTTAAGCACCAGCTGTCAGAGGAGCTCACAGATCACTGCACATAGCCCATCTGTCAACAGCCCATCCAACTACCTCATC
This sequence comes from Oncorhynchus tshawytscha, assembly GCF_018296145.1. NCBI lineage: Eukaryota > Metazoa > Chordata > Actinopteri > Salmoniformes > Salmonidae > Oncorhynchus > Oncorhynchus tshawytscha. The sequence continues at coordinate 30,577,924 of NC_056448.1, forward strand.
TCCATTCTGTATTTATTTATGTATCTTGCTCCTTTGCACCCCAGTATCTCTACTTGCACATCTACCATACAAGTGTTTAATCGGTATATTGTAATTACTTCGCCACCATGACCTATTTATTGCCTTACCTCCCTTATCTCACCTCATTAGCACTCACTGTATATATATTCTCTTATTGTTTTCTACTGTATGTTTGTTTATTCCATGTGTAACTGTTGTTGTATGTGTCGAAATGCTGTGCTTTATCTTGGCCAGGTCGCAGTTGTAAAGAAGAACTTGTTCTCAACTTGCCTACCTGGTTAAATAAAGGTGGGAAAAAATAAAAAATTAGGGATAGTAGGCCATCTTACAGAAGTCTGCAAATGCAAGAATGCATGGAATGCTTTATTATAAAGGTGATGAGAATTAACTTCCCCGAACTTGAAACCCACACACAGCCTGTTAGAATAACTGTCAACATTTACTTTTCCTCAGCCAACAGGAGTAGTAATAAAAAGAAAAATCAATAGCCTACATCGATCTACTATCCCCCATAGCACAAAAGATCCCCTATTTAATTGGTCAGCTTGTTGTTCTGTGCGAGAAAGAAAGAGCCTATCCCAACACACTCTGGGACAGTTGTGGAATGATTGCTCCAAAATTCATATAACCAGGCTACATCCCCCAAAAAGTTTAAAAGCAATGAGGCTCATGCAACAGATCGTTCAGATTAAGATGTTGATCAACTTATTTCTTAACATTCTAATCCACCATGGGAAACAGGTAGGCCTAAGGGTAAGAGATTAGAGGTCAGGGGTGAAGGGCCCTCTGTTCCACCATAGGACAGTGTTAAGGGTTATAGAGAGCTGGGGTAAGATGTCAGGTGTGAAGGCCTACCTGTATACATAGGGTCCTCTCTGCTCCACCATGGGTTTCTCTCCAGCCAGGACTTCAGTAGGGTTCAGGACATTGAAGAAATAGACAGTCATGAAGAAGGGGACAGGGACATCCTTCCACATGGTGTAGGACATCTCATTCTTAGGGTCTATCACTAAGTTCTGAGGAGAAGACAATGATTTAACTACCATACAAAACAACATATGTGCACATAAATATACATAGCGTTCAGTACGACAGCTCATTCTATGCTCTGTGGGAGGGGCTCACTGACAAAAGCCCATATTAAGTGTGTGACCCATGTGGGAATCAAACACCTTCAAATTAGTGGATTCGGATATTTCAGCCACGCCAGTTGCTGACAGGTGTACAGAATAGAGCACACTGCCATGCAATCTGCATAGACAAACATTGGCAATAGAATGGCTTTACTGAAGAGCTCAATGACTTTCAATGTGGGACTGTCATAGGAAGCCACCTTACCAACAAGTCAGTTCGTCAAATTTCTGCTCCGCTAGAGCTGCCCAGCTCAAATGTAAGTGTTATTGTCAAGTGGAAATGTCTATGAGCAACAACGGCTCAGCCATGAAGAAGTAGGCCAAACAAGCTCACAGAACGGGACTGCAGAGTGCAGTTCCGCGTAAAAATCGTCCGTCCTCGGTTGCAACACTCACTAGTTACAAACTGCCTCTTGAAGCAACGTCAGCACATGAATTGTTCATCAGGAGCTTAATGAAATGGGTTTCCATGGCCAAGCAGCCGCACACAAGCCGAAGAGCACCATGAGCAATGGCAAGCATCGGCTAGAGTGATGTAAAGCTCTACGCCATTGGACTCTGGAGCAGTGGAAACGCGTTCTCTCGAGTGACTAATCACGCTTCACCATCTGGCAGTACGACGGACGAATTTGGGTTAGGCGGATGCCAGGAGAATGCTACCTGCTTCATGCATAGGTATGGTTCAGGCTAAGCCCCTTAGGTCCAGTGAAGGGAAAACTTAACACTACAGCATACAATGACATTCTAGACAATTCTGTTCAGTTTGGGGAAGGCCTTTTCCTGTTTCAGCATGAAAATGCCCCAGTGTACAAAGCAAAGTCATACAGAAATGGTTTGTCGAGATTGGTGTGGAAGAACTTCACTGGCCTGCAGAGCCCTGACCTCAACCGCATTGGAACGCCAACTGCGAGCTAAACCTAATCCCCAAACATCAGTGGCCGACCTCAGTAATACTCGTGGCTGAATGGAAGCAAGTCCCCACTGCAATGCTCCAACATTTAGTTGAAAGTCTTCCCAGAAGAGTGGAGGCTGTTATAGCAGCAAAGGGAGGCACCAACCCCATATAGTGCCCATGATTTTGGAATGAGATGTTTGGCTAGTTCCTTCGTGATTATATATACCTTCTTACAATATTGTGCATACTATTTAGCTTTACGTTTCTGCTTGTTAAAACTAAGAAGATATAACCTATTTGATACAAACGTGCACATATTTCATTTTAATCATTAAAATATCAAATCAAGGAATGCAACATTTTGTTCCAGCTCAATAATTAAATGTGAATACATTTTTTTAAAAATATCCCTCAAAACCAAATGAACAATTAAACTCAACTTTGTAGTAAAATTGTTAATTGATATCGTTGTAAATTGCTGTAAATGGCTACTGTTTTTAATTGCATTGAGTTTGTGATGTATCAGTCAGTCTTGCTCGACTTTTTTAGTTTTGTTACATGTGTGTAATGTCTCCGGCTGGATCAACCTAATTTTAATAACTAATTAATTAAATCAATCACCAATATGTACGTCAGGTTCATTATAGGCACTTCGCTATACGTTAGTCGTGACTGACCAGGAGAAATATTAATGGCGTTGCGTTAGAGGTTTTTAAATTATTAAAAACCTATAGGTAAAAACAATATTTTAATTGAATCTCCACTTACCTTGACTATTTGGTTGTCGATAATGATTGGTCCAACGAAAACTAGAACTGTTCCAAAAACTACCGTCAGAGTGCCAACGACTAAAAGTCCGATTGCTAGCTTAGATTTATTCATAGCTATAGACACAGTTTAACTGGGCTCCAATAAAAATGTACTAAATCAAGCTATAGCTAGATAAAAACAATGCATGTAGGCTGTCGGCTATAGCCAAGTCGTTCAGTGGCTTTTGTTTGGAACGCTGTCTGGTTTATTGCAGCTCTAGACAAGATTCAAGAATATGGAGTGTCAACCAATATACACCTACACCTTAACTGAATGGCAAGTGTTGAAGGTCCTTGCCACTCGCCAGAATATGATTTGAAAGTCCAAAGAAATTTAGATATGCCGGTCTTGAAGTTAAGTGAGGGCTCTCAGAGTGGAACCGCTGTGTTTATATCGTTCACGCCACGCCTCCCGACACGCTGGGGATGATGTGCGTGTGTGCATGTGTGTGTGTGTGTGGCGGGGGGGGGGGGTTAATTACCGTAGCAGAGAAACGCATTTAACGCAAAATTTAACGCAACATTTAACGCAAAATCACATTTTAAGACCTAATTGTATAAGAACTAAGCAAATTTAGCAAATGAGGCCCTAGGTCAGAAAATGAAGATAAAGCCCAACATATTAATCTGTCACATTCTGTGGCAGTTGTGAATTATGAGACAGGCAGACAAAGACAGGCAGAGGACAGACAGACGGAACAAGGACAACACCACGTGTAAATTGTTGTGAAATGCTCTGGACCAAAAGAGACCAGTGGAAGGGTGTAAATCTGTGAAGGTTATCTTATTGGGGCAGCAGGTAGCCTAGTTGTTAGGGTGTTGGGCCAGTGGTTACTGGATTGAATCCCTGACCTGACAAAGTACAAATCTATCGTTCTTCCCCTGAGCAAGGCGTTTAACCCACTGTTCCCCTGTGCCGTGGATGTCGATTAAGGCAAAATGCAGAACACACATTTCAGTTGTACAACTGACTACATTCCCTAAATTGATTCAAATGGACCCTCAAGGCAACTTATTTGACCTACACACCACATTTTAAATTATAAAAAGGAATTATTTAGAAGTTTAGGACTCTCTCTGTGTCCCCACTGGGAAAGCTAGTGAGGGTTGACGGGGCAGGGGTGGAATTGGTGAGAAATACATATGCACAAAAGCTTATTTCGCAAATTGTCTGCATACTATACATTTGTTTACACCCCTGTTAGTGAGCATTTCTCCTTTGCCAAGATAATCCATCCAACTGACAAGAAGCTGCATGAACATGATCATTACACAGGTGCACCTTGTGCTGGGGACAATAAAAGGCCCCTCTAAAATGTACAGTTTTGTCACACAACACAATGCCACAGATGTCTGAAGTTTTTAAGGGAGCGTGCAATTGGTATGCTGACTGCAGTAATGTCCAGCTGTTGCCAGATAATTTAATGTTCATTTCTCTACTATAAGCTGCCTCCAATCTCATTTTAGAGAATTTAGCATGGTATGGGTTATGGTATGGGCAGGCATAAGCTATGGCCAATGAACACAATTGCATTCTAGCAATGGCAATTTGAATGCACAGAGATACCGTGACGAGATCCTGAGGCCCATTGTCGTGACATTCATCCACCGCCATCACCTTGTGTTTCAGCATGATAATGCACGGCCCCATGTCGCAAGGATCTGTACACAATTCCTGGAAGCTGATAATGTACCATTTCGATTGCGCAACCAGGGCTGGAAAAACCTTGGATCACTGCTATTCTAACTTCCTCGACGCATATAAGGCCCTGCCCCGCCCTCCTTTCGGAAAAGCTGACCACGACTCCATTTTGTTGATCCCTGCCTACAGACAGAAACTAAAACAAGAAGCTCCCGCGCTGAGGTCTGTTCAACGCTGGTCCGGCCAATCTGATTCCACACTCCAAGACTGCTTCCATCACGTGGACTGGGATATGTTTTGTATTGCGTCAGACAACAACATTGACGAATACGCTGATTCGGTGAGCGAGTTCATTAGAACGTGCGTTGAAGATGTCGTTCCCATAGCAACGATTAAAACGTTCCCAAACCAGAAACCGTGGATTGATGGCAGCATTCGCGTGAAACTGAAAGCCCGAACCACTGCTTTTAATCAGGGCAAGGTGACCGTAACAATTCCCTCCGCAAGGCAATCAAACAAGCTAAGCGTCAGTATAGAGACAAAGTAGAATCTCAATTCAACGGCTCAGACACAAGAGGTATGTGGCAGGGTCTACAGTCAATCACGGATTACAAAAAGAAAACCAGCCCCGCCACGGACCAGGATGTCTTGCTCCCAGGCAGACTAAATAACTTTTTTGCCCGCTTTGAGGACAATACAGTGCCACTGACACGGCCCGCAACTAAAACATGCGGACTCTCATTCACTGCAGCCGACGTGAGGAAAACATTTAAACGTGTCAACCCTCGCAAGGCTGCAGGCCCAGACGGCATCCCCAGCCGCGCCCTCAGAGCATGCGCAGACCAGCTGGCTGGTGTGTTTACGGACATATTCAATCAATCCCTATACCAGTCTGCTGTTCCCACATGCTTCAAGAGGGCCACCATTGTTCCTGTTCCCAAGAAAGCTAAGGTAACTGAGCTAAACGACTACCGCCCCGTAGCACTCACTTCCGTCATCATGAAGTGCTTTGAGAGACTAGTCAAGGACCATATCACCTCCACCCTACCTGACACCCTAGACCCACTCCAATTTGCTTACCGCCCAAATAGGTCCACAGACGATGCAATCTCAACCACACTGCACACACTGCCCTAACCCATCTGGACAAGAGGAATACCTATGTGAGAATGTTGTTCATCGACTACAGCTCGGCATTTAACACCATAGTGCCCTCCAAGCTCGTCATCAAGCTCGAGACCCTGGGTCTCGACCCCGCCCTTTGCAACTGGGTACTGGACTTCTTGACGGGCCGCCCCCAGGTGGTGAGGGTAGGCAACAACATTTCCACCCCGCTGATCCTCAACACTGGGGCCCCACAAGGGTGCGTTCTGAGCCCTCTCTTGTACTCCCTGTTCACCCACGACTGCGTGGCCACGCACGCCTCCAACTCAATCATCAAGTTTGCGGACGACACAACAGTGGTAGGCTTGATTACCAACAACGACGAGACGGCCTACAGGGAGGAGGTGAGGGCCCTCGGAGTGTGGTGTCAGGAAAATAACCTCACACTCAACGTCAACAAAATTAAGGAGATGATTGTGGACTTCAGGAAACAGCAGAGGGAACACCCCCCTATCCACATCGATGGAACAGTAGTGGAGAGGGTAGTAAGTTTTAAGTTCCTCGGCATACACATCACAGACAAACTGAATTGGTCCACCCACACAGACAGCATCGTGAAGAAGGTCGCAGCAGCGCCTCTTCAACCTCAGGAGGCTGAAGAAATTTGGCTTGTCACCAAAAGCACTCACAAACTTCTACAGATGCACAATCGAGAGCTTCCTGTCGGGCTGTATCACCGCCTGGTACGGCAACTGCTCCGCCCACAACCGTAAGGCTCTCCAGAGGGTAGTGAGGTCTGCACAACGCATCACCGGGGGCAAACTACCTGCCCTCCAGGACACCTACACCACCCGATGTCACAGGAAGGCCATAAAGATCATCAAGGACAACAACCACCCGAGCCACTGCCTGTTCACCCCGCTATCATCCAGAAGGCGAGGTCAGTACAGGTGCATCAAAGCTGGGACCGAGAGACTGAAAAACAGCTTCTATCTCAAGGCCATCAGACTGTTAAACAGCCACCACTAACATTGAGTGGCTGCTGCCAACACACTGACTCAACTCCAGCCACTTTAATAATGGGAATTGATGGGAAATGATGTGAAATATATCACTAGCCACTTTAAACAATGCTACCTAATATAATGTTTACATACCCTACATTATTCATCTCATATGTATATGTATATACTGTACTCTATATCATCTACTGCATCTTTATGTAATACATGTATCACTAGCCACTTTAACTATGCCACTTTGTTTACATACTCATCTCATATGTATATACTGCACTCAATACCATCTACTGTATCTTGCCTATGCCGCTCTGTACCATCACTCATTCATATATCTTTATGTACATATTCTTTATCCCCTTACACTTGTGTCTATAAGGTAGTAGTTTTGGAATTGTTAGCTAGATTACTTGTTGGTTATTACTGCATTGTCGGAACTAGAAGCACAATCATTTCGCTACACTCGCATTAACATCTGCTAACCATGTGTATGTGACAAATCAAATTTGATTTGATTGGATTCTTCCATGGCCTGCACACTCATCAGACATGACACCCATTGTGCATGTTTGGGAGGCCCTGGATCAACATATACGACAGTCATTTCCAGTTCCTGCCAATATCCACACAACCACAACCATTGAAGAGGAGTCGGACAATGTGAGGCAAATGGTGGGCATACCAGATACTGACTGGTTTTCTGATCCACGCTCCTACCTTTTTTTAAAGGTATCTGTGACCAACAGATGCATATCTGTATTCCCAGTCAGGTGATACATTACAGAGACTGCATCTACACAGGCATCCCAATTCTGATATTTTGCCCAAATATTGTAGAAAGAGCTGATCTGATTGTTCAAAAAAACAATAAATGGAAAAAGCTCAGAATTGGGCTGCCTGTATAAACACAGCCAGAATGTGATTGAGTGTGTGCAACAGCATGTAGGCTCTAAGCTTGAAACCCAGTTTTATGCCCACCTCCAGGTAATATGATTCACAGCAACATCTGACATTTCAACAGTTTTAACCAACCTAAACTCATATTCTCTATCTGTAGAGCATGACAAAAGAAAGTTCATACTGGTCTATAAACCTTTTTTTTTGTTAATTTATTCTCACCCAAGGTGGAAGGTAGGCGTAGTGGCCTATACTAGAAATGACCAATAAAAAAGGTAAACCCTTCTAATCACAAAGGCACTCAAACACCTTCAACAGATGCTAAACAGGAGGGCGTGTCCTTTCCCAATGTCAACACGGTTTGAAAAGAACTCACCTGTTAGTGGGTGAGCATAATATCATCTGAATGCCATTGTTTTAAAAATACCTGCATGGGTGAGATTTTTAATATAATAATTTCCATAATTTGGGTTTCTAAAGCTCCTGGCTTGAACTGACTGGTTTTTAATGATCTTGACCTCAGACCTGAACTGATTTTGGGCCTCTTAATTAATCTCATGATGACCTCCTGTCAGTCTGAATTTCAACGTATCTGAACTCATGTGTCTATCTGATGACAGAGAGAGTGGACCAGGCTTGACCACGTGTGGACTTCCTAAACATCCTGCATGTCACCAGGCGTCAGTGTCTACGTCCCTCCTGACACAAGACAGATCACTTGCACCATTCCTCTGTCTCAGAGGGTAGGTTGTCTTTTGTCATACAAATCATCAGTCATTTGGATGTTTTGAAACATTTCTGTGTTATATCTGCTCCATTTAATTAAACCCTCATTGCAGTAGACTCCAATTTATGCAGAATTTGTTTTCCCAATAGGGTCAAATAAGATGTTCAAATGGTTTTGGGATTTGGGGAACTGTTAAAAACTCCTTCTACCTCTACCAAACCTTCCTCACAGTTAAAGATGCTTTCAGTTTCCTCTGAATGTTGGAGATTTCCGTCATTTAAAAAGGTTACAGCCTCCTAACCTGGGAGGAGGCCATTACCACTTCCTAAAGAATCTAACAAGGAACTTGTTTGACCTTCCCATATTTAACACCTTTTATATATAATTTTTAAAATTCTGTCAACATATTAACACCTTAAGATAACAAAAAGGAAATTGTCCTTCCTAATGTCCACATCCTTCAAAACTAGTTTACCTGTTAGCAGGTGTTAATCGTATAAACACCTGACAGGCATTGTTTTGTTAATAGATACAAACACCACAGTGTAACGGATTTATGGCAGAGGTAGATAAGATAACTAACATCAAGCTTGACTAGAGTAGAGAGGTATTCTCTTCCTCCTTTATCTCATCCCCCTTCATCCACCACTTCCATAAGTCTCACCCTGCCATATCCAGTCTACGTCCCAAATGGCACCCTATTCCCTACTTAGTGCACTACTTCTGAGCCCTGTGTCAAAAGTAGTGCACTAAATAGAGAATAGAGTGCCATTTGGGATGTGTATATGGTCATCCACATTGGAGACATTGTGGGAAGAGACTCAGCTACATGGACTGTTTCTGCATGTTGCAGGTATGACTAACTGGGCATTCGCTCCAGGGCGTCTATGCAACTTAAGACTGTATTAACTTCAAGTGAAATTTCTAACATTTTCAAGTTCATATTCATCTTCAGCATCAATATAGTGTATGTGAAAATGTAACTATTTCCATCCATCTCCGGTGAACAGTTTAGAAATTAGAGCATCTCCGGTGAACAGTTTAGAAATTAGAGCATCTTCGGTGAACAGTTTAGAAATTAGAGCATCTCCGGTGAACAGTTTAGAAATTAGAGCATCTTCGGTGAACAGTTTAGAAATTAGAGCATCTCCGGTGAACAGTTTAGAAATTAGAACATCTCCGGTGAACAGTTTAGAAATTAGAGCATCTCCGGTGAACAGTTTAGAAATTAGAGCATCTCCGGTGAACAGTTTAGAAATTAGAGCATCTTCGGTGAACAGTTTAGAAATTAGAGCATCTCCGGTGAACAGTTTAGAAATTAGAGCATCTCCGGTGAACAGTTTAGAAATTAGAGCATCTTCGGTGAACAGTTTAGAAATTAGAGCATCTTCGGTGAACAGTTTAGAAATTAGAGCACTTTTTTGTACATAGTTCCCCCATTTTAGGGGAGCAAAAGTATTGAGACAAATTCACGTAAATGTGTATTAAAGTAGTAAAAGAGTTAAGTATTTGGTACCATATTCCTAGCATGCAATGACTACATCAAGCTTATGACTTTTTGTTTTGGTTGTGGGGGTATGATATGTGTGTCTAACTTTCTCACTCATCATTATTCACTATTCAATCAGTATTATCCATAATCATGGTACATCCACATTAAAGTAAAGTATTCAGAAACAGTTAATATTATTGTTTACAATAAAAGTGACTCCAAAATGACACTACATTATTTACCATTCATTTCTATTGGGCACAAAATCATCTGAAACACAACCAAAACAAACACCAAATACATCCAACAAATTTGGGGGGGACCCCACAGTTTGGGAACCACTGTCCTAGGGTATTGAGGAATGGTTTTGTTTTTGCAATGGCCAGAGACTCTGAAGGGACATGTGAACCCCTGTGTACCCTTGGTGGGAAGATGGTTGATCAGGTGGTTCCCACACTCAGTACATTCCTGTCTTGACTCCTGTTTCATGTCATACTTTTTCGGCATATAAAACAGGCGCATGTAGAGACCCACACATTTGAATGTCAGTTTTAGAAGTCCAACAAACCCAAGGCCAAACAGGGAAATGTATAGGCTTATCAAGGCTGTGATGAATATGGTTCTCATGTGATCACATTAAAGCTCTGACAAATTGACACTGTAGTTACCTCATCAGACATTTATTCAGTCAGCCTGATGTTGCTAACAGCAACATACTAGGCCATTGTAGGCCTACTCCCCTTAGCTAACCATCACTAATGAATCAAACCACACTTCACTGTTGATATTCACAGCCTCACCCCATCTTTATCCATGGACATGGGACATCTAGGGTGATGAAGAGAGTTCCTCTTAATTAAATGGCACAAGGCTTAGTAGCCCACCACAAGCCCTCATCTGACTGGCCTGTGAAATCTGTGATCCGGCCTGCCCCTGTCCTGCTTTTAAGCATCAAAAACAGGCTTATGCTGTCTGGCGGGGTGATCAAGAGCTGGCATGGCTCCCTCTGTCACAAGCCTTCCTTCCTGACCAAACGCTAATAAGCATAATACCGGTTTTGACACACACACACACACACACACACACACACACACACACACACACACACACACACACACACACACACACACACACACTGCCAGTCACATGATCAGACGTGGTTCTCCAGAGTACTTCCTTTTTTACATCCTTTTTGTTGTTGTTGTGGAAGCTTGACTTCGAGGGCATTGTTCCATACTTTATGGATCACACACAGTTGATGTGTTGCAAAATATTTGTCAAATAATTCCAGGTGGTGTGTGGGGAAACACATAAGGGCAGTAGGAATGTTAGTGTGGAATTTAATCAAACACATGCCACCGGAGTAGGACTGGCAAAATATCAACTGTCAACTCCTTTCACTGGGACATGCTGCTGTGCAAATCAAATGCAATTGTGAAATATTTTATTTATTCTTTGATGGTGTTTATTATACACTGCTCAAAAAAATAAAGGGAACACTTAAACACAATGTAACTCCAAGTCAATCACACTTCTGTGAAATCAAACTGTCCACTTAGGAAGCAACACTGATTGACAATAAATTGCACATGCTGTTGTGCAAATGGAATAGACAACAGGTGGAAATTATAGGCAATTAGCAAGACACCCCCAATAAAGGAGTGGTTCTGCAGGTGGTGACCACAGACCACTTCTCAGTTCCTATGCTTCCTGGCTGATGTTTTGGTCACTTTTGAATGCTGGCGGTGCTTTCACTCTAGTGGTAGCATGAGATGGAGTCTACAACCCACACAAGTGGCTCAGGTAGTGCAGCTCATCCAGGATGGTACATCAATGCGAGCTGTGGCAAGAAGGTTTGCTGTGGCGTAGTGTCCAGAGCATGGAGGCGCTACCAGGAGACAGGCCAGTATATCAGGAGACGTGGAGGAGGCCGTAGGAGGGCAACAACCCAGCAGCAGGACCGCTACCTCCGCCTTTGTGCAAGGAGGAGCACTGCCAGAGCCCTGCAAAATGACCTCCAGCAGGCCACAAATGTGCATGTGTCTGCTCAAACGGTCATAAACAGACTCCATGAGGGTGGTATGAGGGCCCGACATCCACAGGTGGGGGTTGTGCTTACAGCCCAACACCGTGCAGGACGTTTGGCATTTGCCAGAGAACACCAAGATTGGCAAATTCGCCACTGGCGCCCTGTGCTCTTCACAGATGAAAGCAGGTTCACACTGAGCACATGTGACAGACGTGACAGAGTCTGGAGACGCCGTGGAGAACGTTCTGCTGCCTGCAACATCCTCCACAATGACCGGTTTGGTGGTGGGTCAGTCATGGTGTGGGGTGGCATGTGCTCGCTAGAGGTAGCCTGACTGCCATTAGGTACCGAGATGAGATCCTCAGAGACCATATGCTGATGTGGTTGGCCCTGGGTTCCTCCTAATGCAAGACAATGCTAGACCTCATGTGGCTGGAGTGTGTCAGCAGTTCCTGCAAGAGGAAGGCATTGATGCTATGGACTGGCCCGCCCGTTCCCCAGACCTGAATCCAATTGAGCACATCTGGGACATCATGTCTCGCTCTATCCACCAACGCCACGTTGCACCACAGACTGTCCAGGAGTTGGCGGATGCTTTAGTCCAGGTCTGGGAGGAGATCCCTCAGGAGACCATCCGCCACCTCATCAGGAGCATGCCCAGGCGTTGTAGGGAGGTCATACAGGCACGTGGAGGCCACACACACTGCTGAGCCTCATTTTGACTTGTTTTAAGGACATTACATCAAAGTTGGATCAGCCTGTAGTGTGGTTTTCCACTTTAATTTGAGTGTGACTCCAAATCCAGACCTCCATGGGTTGAGAAATTTGATTTCCATTGATAATTTGTGTGTGATTTTGTTGTCAGCACATTCAACTATGTAAAGAAAAAACTATTTAATAAGAATATTTCATTCATTCAGACCTAGGATGTGTTATTTCAGTGTTCCCTTAATTTTTTTGAGCAGTGTATGACTACTACAGATTTTTGGGGAACTTTAACATCCTGGTCTTTCAACTATTTTAAACTGAGTATTCTACCCCGCGCATACTACAGAAAGCAACCACTCATACTCGCTATGACTGCTAAGTTGTATGGAGGGTAAAAGATTCTGAACACAGCCTCTGGCTCTTTATTTTTCATCCCTCTGCTCCCTACTTCATCTTCTTTCATTTCCTTAAAGACATGCTCTGGAACTTTGGTGACTACTAAGTATTTTAGAAACCTCCCGCTTTGGGCTGGATGTGCCAATGTATAGTTCATATATGCAGAATTTATGAACAGAATTACTGTCTCACCTCAATTTGCCACTAAATACCAAATTTGAAAGAGTTTTTCTGGAAGCTGTGCGCCCTATCAATTAGAGTTCCAGCTAATAACTGTCAAATGGTGACGGGCTGAAGGTCAAGATGCACAAACAGCCAAGTGAAAGCAATGACGTGGTGCACATATCTGCACATATGTGACATACTATGCAATTTTCTGGGACCACATTTGACTTTCAGATCTAAGGCTAAAAACTATGCAGAAGTACAGGATAATCTAAACTGTTCCCCTCCAATGCGTCTCCATGCGTTCACTTCCTTCACGTGGCCCTGATTTCCTGTTCTAAAAAAACAGCCTGAGAGCAGCCACGACCTTATTATGCAAGTCTATGGTCACGACTTACAAGACAGGGGCAGCCCCAAAACAAAAACGGGCCAGATCAAGCGAAATATAAAACGTAGCCCCCCCCAAAGAAATGTCAATTGAAAAAAGGTAAAACGAAACGAAGTGCAGCTTGTTTGCGGTCTTTCCAGCTTCTGCTTGAAGTTAATGTGTTAGCTGTGTTGATGGCTAGCTCTTCTGAACAACTGTCTTACCGAGAGAGCACATTTTCTATGCGAGGCGAAATCGTGCCTCATTAGCTCATTGTTATGGAGGTGTCCAAATAAATGTCACAAGAAAACAGCTTAAACAAATGCAGCTAACGTTACTGTTGTTATTCTGTCTGCACTGTTTGACGTGACTGCAAGTTAGCCGTACTTGGCTAGCTAGCAAGCAAGGGAAAAGAACATTCAGCGAGTATGGCAATGTAACATTTAGAACGAACTACTGGGTCACGTCCATAGATACAGAACAAAAAGACTAAACGACAGTCACGTCTCCGGCAACCGAACCTGCTGGCTTGGGTAGCAAAACCCTAGATTTGTGTCGGGACTACATCTTGTGGAAGGATGAAATATTATGAATAAATAAATTAAACTATGTCAATCATTATTTTAATATATTGGTAACCCGTTGTATAACAGTGAAAATGCACTCGAAGCCGGTGTTATTGGCTAACACCCGTGCCAACATGTGCTCCAAACACCGGCTTCTCGGGCATATCATTTGTAGCCTACGCTCTAGCTCCCCCTAGCTGCATTGCTGTGTGAAAAGTGAGTCCAGTCTGTAAGGCCAGAATTCTAACTTATCTTTTTCTTGTCAAATCACACAAACAAATGCCAAATAACTCAACTTTTTTTACACTGATTTTTTAAAATTCAAACGTGTTTATTCCTGCCAAATCACAACAATAGATGGAAGTAGAGTTGTTGAATGAAGAATGTTTGCAGTAACATTGACATCATGAAATAAAATACATATTTTCCAAAATGTTTTATTAGATTGGAGAACACATTGGGAGGGATCTTAGACGATTCCCCAATACAGAATCAGATCCTTGACATGTTGAGCTTATCAAAGATCCACCACCATATTTTACAGTAGAGGATGGATAAACATTTACAGAATGGTTACCTGGAGGAGGGTTTTGTATATACACTACCAGTCAAAAGTTTGGGGTCACTTAGAATGTAATTTACAATGTCATTAATGTAATTTACAACACTAACAATGTCTACACTGTATTTCTGATCAATTTTATGTTATTTTAATGGATTTTTTTTTGCTTTTCTTTCAAAAACAAGGAAATTTCAAAGTGACCCCAAACTTTTGAACAGTAGTGTATATATATTTTTAATTTAAAAAAAAATTATAGTCCAGGGGAGAGTCATGTAATTGATGAAAGCGTTTTAGAATGAGTTGCTTAACAGGCTATAGATTGACGTGTGCCTGATGCTGCCCCTCAACTCTGATTCTCTGCTGGGCGCGGAATATCAAGTGTGCTTGCAGGCTATTTAGTGTGGTTCAATCAAATGATCCATAGCCTATAGAATACAAAGTGCCTGCTCGGAGAAGCATAGAGCAAAGAAATATTTCTAAAATGGCTGCTGGGATGGTGCAAATAAAACTGGGTTGTATTACACACTGCAATGGATATTCCAACCCCGGCCTGCTCTGATCATCCAAAACGTTAGTGTGCTGCCTAACCAATGGATATTCCAACCCCGGCCTGCTCTGATCATCCAAAACGTTATTGTGCTGCCTAACCAATGGCTGTGCAGGACTACCGTAGCAGTTCAGGAGAAGTCAATGGCTTATTCAGATTTTTATTTATTTATTAGACCTAGTCCAGAAAATGCACTCTTGCGCACAGACTAGCCTATAGCCTATATTCTGTTCAGTTTGAAGAGAGCACAAAGATGGAGGTCAACTTTGATAGCTTGTTACTACTATAATAGATTTGATTAAAAACAATATTTTTCTTGCCAATGATGTATTTATCAGTTATTGACCTCACAATAAGCCAGATTTCAGTCATTTACATTGTGGTGCTGAAACTTGAAGCAGCAGCCGCGGCACAATAAATTGGAAATGGACAGCTCATGGTGCTGAAAGTAGGCAAATTAGAGTAGGAATAATTCATTTCAAGAGGGCTTTGTATTTCTTCCTATCTATTTTTGAAGATAAATAAAAACTGATGTGATTATATAAAGTGATCTATAACAGTGCTATGGTCCGCGATGCTCTCTCATTGCAAATAAGACACTGGTTTGGCATTGGAGAAATATGATATCCAACAAATGTAAATGCCAGTGGTGGGTCTGGCATCTGCATATGCAGAAAATAACCCCGTACCTACTGTAAAATGTGTTATGGGGCTATTTGGTTTCCACTGGTCCTGGGGCCCTTGTTAAGGTCAATGACATGATGGACTTTACCAAGTACCAGGACATTTTAGCCAAAAACCTGGTTGCCTCTGCCAGGAGGCTGAAACTTAGCTGCAAGTGGATCTTCCAGCAAGACAATAACCTCAAGCACACATCAAAATCTACAAAGAAATGGTTAACTGACCACAAAAATCTAAATTTTGCAATAGCCAGCTCTGTCTCAGAATTTGAACCCGATTGAACCTGTGGTTTGAATTGAAGAGGGCAGTCCCATGAGCGCAGACAAAGAATATCAATAATCTGGAAAGATTCTGTATGGAGGAATGGTCTAACATCATTCCCAATGTGTTCACCAATCTCATAAAACATTAGAGAAAAAGGCTATGCCGTTATCCACACAAAGGTGCCGGAGTATTGAAAAGAGGGGTGCCAATAATTTCGACCCCATCTATTGAGAAAAAAAAAAATCTCTTTCTTTGAGCAGTTGTATTAGTATAAAATCATATCATTTAAAAAAATTTGGGAGCATACATTATAGCTCAGTAATTGTATCATTTTTTTATACAGTCTTTTTTGCTCATCTTTATCAAGTGTGCCAATACTTTCCATCATGACTGTATATGTGTGTGGTCACTCACTCATCCCCGTCAAGCCAGCTGGTGCGCGTGTGTATGTAATAATGTAATCGTTCAAGTTTATCTTCACTTCTCTGTTCTGCTCCGACCAATCATTGTTCTTCATTTGCTGTTTTTGATCGAGTCAGGCTTGTCGTCTGAGGGAAACAAATCCATATTGAGGATATTGAGGCAGACCAATCAGTGCATTCACACATGATCAACATTTTGCTGTTTATCTAACCGTTATAGGTTAACGTCTCACCTTGTCGACCATTTCCTGCATTTTGTGGATGAGGGCGAACATGTGAACAGCATCCTCCTTCAGCTTCTTCTCATAGGATGAGCTTTGAAGTTCCACCTTCTCCAGCCTGCTGCTAAGACCCTCCTCCTGGCCCTGAGTGACAGCCGCAGCATCCACTGAGAAAGAATAAGAGAGGGACAGTGAAGAAAGAGGAGCAGAGAGGGGGAAGAGGCATAAAAAAATGGTTAGCCAATAGAAGTCTATGGAATTAACAAGATATATAATAACAGTCTAACAAAATGTGTGTAAGTGTGTGAGAGAGAAAAAAATGAGACGTGTGTAGTACCCAGTGCGTCCTGTAGGGTGGCGATGCGTAGCTCCAGGGCTTTCCGTGTTCTGTCTGCTGCTTCCAGGGCCTGTAGCAGGCTGGGGATGTTTACCACACTGCCCTTGTAGGAGACCACCTCAGCCCCCACAGCTGCAGCTGGCCCCCTGGATCCCCCAGACCTCCGGCCACAAGCCTTCTCCTTCTTTGTAGCTCCACGAAACAACCCACGGTTACCTGAAGACAAAGAGAGACTTAATGTGAGTGTGTGCATGTGTCGATACTCACCCCTGCCCTCTCACTCATTGGGGACACACTGATAACAATTAGAAAAATACTGAACGTGTGTGTGTGTCTAACCTTCCATGCTGATATCAGGTTCTGTGTGTTCCGTCTCCTCCCAGCGAGAGGCTAGCATCCTGTATGGACATTGCCCCTCCACACACACCTTATTCAACAACACCTGGACTTGGGTGGGTGTGAGCCACAGCCCTAGTGACAGTAAAATGTTGTGAAGGTCTGCTTGTCTGAGGCCGCCAGTAAGCCGTTTGTCAAAGAACACACAGGCCAACAACACCCTACGAGACAGCACCTAGAGAGAGGGAGAAAGAGAGAGCAAGAGGGAGAGCGAGAGAGGTAGTTAGTAAGGGGAGAGAGAGGAGAAACCATGAAGCATAGCCACAGGAAGATGTTAGGGGGGAAGAGATACCCCTTTTTAATAAAGCATTGCATGCATCTATAATCGCATCTGCGTAGTGGCATACAGTTGAGGCATTTTTTGAATTTCCACAGATTTTTTTAGCAGGGTCCAGATTTTTGGAGGCCTTTTATAAACGCATTTCCTGCAATTCTACGTCATTTACATGACAGAAGACACTGACAAACTGAAATAAAAAAACCCGGTCTTGAATGCAAACAATAGCCCTGGCCAATGAAGAGACACAGATTGTACAATATTAGGATATAGTGCCTTTGGAAAGTTTTCAGACCCCTTGACTTTTTCCACGTTTTGTTAAGTTACAGCCTTATTCTAAAATGGATTCAATACAACAATGTCCTCAGTAATCTACACACAATACCCCATAATAACAAAGCGAAAACAGGTAATCAATTTGAGCAAATCTATAAAAAATAAAAACAGAACTACCTTATTTACATAAGTATTCAGACCCTTTGCTATGAGACTCGAAATTGAGCTCAGGTCCATCCTGTTTCCACTGATCATCCTTGAGATGTTTCTACAACTTGATTGGAGTCCACCTGTGGTAAATTCAATTGATTGGACATGATTTGGAAAGGCACACACCTGTCTATTTAAAGGTCCCACAGTTGACAGTGCATGTCAGAGCAAAAACCAAGCCATGAGGTTGAAGGAATTGTCCGTAGAGCTCCGAGACAGGATTGTGTCGAGGCACAGATCTGGGGAAGGGTACCAAAATATTTCTGCAGCATTGAAGGTCCCCAAGAACACAGTGGTCTCCATCATTCTTAAATGGAAGAAGCTTGAAACCACCAACTCTTCCTAGAGCTGGCCGCCCAAACTGACAAAGCTCCAGAGTTCCTCTGTTGAGATGGGAGTCTTCCAGAAGGACAACCATCTCTGCAGCAGTCTACCATTCAGGCCTTTATGGTACAGTGGCCAGACGGAAGCCACTCCTCAGTAAAAGGCACATGACAGTCCGCTTGGAGTTTGCCAAAAGGCACTCAAAGACTCTCAGACCATGAGAAACAAGATTCTCTGGTCTGATGAAACCAAGATTGAACTCTTTGGCCTGAATGACAAGTGTCACGTCTGGAGGAAACCTGGCACCATCCCTACGGTGAAGCATGGTTTTGGCAGCATCATGCTGTTGGGAATGTTTTTCAGCAGTAGGGACTAGGATCAAGGGAAAGATGAACGGAGCAAAGTACAGAGAGATCCTTGATGAAGACCTGGTCCAGAGCGCTCCGGACCTAAGGTTCACTTTCAACAGGACAATGAACCTAAGCACACAGCCAAGACAAGGCAGGAGTGGCATTGGGACAAGTCTCTGAATGTCGTTGAGTGGCCAGGAAGAGCCCGGACTTGAACCCCATCTAACAGCTGGAGAGACCTGAAAATTGCTGTGCAGCAACACTCCCCATCCAACCTGACAGGAATTGAGAATCTGCAGAGAAGAACGGGAGAAACTCCCCAAATACAGGTATGCCAAGCATGTAGTGTCATACCCAAGACTCAAGGCTGTAATTGCTGCCAAAGCACTGAGTAAAGAGTCTGAGTACTTATGTAAATGTGATGTATGCAAATGTATTATTATTATTATTTTTTACATTTCCAAAAACCTGTTTTTGCTTTGTCATTATGGGGTAATGTGTGTTGGGGGGGGCTGTAACCTAACAAAATTTGGAGAAAATCAAGGGGTCTGAATACTTTCTGAAGGCATTGTATATATATTTATTATAGGCTAAAGGGCTATTAAATAACCTTTCCAGTGCCACTAAAGATGAAGCCTATGCTACTCACCGGGGATAAGCTACTTTGAAAAACAGTGCTGTTTGCTCATAATTGGGAGTTGAGAAATATTGTTTGAGGTTCTACAGACAGATTAGGCATTTGCATTCCAAACTGTACGTTTGTCCCGTGATTGTCTTTTTAAATATGCGAAAGACAAACTGACCGCCGCAACCAAGTTTACTACTACAATCCATAGATGGCAGTTCCCATTCACGTCAGTACAGGCAGAGATTATTAATGTACCCATGAGTTTAACAGTCAAATACCATCCAGATGGCAGTTCCCATTCAAGTCAGGTCTGGCAGCCATTACTAATGCACCCATGAGTTTAACAGTCAAATTGCCAGGGTTAGAGGTTCCAAACCCTTCTATGGTTGATATGTCTATGGCCATAAAGGAACAAGCAATTCTATATTTGGCTCATGTGCTGCCCACATTGCAGCCTTACCGACTTTACACAGAATGCACAAAACATTTAAAATACCTGCTCTTCCATGATACTGACCAGATCAATCCAGGTGAAAGCTATGATCCCTTATTGATGCCTTATTAAATCCACTTCAATCAGTGAAGATTAAGGGGAGACAGGTTAAAGAAGGATGTTTAAGCATTGAGACATGGATTGTGTATGTGCCATTCAGAGGTTCAATGGGCAAGAAGTACCTTTGAACAGGTTATGGTGCCAGGTGCACCTGTGTGTATCAAGAATGCTCCACCACCCAAAGGACACCCAGACAACTTGCCACAACTGGGAAGCATTGGAGTCAACAATCATTTTCTGAGGGGGGGGTGCAACTCAATATTAGGAAGGTGTTCCTCATGTTTGGTATACTCAGTGTATGTGCTTGTGATCAAACTTAATCCACAGCTATTTTTTAGAAGCTATTGATCTTCTGTGGCTAAATGATGTTCTCTGGTGTAGTATTTTGAATGATTTTATTTATGTCTGTTCAGACAGGAGTAACATTTTTGGCAAAATTATTTAGAGGGTGCTGCAGCACCCCTACTCCCCACGGTGACTCTATGAAGTATAGTAACTTCTAGGGGGCCCTAGAATTTACAGTGTATGTGGGCCTTACATTGTGCTTTAAGAGGCAGTCTGAATTCTCACTAGTAATTCCCTCCTCTCCCAACATCTCTGGGGGGAAAAAAATGAGGAGAAAAGAAAGCAATTTTAGTACACACTCAGCTTCTGGCATTTAACTTCCCCCAACCCAGTCTTTTCAGATCTTCATACCTCTTTCTCCCTCTCCCTCTTTCTCATCTATCTCTTCTCCATCATCATCAGTCTCCTCCGCTGCTGTCCCTCCACTCTCTCCTCTTTCCTGAAATCTTTTACTCCTCTCATCCCGTATTCTCTGCTTTTTGTCGTTCTTTATCTGGTCATCCTCCTGAAAAAGAGATTGGAGAATGTAAGCAGTACTAAATCAGGTGTAGTGAAGAAAACAGGTAACATGTTCATTTGTGTGTGTGTACCGTGGGTGTGTGTGTAGGCGTTAGAGAGCAGAGACAGCGGTAGAGCAGTAGACCAAAGTCCCTCTGAAGCATCTCACAAAACAACTCTGCCAGCAAGCCCACCTAGAGAGAGAGAGGTCCATATAATCATTTATGTTGTATCATGACAACTAACCTACTCCAAAGCGGAGTAGTACAGTATATCTCAGTGTAACTCAGTGTGGTCTATGGGAGTACTTTACCTCAAAGGCCTCCTTGGTTGTGGAGGTGTGGGGCTCCAGGAGAGAGGAGAGGGGGACGGGGCAGAGGGCTAGCCCAGGACGAGGCCTTGCAACCAGGCATGGAGCGGCAGGGAGAGGGGCCCCTTCCTCCTGATAGACAAAGAGACAAACACGCACAAGGCAGCTTTAGAATGGCTGTGAGTTGTGACTTGCCTGATGACTCATATTGAATGGAATTCCGCTGCTCTATCGATCGCTACATACATTCAGTCTGAGACTGCCATCCTAGAAGTCGTTTGCAGTGACGTCAAAGTGAGAGCCTCTGTACAAAACAAGTCATTGGAGACTGGATCATCTCTAACCAATCAGAGTATCAAAGCCAATTACTATTTCCGAAACGCTGCTTTACCCACGTGTGTTCAAGCTCTGTCCCAACCCATCAGTTTCTGGCACCAATCAGAACGGTCTGAATCTGTTCGCATTCGAGAAGTCGTCGGGAAGGAGATCAAATCCAGTGTATTCGTAGATTTGATCTGGGCGTGGCGTTTAGCCAGGGTGATGTGGATGGGTGGCCAGGTAAAGATGTGACTACTACAGGATATGTATCGAACTATCACCTCACACACACACACACACACACACACACACACACACACTCACCTCCTGAGTCCTGAGTGTGCTCCAGTCATCCTCTGTAGGTACGATCCGCCAGACATCAGGTAACAGAAACACCACTGTCTCCAGCTTCCCCTCACAAACATAGCTCAGCTCAGCCATCTTATACCTGAGAGAGGGAGTTGTTCATCCCATTGTAAATGGAGTGCCACACCGTGTTGAAAAGGGGAAAAAAACAAAAACAAGCATTTGATTGGCTGGTTTACTACCTGGCTGTGTGAGAGTCAAAAGAGTGTGTGAGCATAAAGATGTGCTTGTGTGATCATGAACATGCAAGTGTGTATACTGACCACTGGGAGCAGCCGCTGAGGTCCAGTCCACTCTGTTCCCTCACACAGCGCAGGGCTGTCCTCAGCAGTGCCCGAGGGTCCTTCAGCGGACTGGGACCGCCGCCATCTGTCTCAAGACACCACGGACCCCCAAGGGCCCGAAACTCACCCCCTACCTCCCCCAAAAGGAACTGACAGAGAGGGGAGAGAGATCATGTACAGTTGAAGTCAGAAGTTTACAAACACCTTAACCAAAGACATTTAAACTCAGTTTTTCATCATTCCTGACATTTAATCCAAGTAAAAATTCCCTGGTTTAGGTCATTTAGGATCACCACTTTATTTTAAGAATGTCAAATGTCAGAATAATAGTAGAGAATTATTTATTTCAGCTTTTATTTCTTTCATCACATTCCCAGTGGGTCAGAAGTTTACATGCACTCAATTAGTATTTGGTAGCATTGCCTTTAAATTGTTTAACTTGGGTCAAACGTTTCAGGTAGCCTTCCACAAGCTTCCCACAATAAGTTGGGTGAATTTTGGCCCATTCCTCCAGACAGAGCTGGTGTAACAGTCAGGTTTGTAGGCCTCCTTGCTCGCACATGCTTTTTCAGTTCTGCCCACAAATTTTCTATGGGATTGAGGTCAGGGCTTTGTGATGGCTACTCCAATACCTAGACTTTGTTGTTCTTAAGCCATTTTGCCACAACTTTGGATGTATGCTTGGGGTCATTGTCCATTTGGAAGACCCATTTGCGACCAAGCTTTAACTTCCTGACTGATGTCTTGAGATGTTGCTTCAATATATCCACATAATTTTCCTTCCTCATGATGTCACCTATTTTGTGAAGTGCACAAGTCCCTCCTGCAGCAAAGCACCCCACAACATGATGCTGCCACCCCCGTGCTTCACGGTTGGGATGGTGTTCTTCGGCTTGCAAGTCTCCCCCTTTTCCCTCCAAACATAACGATGGTCATTATGGCCAAACAGTTCTATTTTTGTTTCATCAGACCAGAGGACATTTCTCCAAAAAGTACGATCTTTGTCCCCATGTGCAGTTGCAAACCGTAGTCTGGCTTTTTTTTAATGGCGGTTTTGGAGCAGTGGCTTCTTCCTTGCTGAGCGGCGTTTCAGGTTATGTCGATATAGGACTCGTTTTACTGTGGATATAGATACTTTTGTACCTGTTTCCTCCAGCATCTTCACAAGGTCCTTTGCTGTTGTTCTGGGATTGATTTGCACTTTTCGCACCAAAGTACGTTCATCTCTAGGAGACAGAACACGTCTCCTTCCTGAGCGGTATGACGGCTGCGTGGTCCCAAGGTGTTTATACTTGCGTACTATTGTTTGTACAGATGAACGTGGTACCTTCAGGCGTTTGGAAGTTGCTCCTAAGGATGAACCAGAATTGTGGAGGTCTACCATTTTTTTCTGAGGTCTTGGCTGATTTCTTTTGATTTTGCCATGATGTCAAGCAAAGAGGCACTGAGTTTGAAGGTAGGCCTTGAACTACATCCACAGGTACACCTCCAATTGACTCAAATTATGTCAATTAGCCTATCAGAAGCTTCTAAAGCCATGACATTTTCTTGAATTTTCCAAGCTGTTTAAAAGGCACAGTCAATCTAGTGTATGTACACTTCTGACCCACTGGAATTGTGATACAGTGAATTAATCTGTCTGTAAACAATTGTTGGAAAAATGACTTCATGCACAAAGTAGATGTCCTAACTGACTTGCCAAAACTATAGTTTGTTAACAAGAAATGTGTGGAGTGGTTGAAAAACTAGTTTTAATGACTACAACCTAAGTGTATGTAAACTTCCGACTTCAACTGTATTTAGTATGTAATTATGATTTGACCAAAGTTGAGGTGTATAGTGGGCTGTACCCAGTCACAAAGTAACCGTCCTCACCTTGATGAGAGAGGCAGGGTGCATAGCACCCTCCTGTTGTTCTTTCCGGTCCTGCAGCCCACAGCACTGTCTGTACAGCTCCTCTGAACTGGCCATGGACAACAGCAGCACCTGTGTGACACACACACACACCATTTAGGGGTTCCCGAGTGGCGCAGCGCTCTTAAGCATTGCATCTCAGTGCTAGAGGCGTCACTACAGACACCCTGGTTCGAATCACAACCGGCCGTGATTGGGAGACCCATAGGGCGACGCACAATTGGCCCAGCGTCATCTGGGTTACGGTTTGGCCACTGTAGGCCATCATTGTAAATAAGAATGTGTTCTTAACTGACTTGCCTAGTTAAATAAAAGGTTACATTTAAAAAATTTATATACACTACCCGTCAAGTGTTATAGAACACCTACTCACTCACGGGTTTTCTTTATTTTTACCATTTTCTACGTTGTAGAATAATAGTGAAGACATCAAAACTATGAATTAACACATATGGAATAATGTAGTAACCAAAAATATTGTTAAACAATACAACATATATTTTATATTTGAGATCCTTCAAATAGCCACCCTTTGCCTTGATGACAGCTTTGCACACGCTTGGCATTCTCTCAACCAGCTTCACTTGGAATGCTTTTCCAACAGTCTTGAAGGAGTTCCCATATATGCTGAGCACTTGTTGGCTGCTTTTCCTTCATTGACTCTGCTGTCCAACTCATATCCCAAACCATCTCAATTTGGTTAAGGTCGGGGGATTGTGGAGGCCAAGTCATCTGATGCAGCACTCCATCACTCTCCTTCTTGGTAAAATAGCCCTTACACAACCTGGAGGTGTTGGGTCATTGTCCTGTTGAAAAACAATGATAATGGGATAATCCCAAAACCAGGTGGGATGGCGTATCACTGCAGAATACTGTAGTAGCCATGCTAGTTAACTTCTTTGGGGTAGGGGGCAGTATTTTCATGTCCGTATGAAAAGCATGCCCAGAGTAAACGGCCTGCTACAAAGCCATAAAAGCTAGAATATGCATATTTTTAGTAGATTTGGATAGAAAACACTCTGAAGTTTCTAAAACTGTTTGAATGATGTCTGTGAGTATAATAGGACTGAGAACTTCGAATCAGGAAGTGAGAAATCTGAGGTTGGTCGATTTTCAACTCAGCTCCTATTGAAGATACAGTGGGATATTGGTAATGTTGCACTTCCTAAGGCTTCCACTAGATGTCAACAGTCTTTAGAACCTTGTCTGATGCTTCTACTGTGAAGTGGGGCCGAATGAGAGGGGATTGAGTAAGGTCTACCATGGCCTGAACTTGCGCTGACCATGCGCATTCATGTGAGAGCGAGCTCTGTTCCATCACACTTCTGAAGACAAAGGAATTCTCCAGTTGGAACATTATTGAAGAATTATGTTAAAAACATCCTAAAGAGGCCTCCTGGGTGGCGCAGTGGTCAAGGGCAATACTTTGTCATGTTTTTAGGGACTGTAAGATAACTATAACTTTTCGTCCTTACTTTCCGCTGGACTGACCCGCGCGTCGTGAGTTTGGAAAGTGTACTGAACGCTAGAAGAACAAGGATGAATTTGGACATAAATGTAACCAAATGGACATTATCGAACAAAACAAACATTTATTGTGGAACAGGGATTCCTGGGAGTGCATTCTGATGAAGATCAAAGGTAAGTGAATGTTTATAATGTTATTTCTGACTTCTGTTGAATGCACAATATGGCGGATACATTTGTCTTGATTGGGATCTGAGCGCCGACCTCAGATTGTTGCATGGTTTGCTTTTTCCGTAAAGCTTTTTTGAAATCTGACACAGCGGTTGCATTGAGAAGTGCATCTAAAATTCCATGCATAACAGTTGTATCTTTTAGCAATGTTTATTATGAGTATTTCTGTAAATTGATGTGGCTCTCTGCAAAATCACCGGATGTTTTAGAACTTCTGAACGTAGTAACGCACCAATGTAAACTCAGATTTTTGGATGTAAATATGAACTTTGCCTAACAAAACATACATGTATTGTGTAACAAAGTCCTATGAGTGTCATCTGATGAAGATCATCAAAGGTTAGTGATTAATTTGATCTATATTTCTGCTTTTTGTGATTCCTCTCTTTGGCTGGAAAAATGGCTGTTATTCTGTGAATAGGCACTCACCTAACATAATAATTTGGTTTACTTTCGTCGTAAAGCCTTTTTGAAATCGGACACTGTGGCTGGATTTACAACAAGTGTTTCTTTAAAATGGTCAAATACATATATGTTTGAGGAATTTTAAATATGGGATTTTTTTTGTTTTGAATTTGGCGCCCTGCAGTTTCACTGGCTGTTGAGGTGGGACGCTACGTCCCACGTACCCTAGAGAGGTTAAGTGTGCCTTGAATTATAAATAAATCACAGTGTCAGCAGCAAAGTACCCCCACACCATAACACCTCCTCCTCCATGCTTTATGGTGGGAAATACACATGCAGAGATTATCCGTTCACCAATACCGCGTCTCACAAAGACACGGCGGTTGGAACCAAAAATCTCCAATTTGGACTCCAGACCAAAGGACAAATTTCCACCGGTCTAATGTCCATTGCTCGTGTTTCTTGGCCGAAGCAAGTCTCTTCTTCTTATTAGTGTCCTTTAGTAGTGGTTTCTTTGCAACAATTCGACCATGAAGGCCTGATTCACACAGTCTCCTCTAAACAGTTGGTGTTGAGATGTGTCTGTTACTTGAACTCTGAAGCATTTATTTGGGCTGCAATTTCTGTTAACTTTAATGAACTTATTCTCTGCAGCAGATGTAACTCTGGGTCTTCCTTTCCTGTGGTGGTCCCCATTAGAGCCAGTTTCATCATAACGCTTGATGGTTTTTGCGACTGCACCTTAAGAAACTTTCAAAGTTCTTTACAATTTCTTTATTGACTGACCTTCATGTCTTAAAGTAATGACATTTCTCTTTGCTTATTTGAGCTGTTCTTGCCATCTTAAAAGACTTGGTATTTTACCAAATAGGGATATCTTCTGTATACCCCCCCTTTTGGTTACTACATGATTCCATGTGTGTTATTTCATAGTTTTGATGTCTTCACTATTATTCTACAATGTAGAAAATAGTACAAATAAAGAAAAACCCTTGAATGAGTAGGTGTTCTATAACATTTGATGGGTAGTGTATATAATAAAATCCAGTGGGCAAACAAGACACACAGGTGGTGAATGGGAAGGTGAGAGTCAGAGTGTTTGTTTGGTGTGCTTTACCTTTACAGTGCACTCTGCACCCTCTCTCTCAGTGTGTATGTGTTGTTCAGGCTCGACGGGGCCTATGTGGTAAAGGCAGGGCTGTGGGAGCGGGAAGGGGAGGGGCTGGGAGGGAGGAAAGCTGTCAATCCAACTGATTGACAGGTGGCAGACGGATGGGGGGAGAGGGAGATGGGGGTAGCGACGCTGTAGCTCTAGACTGTCACAGGACACACTGGGGGAGACGGCAGGGAGACAATGGGTTGGAGATTAATCGATTACCAAAGTTAAATTCTTTGATTGACTGATTGCATAAATAAATAAATGACAAGTGGACTCACCAATCCCTGGGGAAGCAAGAGAAGAGGGCGGGACTCTGAACTGGGGTAGGGGAGGTCTTTTTGGGGTGTGCTCCCTTATCCTCCTCCTCCTTCCACCTCCTCCTCTTCTGGTCACAACCCCTCACTCCACTGTCCTCCCTGACACACACAAAATAATATTGCACACAATTGATTTTCCCTGGGGTGAACAAAGAGACAGAACACACACAGACACACTCACCGGCGGTCTCCTCGTCTCCCTGCCTCAGCAGGTCTCTTCCTGATGCCTCTGCCCCAGCCCTCAAACTGACCCCCCCATGATGGAGTCTGCAGCAACCCCGCTGAAAGTGAGAGAGGAAATAAGAAAATTAACAAACACTATTCCCTACATAGTTCACGTCTTCTATGGCTGTATATTGCCTTTCTGTGACCCTAGGACCTAGGTGGAACAAAATGGACCTAGGTGGATCAAAAAGGACCTAGGTGGATCAAAATGGACCTAGGTGGATCAAAATGGACCTAGGTGGATCAAAATGGACCTAGGTGGATTACCTAAGTAATGCACTATATGGAGAGAAGGGTGTGATTTGGGACAGGTTCACTCACGCTTGGCCACAGTGTGAAGGATGCTGGGGATGAGAGGAGGGATCTTGGGAGATTTGAGGAGAGGCTGCGGCTTGCTTCCCAGAATGCCCGGTTTCTGTGCGTGTGCAGGCATCATGGAGGGCAGGAGAGGACGAGGAAACTTTGCCGTCTGAGAAGAGATGGAAGAAGAGGATAGAGTATACCTTTTCCTTATCCCTATTCAACCCTCTTGTCTGACACACTATTGGTTAACAAAACAACAAATCAACCACTCAGGTGAAATATGAAATTCTACAATATTACTGTCTGGTCCTTCTACAGTAATCTACATTACCTACAGAAACTCTACCTGTGTGTCTTTGGTCAGGCTCTGTACTCTACCTGTGTGTGTTCTGCGAGGGTCTGTACTCTCTGGGCGCTCCAGCTGTGTGATTGAGACAGATCCAGGACAGCCTTTACCAGCACCCTCTCCCCCAGTGCTGGAACTCTCCCCTTCACCACACTGACACACACAGAGTTAACACAGTACACACAGTGTTTACCACCAGTTGAATGACCTCATAGAATTGAATAATTTAGTAAATCAAAACGGATATTTTAGCTATATTGCTTACACCTATCCAAGCTTCTCAAATCGACATATGTGCATAATAGTGGGTTAGGGGTCCATTTGAGACTGGGGCATAACTACTGGAACTTGGTATTAGTCCTTTGTACCTCTTTTGAAAACGCACTTCCTGGTCCACCATCCCATAATGCTCCTGGAGCTGGGTCACAACCCCAGTGAAGACACGTTGCTTCATCTGAGAGCGAACACAAACATATCATTATAGACGCATTACACACACACACACACACACACACACACACACGTTTGTCTTACTTGGCTATCCATGTATCTGCTCAGTATCACTCCTTAGCTGGATCGGTCTGGACCTACTTCTTTCTGGAGCAGACCTGACACACAACCATAGAAATATAATTATTCTAGTTATGTTTCACTATATTGGATCACTCCAATATATTGGTATCACTCTGTGGTAGAGGGATACATCCAAGGTGAGGATTTACAGATTTGCTTCTGTGTACACCCCACCTCACGGCTGGGGTCCGCCCCTATATATAGACACACGTTCTCTTTCATTTTCTCAGCAGACGTCCATATGGTTTGAAGTACAAACTTTCTCTAGTTCGCTTGGTAAGTCACTGGTAAGTGTAATATCTTGCGTGGAAGTATACTCACTGGCTGTTTGCAGCCTGGAGCAGCTGGCCACATGGCCGCCTCTCCTCTTGAGTGCTCCACTCAATGCGCACGGTTGATCTGTATCTTCTGCCCGTGGTTTGTCGTACTTGTGTTTCGTTAGTGTTACACTACGACTCCGTGTGCATCCATTAGTATGGTGGCTCGTTGCCACAAACTGTAATTTACCTTACACAACTTGCCCACTAGCTTGTTCAATGTGTGTGTTGTGAATTGGTTCTCTGCTAATTATCCTGCAAGGTTTTTTCTTGTTCTTTCCCCTGCAGAGTGTAAGAGTATTTTAGTGGGCTTCCACTACGTTGAGACATTAACTTTGAAGTTCCTTAACGAAGCTACTCCCTGATATAGTGCTGTTTTTACGGCTTGGATATTAAAAGGTAATAAATGCAGTAAAAATACAAAATAAAAACACACAAATCAAATTCATTACCTGGTTGCTGTTTTTTTTGTCTGCCTGTTTTTCCCACATGGGTCTTCCCCGGTATTTGAAGAGTTACTGGGTAAGTTATCCCTCGCCTGGTTCCTATTCCTCTAAGTGGGTCACGACATAAGCTCTCCCATGGTGTCGGATCCCTGCGCCGTGGCCTTGTTGGCTTGGCTGAGCTTATGGCTTCCCTTTGTGACAGATGTGATGGTGGCTTCCCCCCTGGGGATCTGCATACCTCGTGTATGCACTGCCTGCGTTTGAGCCACACGGAGAGGGCGGTGGAACGCCCTACTGGATCCCTGTTTTGTGTGGTGTTCTCAGAACGCCTGCTCCTGGCGCGAGTGGGTCGGTCAACCTCGGGTTCAGGCTGGGGACGAGCTCCCTCCCTCAGGAGTGGTGCGCAGCGAGCTGTTAATCCCTCTACTGGGCCCAGTACCCCTCCCAGGAAGCGTGGCCGAAGCCACCTCAGGCCTCTCTACTGGGCCCTTCTGCTGCCAGTCCTGGACGGGGGTATGAGTCAGACCGCTGGGACCACCTTGAACGGAAGGTGCATGCCTTGCATCAGGAGGTTGATAGCGTCGATGGCGACGACAGCTGTTCCCTGTTGGCCAGTGATAGGCTGTTCCTGGGGGACGATGCTGGCGCTGTTCACCACCGTGAGCGGGGCGACCAGGCCATCAGAAGCTGGCAACGGGGCTTCATCAACCCCCAGCAGCTTGAGAGGCTATGAGGAGCCTACTCACTCAGGTAGCCACTGAGATGGACATCAAACTGGTGGACAGTGAGGACTCTCCATCTATCCCCATCTCTGCTGAGTTCCGCGAGGCCTTGCATGAAGGCTGGGCCTCTGCCTGGGGGCGCTTCTGACACACAGCAAAGACTAGACCATGGAGATATGTTGTGGACGTGGAGTCACTCGGCCTCCGGAAGTACCCGACTATGGACAACATGGTCCTGCCATGGTCCTCCTGGACCAAGGGATTATAGGGTGGAAACCGCGACTGAAGCCAGAATCCCCAAAAAGTCTTTGATGCAGACTTGAAAGCCACATATGGGTCCCTCTGCTCTCTTGGCCACCTTACCAATACGGCCATGCTGCTGCAGGCCTACCTGCAGACTCTGTTGCCCCGACTGCAGGAGGGCACAGAGGAGCTCCTCCGGGAAGCGATGGAGATGTCTCGCCTGCTCTCCCTGCTCCAAAGGGATGTGGCCCGAGCCAACAGACGGGCCATGGTGCAGGTGGTTACCTCCCGGCACCATCTCTGGCTAGCCCAGTCCCGTCTGCTAGGTGCTCTCCAGAGCACATTTGCCAGTCAACCAGTTCATGCTACCTCCTCAGGCCCCGGGTCCAAGACAGACCGTCGCCACCCACCTGCACCCGAACGACAGTGGGGTCCCTCTCCTGCCCCATCGCCTCTTGCTAAGGGACGACAGCGGGGAGGGGCACAGCAGCGTACTGGGTAATTTATCCCTCACCGGGTTCCTATTCCTCCAAGCAGGACACGAAATAAGCTCTTCCAGGGCGTTGGACCCCTGACGCCCCTCCGTGGCCTTGTTGGCTTGGCTGAGTTTATGGCTTCTCTTTGTGACAGGTGTGATGGTGTCAAACGCCACCGCCATAGGGACGTGCCTGGGGGACCCAGGCGCTCGGGGCACCAGAGGAGAGGCAGGCCCCGGCAGGACCCATAACACACCCTTCCCGATCGCTTCTCCCGGTATCAAAGGGCAAAGTGTGAGAAGAGGGCAAAGTACCGACTCCAATTCCGGTGGCCGACCCCCAAAGAAAACCCTGCGGCTGGAGATCTCCTCACTCCTGGACAAGGGTGCCATCCGCAGGATCGAGACATCAGAAAGGTGGGTTCTACTGGTCCCAAAAAGATAGAGGGTTTCGACCGATTATGGACCTCTGCAACCTCAATGGGTACTTGAAGGTACTGAGGTTCCACATGCTGTCCCCAGCCCACTTGTTGCAGGCATGTCCAGGGACTAGTGGTATGTGACGCTGGACCTGAGGGATGTGTACTTCCATGTTCCTGTTCACCCAGCTCATTTGCAGTACCTCCGATTTGCTTTCGAAGGGATGGCTTACGAATTCAGGGTTCTTCCCATCAGCATCACCTTGGCACCCTGCACTTTCACAAAGTGCATGGATGCTGTCCTGGCACCTCTCACATCCCAAGGATTGTTGATCCTCAATTACCTGGACCATTGGCTGATTTGTATCCGACCAGGACCCAGGTCCTGTCAGAGAGCGATGCTCCTGACACACATCGCCGGGCTGGACATTACTGTAAACGGCAAGAAGAGTCATCTGATGCACACTCAAAGGGTGGCTGAACTGGACCCAGTCCTCATGAGAGCACGCCTGTCCACCAGAAGGGTTCAGGCGATCTAATCTTGCCTAGACCACTTTCGGCAGGGGTGGGTGGGTGGTATCCGCCCTGACCTGCTAACACCTGTTGGGCTTGCTGACAGCGGCCACGTTGCTGATTCCCCTGGGCCTGCTCCATCTCCGGCCTCTTCAGGGGTGTTTCAACTCCCACTAGCTGCACCCGAAGCGCCAACTCCAACTGCGGGTGACCTCACAGTGCCTCAGGGGATTGTTGAAGTGGAGCTGTCACTACTTTCTCTCAGGTGGGGTGGAGATGCTGAGGATGTGCCGCCGGGAGCTGGTCAGCACAGACGCCTCCCAGATCGGCTGGGGGGGGGGGGCAGGTCGGCCAGCAGCTGTTGGCTACCCTCTTGGAGCGACTAGAGTTCTGAGCTGTACTGCTGGCTCTGCTCTTTTTCCTTCCACAATCTGAAGGGAAGACATGTCCTGGTGAGAACAGACAACACCACAGGGTGGCCTGAGGTCCCACCGCCTCCATCTTATGGCATGGGAGCTCCTTCTCTGGGCTCAGGGAAGTCTAGTGTCTCTACGTGCAGCACACGTGCCTGGCATCCTGAATGTGGCTGCGGATTAGCTCTCGAGGGAGGGCCGCCACCTAGGTACTGGAGCCTACATCCCCAGGTCGTGCAGCACCTGTGGGTCAAGTTCGGTAGCGCGCAGATGGATCAGTTTGCCTCCATGAGCAATGCACACAGCCCCCTGTGGTACTCCATGTCGGATCCACCAGGGCCTCTAGGATTGGATGCTCTGGCTCACGATTGGCCAGGGCTGGAGCTTTTCGCATTACCCCCTCTTTTTCCCCTGATCCAGGCGGTGCCTGACAGGGCCAGGATGGTGGAGCATCATCTGCTGCTGGTGGCCCCATACTGGCCCAGACAACCCTGGTTCAGCCTTCTCCTGTCCCGGTTGTCTGGGACACCTTGGCAACTGCCTCTGAGACCCGACCTGCCGGGGGAACTCTGTGGCGTCTGAGACCGCACCGCCTCAGTCTGTGGGCTTGGCCATTGAACGGCACCAATGGTCCATGTTAGGACTACAGGAGGACGTAAAGAACACCATGCAGAGCACAAGGGCACCAGCTACAACCGCGGCATACCAGTTGCGCTGGCATTGAGGTTGTGCCCGAGTCATGCGGGGTGCAGTATGTTCTCCAATTCCTACAGTCTCGCTTGGATGAGGGCATGGCAGCTTCTACATTGAGAGGGTATTTGGCCGCTATATCTGCTTGCCATGTGGGGTGGATGGACAGGTCGGTGGGGCGCAATGCCTTGTTCTCCAGGTTTATGAAGGGGGTTTGTCGCCTGCATCCCACTAGGACCCGCTCAATGGCGAGCTAAGATCTGGATGTGGTCTTGGCAGTTTGGCAAAGCCGCCTTTCGAACCGTTGGAGTCTGCCTCAATGAAACACCTCTCTATGAAGGTGGTTTTCTTAGTAGCGATTACTTCCATGAAGAGGGTGGGTGAGCACCATGCTTTTTCGGTAAGTTCTGAGTGCTACCGGATGGAGCCCGGTGGGAGGAGTATATCTCTCCGTCCCAACCCTTCATTCCTCCCGAAAGTTCTGCTTACAACCCCCCGGCAGTGGCAGGGGAGTCTGGGCCTCCCTCCGGCATGGTGTGCCCTATGCGGATACTGGCTGCCTATGTGGAGCAGACACGGTCAGTGAGATCAACAGACCAGCTCTTTGTCTGCTATGGTGAGAGAGTCCTGGGGGCTGGGCTATCAAAGCAGAGGCTCTCTCATTGGATTGTGGACACGATTACGGTAGATTACCACCTGGCTGGAAGGCCAGTGCTGGGATCTGTGGTGGCATATTAAACACGAGGTGTGGCTGCATCCTGGGCACTCCTGAGATGAGTGCCCCTCAGTGATATCTGGGCTTCCTCTTATGCCTTTACTAGGTACTCAGGTAAATGTGGCACCTCCCTCTGCGGTTGGTTCAGCGTTCCTGGGCATCGTCTCCCCTTCCGGAGACTGTGCCGGGACCCCTCTTCCACAATGACGACCCCTGCGTCTCGGTCCCACGCTGGGACTTTGCCACTGGCTGGCCAGTTCCCTCTAGCACCGACTAATCTGGTACGGGTATACCAATATATTGGAGTGATCCAATAGAGTGAAACATATAAGGTTACACATGTAACCACGGTTATGATCACGGTTATGTGAGCTATATGGATCACTCCAATCCTCTACGGTGCTAGAGGCGCCTCAAAAATGATGTAGAGAACGTGTGTCGCAGCCATGGGGTCTATATATAGGGGCGGACCCCAGCCGTGACACAGGTATACACGGGAGTCAATCTGTAAATCCTCACCTCGGATGTATCCCTCCACCGTGGAGTGATACCAATATATTGGAGTGATCCATATGTAAATCTTTGTTCTTTTTGCACATGACAACCACTCAATTAGCCCACTTCTGATTCTCCCCCTTTTGCTGTGAAGTTCACTTTCCCTATAACCACTGGGTCACTGGTTCAAACTTCACTTGAGCTGTTACCCCTCAATCACTACATTGAGATAGCAAATCTACAGCATGCATGTAGTATCTGCCTACCTATCCATGCTCACGAATATGTCATGTTGCTGAGATTAAGCAAAAGCCCATAAATGGCTAGATATATTGCTTGGTTGGCAGGAAAACTGCAAGAGGGTCTTTAGCCCAGGAAGGGTAGAGGGTCGTCAGACCTTTTATGGTGTAAAGTACATACTAAACCAACAAAAAAAAAAGACTAATCTTATAATCAACTGGACCCAATGTTCAGGTCAATAGAAATATTTAAAAAAATAATTCTATTGAACCCCGATGGTTGACGCCATGGTGAATAACCTAGCTAGTTAGCTAGCTAAAACTCATGGCCAATACTTTACGCTGTAAGATCTGTGCATCATTGATTGCCACTGGCCACTGATTGCTGCAATCAATGATGCACAGATCTTACAGCGTAAAGTATTGGCCATGAGTTTTAGCTAGCTAACTAAGAACCTGGACTAGCTAGCTAACTGACTAGATGAACGAACACATTCATCTAACGTTGATGACCCTGGCTACTACACAAAATGTTAGCTAGCTACAATACTGGTAGCTATAATTGAGATTATTTGTAACTACCACCAAACGGTCACTTTGAACACAGCGATCTAGCTAGCTATACGTTTGTAATTATGATTTCGAAAAAATAGCAAATTAGGTAGCTAGCTAGCTAGCTAGCTAGCAAAGGTACTCACTCTGACACAAACTCTCCTTGAAATCCTTCTCTGGCAAAACGTTAGTGCTTTTTATGTTTTGAAGTGGAGCAGTCGCTACATGGGGTGTAATAATTACGCAGATTATGTTGCTAAAAGTTTCATAAACGGAAGAAAACGTAACGAAACGGGGAGGCACCTACGGCTAATGATTAGAACACTAATGTGCGGAGCCAAAGAGGAAGAGGCGAAGCAAGGGACAACTGGGACAAAAATCTATATTCTCCAGCAGGTGGCGTTGATTCGTTTCTTTCGCTCACCAAGTAAAGCATTTATGTATGGAGGTCAATGAGAGAGTGCCGAAATTGGTCAACAAAGAATGTAATGGCTTATTTGCTACGTGTGGCTTATTTGATCGAATATACGTTTCGTAATGCTTAGGTTGTTACGAGTGTTCTTATATAAGTAGGACACGTGAAATCCCGCCAACTTTGAGAATAATACATATATCATTGGAAAAATACTTTATATCTGCCCTCTCATTGGCTAGAATGGTCCCACCTGATTTTGCCTCCTCCCGACTGCCTTCCATCTTTGAATACATTTATTTTCAACATTAGAGCGGCCAGTTGAGTATCTCGCCAATAAAATTGATAATCTGTGGTTGACTACATTAAAATGGTGGAAGCCCTCAATGGCGCTGGCCATGCTAAAACGGCATTTTGGGCCCTAGAGGCCTCTAATCATCAAATATTTGTTATAGCTAATCCATTGTTCCACCTGTGCTATTATTGGGTTTATTTGACAGTGCACTGCCTACTGACGGATCTATAAATAACCTTGCATCATTTTTTTTAACCTTTATTTAACTAGGCAAGTCAGTTAAGAACACATTCTTATTTTCAATGAGGGCCTAGGAACAGTGGGTTAACTGCCTGTTCAGGGGCAGAACGACAGATTTGTACCTTGTCAGCTTGGGGGTTTGAACTTGCAACTTTCCGGTTTCTAATCCAACGCTCTAACCACTAGGCTACACTACCGCACCATTACTTACTACCCATTAGTATTTGTAGGTCAGTCAGTAATAAATGACCCATGATACATTACGGTTTTGATCCTCTCGAACACCGTCCTCTGTGAACATTTTCTTCGCGTCACTGTGTTCACGTGATGAATGACGTATAATTCAAGCGAAGTACACACGGGTGGGAGCACCAGGCACCAATTCTGACTTTGTGGCTGTGATAACTAGTGGAACTAGTCAAGCACTAGAGACTAGAGATGGCTACCGACAGGCTGCAGTTCCATGAAAGGGTTTAGATTATCTTCTCTCCGGTGAAAATATGAGGATAAATGAAGTGTTAAATCGCATGACCTCAATTGTGATATCAAACGGTTACAGAACCATACATCAGTAGACACTGAAAGCAGCTAGGATCTCTAACCTAGCTAGCCAACATTAGCTTGTGAATGTGTTTACTTTGCCTGTCAATCGTCCTGAATTTTAACTAATTTACATATTCAAGAGTAAATGGTATTAACCAAATTATGCATAGTGTGTAGCTAGCTAGATGTTATTTAACCATCCTGCTGTGTTCCGGTCGAATTGGGTCGATTTACAAGTTTTCTCTGAAAAATGTTCATTTAATCAGATTGTTATAAAGTTCCATGACTTTGTCCACACAGGGCATCTGAACACACAAAATACATTTCGATGATTTTCATTACATTTGGGGTGTTCTGTGGAACTGTGGTGTTCCCGGTCAAAAATGACTGGTCATTAGAAATGAATGGGTGAGACTACAATTAGTGTATAAAATTTAGTTCAGGCCCATTCATCAGATGGACACACTTCATCTCCCAGACCCCCACATGCATGTGTGTTTGCACCACACACATCTCACTCCCCTTCTTGGCTTCCATGGCAACCCCCACAGGAATCTTTGGCATTTTCACAAACAATTCCAACATTGTTTCAATAATATATAGAAATGTTCTTGCAGCTCTGGTATATAAAGCTTTTTGAGGCCTTGCTCACAATTCATTCTGTGGCAGCACAATTACCAAACGATATACTGTATGTGAGGCTGTTGATCATATCTTTGATCATGACACTAGAGAGGAGGAGAGTCCTTGTTAAACTTTGACACAAAGTAGTCTGTGATAAATAGCACAATATGTTTCATCTGAGTATTTGTTATAGTAAAAATAATCCATACATTATGCTTTGTTTTACTCAAAACAATTAGCTCAGGTCAATGAGGCCTACAGGCCATAAATAGCAAATAGAAGTTCAAAACTTGTCATGTTCACAAGAACTTAAGTTGATAAAAAGACCTAACACAACATTAGGTAATAAAATATGGATTATTATAGATTTAAAATTCATTCGGGAACACAGAATGAATTTACCCGAAACAAACGCAACAGAAGGGTTAAACAATCACCCCTGCTACAGGAAATTCAAGAAGTTGTCATGGAGAAAGCACAGTCCTTCAGAAATAAACAAACGAGATGCTCAGGCTTTTGTGCTTATTTAATTTCCTAATTAGTTAACTAGCTTGCTAAGACACTTAATCCCCCCACCCAGGCGCTGGCAGACTTCGGCTGGGCTCAGCCCACTCTGATCCAGGAGAAAGCTATCCCTCTGGCTCTGGAAGCCAAGGACCTTCTGGTCTGTGCCAAGACCGGGTTAGGAAAAACGATGCCTACGCTGTACCTGTCATCCAGCGCATCCTGACATCCAAACAGGTGAGAAGCAGTAGTAGCAAGGGTCATATAACATTAGACCATCTCTGGTAGTAGTAGCATAGACCTTCAATTGGGCTATGACTAGGTAGTAGTATCATAGTAGTTGGTGATGTAGCGAGGGGAACAGCCAGCTGGAGTAAAATCTAACTGACAGAACGGCCAGCTGGAGTAAAATCTAACTGACAGAACAGCCAGCTGGAGTAAAATCTAACTGACAGAACATCCAGCTGGAGTAAAATCTGACAGAACAGCTAGCTGGAGTAAAATCGAACTGACAGAACGGCCAGCTGGAGTAAAATCTTGAACCTTGCATGTGAAAGTGTTTATCCTGTTTCCTACCAAGGAGATGGGGCAGCAGGTACAGGCCATGATCCGCCAGCTGACTGCCTATTGTGCCAGGGAAGTCCTCTACTCTACACTAATGCAGGGATGAAGTCATTAGTGCATACCATAGCAAACAGTTGCAAAACGCTTCAAACAGAAAACATTTTGCAATGAAATGACAAATTCTGTATGGTCCCTCCCCGTTTTTGTTACATTTGCTTCATAGTTAATACACCCCAGGTGACGGTACATTGACCCCTCACCTCTGACCTCACCCCTGACCCTCACAGAGCTAAGGAGTAAGGAGTCTCCAGAAGAATCGACTTCCAGAATGTCTCCAACTTCATCAACTTTGACTTCCCCATCACCGTTGAGCCCTACATCCACTGCGTCGAACAGTAAGTATCACCACAACAGAATACAACTTTATTGTTCACGTAGAGATGGAAACAAGCTGCAACTCTGAAATGACACACAAAGGTTACATCTCAAATCGCACCCTATTCCTCCTGTAGTGCACTACATTTGAGCAGAGCTCTATAAGAGGGTGGATAAAGCTCAGCAATTCAGCCTCGCTCTCCATCTGTAGAATGGTGCAAGCAGACGACCCAGTCACACCTTCACCTTCATCTCACACAGAGCTCCCCCTGCTGGCCGAGGTGGAGGACGCACTCACAGGATGTACGCACAGGCACAGGTGTTTCTGTCTGATGTGTGTTTAACTGACCTAGCGTCTCTAAGTGTGGATCTAATTGATGTAGACCAGGTATTCCCAAACTGGGGTACGCACAAAACCGTCGGGGGTACGCCAGATAAAAATGTGATTCACATTTTTTTGTACATTTTTTTCTTCACATTTTCAAAACAGTCCATTTATATTTTCCAATGGGGCTATACATTTGGGTGAGGTTTTTTTCTCGCCTGAATAGCTTCGTTTTACTGCCCAAAATAAAATTAAACCATCTAGTGTTCAGCGAATTAACAACACAATGCCAATTACAGGTAGTCTAGTCGAATAATTAACATCCAATCACATTAACCGTTACTCTCTCATGGGAATTCCACTAACGGTCCGTATGTAGCCAAACGTAGCTGCTGCTCATGTTGGTATCTGTACTGATAATGCAAAAGCCATGACAGGGAGACATAGTGGAGTGGTAACGCGCGTGAAAACAGTTGCTCCCGATGCCACTTGGGTACAGAGAGGCTCTTGCTGCCTGACAGCTTGGAAGATGTTTTGGACACTACAGTGAAAATGGTTAACTTTGTTAAAGCAAGGCCCCTGAACTCGTGTATTCTCTGCACTATGCAATGATATGGGCAGCCACCATGTAACACTTTTACAATATAAAGAAGTACGCTGGTTATCAAGGGGCAAAGTATTGACACATTTTTTTAAAATTTGGAGACAAGCTTAAAGTTGACTTTACTGACCATTATTTTCACTTGTCTGACCGCTTGCATGATGATGAGATTCTCACACGACTGGCCTATCTGGGTGATGTTTTTTCCTCGTCTGAATGATCTGAATCTAGGTTTACAGGGACTCTCCAATTATATTTAATGTGCGGGACAAAATTGAGGCTATGATTAAGAAGTTGTAGCTCTTCTCTGTCTGTATTAACAAGGACAACACACAGGTCTTTCCATCATTGTATGATTTTTTGTTTGCAAATGAACTCAAGCTTAAGGACAATGTTAAATGTGATATAGTGAAGCACCTGAGTGAGTTGGGTGCGCAATTATGCAGGTACCTTCCCGAAACGGACGACACAAACAACTGGATTCATTATCCCTTTCATGCCCTGCCTCCAGTCCACTTACCGATATCTGAACAAGAGAGCCTCATTGAAATTGCAACAAGCGGTTCTGTGAAAATTGAATTTTTAATCAGAAGCCACTGCCAGATTTCTGAATTGGGCTGCACTCAGAGTATCCTGCCTTGGCAAATCGCGCTGTTAAGAAACTGATGACGTTTGCAACCAGGTACCTATGTGAGAGTGGATTCTCGGGCCTCACTAGCATGAAAACTAAATACAGGAACAGACTGTTTGTGGAAAATGATTTAAGACTGAGACTCTCTCCAATACAACCCAATGCTGCAGAGTTATATGCATCTTTTCAAGCACACCCTTCTCAAACTGTGGTGAGATATTCACAATTTCCGATGAACAAATAAGGTTTTATATGTAAGATGGTTATTATTTGTGCCCTGGTCTTATAAGAGCTCTTTGTCAATTCCCACGAGCCGGATTGTAACAAAACTCACACTCATTCTTATGTTTAATAAATGTATCATATAGTGTGTGTGTGGCAGGCTTACAATGATGGTAAAAAACAACATTTGAGAGTGCGCTGACCCTGGTGCTAGAGGGGGTACGCAGCTGGAGGTTGAATGTTTGAACGGGTACGGACTATAAAACGTTTCAGAACCACTGATGTAGACTGTTTAACTGACCTAGCATCTGTGTGGATCTAATTGATATAGACTGTTTGACCTAGCATCTCTCTCTGTCTCTCAGATAACACTGAGCGGGTTTTGAAGCCGTATGGGTTTAAGATGGAGATCGAGGGCTTCAGATACTGCTAATCGGGTACGTACACACACCTCTGTGATATCATAGCACACCTGTTCACCTCACACCTGGTAGTATATGAGGTTGGATTGT
Organism: Oncorhynchus tshawytscha; assembly: GCF_018296145.1. Taxonomy (NCBI): domain Eukaryota; kingdom Metazoa; phylum Chordata; class Actinopteri; order Salmoniformes; family Salmonidae; genus Oncorhynchus; species Oncorhynchus tshawytscha. Next base: position 30,619,090 of record NC_056448.1, read on the forward strand.
GTGCCCATTCACTCAAGGTGAATGGGCTTCTCTCTCCTCTGTTTCTCTCCCTTCTGTTTCTCTTTCTTCTCCCTTAACTGATTGGTCCGTTGTTCTGTCACTCAAACATACTTTGAGGACAATGTTAAAGACCTGCACCCTGCCGTCATCAACCACACCTGAAAAACATCCTGAAATACCTTAGTAATAGACACACTGCTTAGAGACCTCTTCTATAATATTTCAACCTTACACTCAGATTATGGTGAATGTAAACAATTTCTTATTGTCCGTTTCAGTCCCTCCGACGCTGAGGGGAGGGCCAACCCAATGTCAGGCAGGAGGAGAGAAGCCCAAACCTGACGGGGTCGTCAAGACAACCATCAAGGTAAGGCTCCGTCCTAACTAACTCTAACCCAGACATAAGCCTTTAACCCTAGTCGCAACCCTAACCTAGCTCAACAAAGACCACACTGGGGAGTAGCAAGCCGTTTGCCGACATTCCATTCACTTTTTTCTCATGGTTATTTCTTTCACACTGGGAGCAGCAAACGGTAAGCAGCCATTTACATTTCAAAGTGTAATGAATACACTGATCTAACCTTGTCTCATCCCTCCTTCCATCCATTCCTCCCTTCTCTTCATCCATCCCTCCCTCCCTTCTCTTCATCCATCCCTCCCTTCCCTTCCTAGAAGGACTTCTGAGGCAAGAACCACTTGAAGAGTTTTTGCTACACCGGAGTGAGGAGCCGAGGGGGCAAGGCTAGCAAATCCTAGGATTCCATGTCAAAGTGAATCCAAATAAAATTCACCTATGACATCACCAGTTTCCAGATCAGTGCAGATGAAGGGGGAAACAAACTGAGGAAGCCACTGTAGACTGAGATGCAGCCGAAGTGTCCACTATCAGGCCCCAAACGGAAGAAAACGGACTGAAACAGGAGGGGACAATCTGAACTTATCCAATAAGAAACACTTGTTTTTGTATTCTGTTGGAAAACATTTTGCTACATTTTGAAACAGTGCACACTAATGAATACAACCCAGATGAGGAACCTATCAGCAGCACCATTACTCTTAAAGTGAGCCAACATCGGAGTTTGTCTGGTTAGAAAACCTGTCAAATTAATAATGTGCATTCCCTCCTAAACACGACACAGTAATGTTATGACTGCATTACTCTGCACCTCCACCGATGCGAATGAACTTCCTTCTCTTTACTAGTGTTCAATGAAATCCGAATTGAAGAATTAAAATTGTTTTTCAATAATTAATTTTCTATTATTGAATTGTCAATAATAGAAATGGAATTGACCCCAATTCTGGTATTTCCTATACACATGCTATGTATGTGTGGTCATTTCAGATGGCTACACGTGGGTATTGCATTTATTGTTTCTTTGTAATTAGAATTCAGAAAACGTTTATTACATGTTTTGTATTTTTGCTCTTTAAGCCGTTTACCATAAATCATGTCATGTCAGCAGAGGGAACACCCCCATCCACATCGATGGAACAGTAGTGGAGAGGGTAGCAAGTTTTAAGTTCCTCGGCATACACATCACAGACAAACTGAATTGGTCCACTCACACAGACAGCATCGTGAGGAAGGCGCAGCAGCGCCTCTTCAACCTCAGGAGGCTGAAGAAATTCGGCTTGTCACCAAAAGCACTCACAAACTTCTACAGATGCACAATCGAGAGCATCCTGGCGGGCTGTATCACCGCCTGGTATGGCAACTGCACCGCCCTCAACCGTAAGGCTCTCCAGAGGGTAGTGAGGTCTGCACAACGCATCACCGGGGGCAAACTACCTGCCCTCCAGGACACCTACACCACCCGATGCTACAGGAAGGCCATAAAGATCATCAAGGACATCAACCACCCGAGCCACTGCCTGTTCACCCCGCTGCCATCCAGAAGGCGAGGTCAGTACAGGTGCATCAAAGCTGGGACCGAGAGACTGAAAAACAGCTTCTATCTCAAGGCCATCAGACTGTTAAACAGCCACCACTAACATTGAGTGGCTACTGCCAACACACTGTCAATGACACTGACTCTACTCCAGCCACTTTAATCATGGGAATCGATGGGAAATGATGTAAATATATCACTAGCCACTTTAAACAATGCTACCTTATATAATGTTACTTACCCTACATTGTTCATCTCATATGCATACGTTGATACTGTACTCTATATCATCGACTGCATCCTTATGTAATACATGTATCACTAGCCACTTTAACTATGCCACTTGGTTTACATACTTATCTCATATGTATATACTGTACTCGATATCATCTACTGTATCTTGCCTATGCTGCTCTGTACCATCACTCATTCATATATCCTTATGTACATATTCTTTATCCCCTTACACTGTGTATGACAGTAGTTTTTTTTGGAATTGTTAGTTAGATTACTTGCTCGTTATTACTGCATTGTCGGAACTAGAAGCACAAGCATTTCGCTACACTCGCATTAACATCTGCTAACCATGTGTATGTGACAAATAAAATTTGATTTGATTTGATTTGATGTCAGTCCCAGAGGTCTCTGTTTACCATAAATCATGTCAGTCCCAGAGGTCTCTGTTTACCATAAATCATGTCAGTCCCAGAGGTCTCTGTTTACCATAAATCATGTCAGTCCCAGAGGTCTCTGTTTACCATAAATCATGTCATGTCAGTCCCAGAGGTCTGTTTACCATAAATCATGTCAGTCCCAGAGGTCTCTGTTTACCATAAATCATGTCAGTCCCAGAGGTCTCTGTTTACCATAAATCATGTCAGTCCCGGAGGTCTCTGTTTACCATAAATCATGTCAGTCCCAGAGGTCTCTGTTTACCATAAATCATGTCAGTCCCAGAGGTCTCTCCCTCTAACCAAAGGTTCTTTGGGGGGGCCTCCCGAGTGGCACAGCAGTAAGGCACTGCATCGCAGTGCTTAAGGCGGCACTACAGACCCAGGTTCGATCCCAGGCTGTGTTACAGCCGGCCGTGACCGGAAGACCAATGAGGCAGGACACAATTGTCCCAGCGTCATCCGGGTTAGAGGGTTTGGCTGGCCGGGATTTCTTTGTCCCATCGCGCACTAGTGTCTCCCTGTGGCGGGCCGAGCGCCTGCAAGTTGACTTTGCCAGCAGGACAGTGTTTCCTCCAACACATTGGTTTGGTTGGCCTTCCGGGTTAAGCGAGCAGTGTGGAGGATGCATGGCTCTCAACCTTCGCCTCACCAGAGTCTGTACGGAAGTTGCAGCGATGGGACAAGACCGTAACTACCAATTGAATATCACAAAAAATTGGGGAGGAAAAGGGGTAAAAGTACAAAAAGATAAATAAAAAGTTCTTTGGGGACGTGCTTTGGATGTAATTATGAACTGGTGTTAAAATAAATTATGGACACAACGTAGAAAGCAAGTGGAATTCAGATTCATATAACCACCACAAATCTTGATATGGTTCAAATGATTTTATTGATTATGATTGCAAGCCCATATCTTGTTTCACATTTAATACAATGTACACATGGTTACATTTAAGAGCGGTAAGAGAAGTTTGAATGATCAAACAGAAGAGGGTATTTTAGTCAAGGCATGCTACATACCTATGGTAGGTAGGCAGCTTAACCTGAATATACAGAATGGATGCAGGTGTGAGGGTTTTACTCAAGTAAATAAACAATTATCAAATAATCGCTACAATAATATAAGGTGAACCGGCATGAAGGTTTATTTTAGAACATTTGGCACATACAGTGAGGCTGTGGTTCCTGGAGTGTACACACTGATGCATTGGTATAACTGTGAGCTGGAGGGAGTTCCTTATAGTCCAAGGGCCTGAAAATAACCGTATGTCCATCATCCATTATCTCTGTTGGATGAAAAATGTCAGCAGCATCTCAGACCATTTACCAGAATTTGGCTGGTGGCTGCGACTCATTTCAGGTGTGGAGTGAACAAGGAGAAGGGTAGGGAGTCGGTTCCCAGGCCAGGCTGGAGAGAGAAGGCACGTTGCAAGGCCTGCCGGATTTTGGAATCTCTCGGCAGAGAATGAAAGACTCTTATCTGGCACCATGTTACCCGATGCTTTACTGCAGCCTTTCTTAAAGTATGGGTTGAGATCCACTTTGGATTGCTGATGCTACAGGTGCATTAGGAAAGTATTCAGACCCCTTGACTATTTCAACATTTTGTTACATTACAGCCTTATTCTAAAATGGATTAAATAGAAAATGTTCGTCAATCTACACACAACACCATATAATGACAAAGCGAAAACAGGTTCAGAAATATTTGCAAATGTATTAAAAATACAAAACAGTTTTCCAACCCTTTCCTACGAGACTAAATTCAGCTCAGGTGCATTGTGTTTCCATTGATCACCCTTGAGATGTTTCTACAACTTGATTGGAGTCATTCTGTGGTAAATTAAATTGATTGGACATGATTTGGAAAGGCACACACCTGTCTATTATGGTGGAAATTACAAGAGTATGTTATAATACTTTTATTGCATCAAATGGTTGTTTAATGCAACAGAATAGAGGGTTCTTATAACTCTATTGTGTCTGTGTGAACTGAAAGTGGGCCTCTGGGAGATAACACTGATAGGAGATTTACGATGTCTTTGGGTGATACCACATTCCAGAGCATGAGTTAATGTTTCTGTACTGGGGTACCAGGAAGAGATGGCTCCCGTATGGAGTTGGGGGCCAGACCCTGGTCTCTACACAATGAGAACTGTTTTTTACAGCAGATACTGTCTGCTGTGAATTATAAGTATCTTTCATACAACTCTTAACCTTGTGACCCAATCCATACATCTGTTGTTTGTCATATAGACTGAAGAAGGATGGACTTTGCTATAAAATGTTGTGGCTCAAACCATCTCGTTGAGTTCTCAGTGATCACCTCCAGGGGTGATTACCGACCAGCTCCATTACTGCAGTAATTAAAGAATAAAGTTGGATTATTTTTAGGAAATCTAAAAGTCTCCTTTTGATTTCAATAATTCCGCCACACTATATAAAAGGTCCCACAGTTGACAGTGCATGTCAGAGCAAAAACCAAGACATGAGGTCGAAGGAATTTTCTGGGGAAGGGTACCAAAACATTTCTGCAGCATTAACAGGTCCCCAAGAACACATTGGCCTCCATCATTCTTACATGGAAGAAGTTTGGAACAACTCAGACTCTTCCTAGAGCTGGCCACCCAGGAGACTGAGCAATCAGGGAAGATGGGCCTTGGTCAGGAAGGTGAGCAAGAACCCGATGGTCACTCTGACAGAGCTCCAGAGTTCCTCTGCGGATAGGAGAACCTTCCAGAAGGACAACCATCTCTGCAGCACTCCACCAATCAGGGCTTTATGGTAGAGTAGCCAGACAGAAGCCAGATGACAGCCCGCTTGGAGTTTGCCAAAAGGCACCTAAAGGACTCAGACCATGAGAAACAAGATTGAACTCTTTGGCCAGAATGTTAAGCATCACGTCTGGAGGAAACCTGGCACCATCCCTACAGTGAAGCATGGTGGTGGCAGCATCATGCTGTGGGGATGTTTTTCAGAGGCAGGGACTGGGAGACTAGTCAGGATCGAGGGAAAGATGAACAGAGCAAAGTACAGAGAGATCCTTGATGAAGAGCGCTCCGGAGCGCTCAGGACCTCAGACTGGGGCGAAGGTTCGCCTTCCAACCGGAAAATAACCCTAAGCACACAGCGAAGACAATGCAGGAGTGGCTTCGGGTCAAGTCTCTGAATGGCTTTGTGTGGCCCAGCCAGAGCCCGGACTTGAACCCAATTTAGCATCTCTGGAGACCTAAAATTAGCTGTAGAGCAACACTCTCCATCCAACCTGACAGAGCTTGAGAGGATCTGCAGAGAAACTCCCCAAATACAGGTGTGCCAACCTTTTAGAGTCATACCCAAGAAGACTTGAGGCTGTAAATTGCTGTCAAAGGTGCTTCAACAAAGTACTAAAAAGGGTCTGAATACTTATGTAAATGTCACATTTTAGTTCATGTTTTATAAATGTGCAAACATTTATAAAAACCTCTTTTTGCTTTGTCATTATGGGGTATTGTGTGTACATGAGGAAACAAATGTATTTAATAAATTTTAGAATAAGGCTGTAACGTAACAATATTTTGTAGTGGGGACAGTAACATTAGTAATCTCAAATGTAAACGTTTTTACATATTTTATTTGTAGGCTTAGCTCACATAATATCATTTAAAAGTTTGCATTAAGGTGTCTGTATAGAATAAATGTGGCAAATGTAGATGTTAATAAATGTATTTCAAATGTTTTTTTTAGGAACTCAGTCGGGGTCTCAACTTACTGTTGAAACTTAGTTAGAATAGTAGAATACACAAGGTGCTATTTAGAAATGTGGTTGTGCATCACCAGTTTTCTCGTTATGTCAGTCACTCAATTAGCCATGTCAGCTAACAGTTTTTAGATTGGTAATTCAGTCTAGCCAGCTATCTAAACTTGTAGTAATCATGGCAAAATACCAACAGGCCACGTGGCCAAGGGCAGTGGTGTAAAGTACTGAAGTAAAACTACTTTAAAGCACTACTTAAGTAGGTTTTTTTGTGTAAAAAAAAAAAAAAGACTTTTACTTCACTACATTCCTATATACAAGAATGTACTTTTTACTCCATAGATTTTCACTGACACCCAAAAGTACTTACATTTCAAATGCTTAGCAGGACAGGAAAATGGTCCAATTCACACACTTATCAAGAGAACATCCCTGGTCATCTCTACTGCACCTGATCTGGTATGACTCACTAAACACAAATGCTTTGTTTGTAAATTATGTCTGAGTGTTGGAGTGTGCCCCTGGCTATCCATAAATTAAAAACCAAAATCGTACCATCCGTTTTGCCTAATATAAGGAATTTGAAATTATTTATACTTTAACTTTTGATACTAAGTATATTTTAGCAATTACAATCACATTTGATACTTAATTATATTTAAAACCAAATACTTTTACTCTATTTTACTGGGTGACTTTCACTTTTCTATTAATGCATCTTTACTTTTAATCAATTATGACAATTGGGTACTTTTTCCAACACTGTACAGGAGCACATTGATTTTGGTAACTACTCTCACTCAGATACCATATTAACATGATGTAAGCCATGTCAAAATGTGTAGAATTGCAGGAAACTAGCTGTAAAACTGCAGAAAAAATGCTCTGCCCCATGGCAAAATGTGTAGAATTGCAGAAAACTTGCTTTAAAACATCCATTTTCTTCTCCGCCATCAACAGGGGGGCCCCTAAAATGTTTTCTTAGGACCCCCAAAAAGGGGGCATGTTTTCATGAGCTTGGGTCCCAAGAAATCATCGACTTTCTCATTTGGTTCACAGGCTGAAAAGGTTTAATAACCCCTGCTTTACTGTACACACACACACACACACACACACACACACACACACACCTACCTACCTTTGATGCACAATGTTCACTTCTCACACACACACAAGTCATGTACTTTTTCACAACTAGGAATGTATAGAATTCCCTCAACATATTCAGAAAACAGCACTTAGGCCTAATCAACTGCAAAAAGGCTCCAACAACTATCACCTGATACACTTCACCACACAACCATTTCGCCAGTATGCTCACACACACGCAGAGTAAGAAGTATAATATGAAGGCTGATAGTCATGGCACATCCAGGGGGTGAGGAGATCAAGAGGGGTTTAGCAACATCACATGACCTCACAGCAAGAGTTCTGCTTCCGCGCCTGGGGAGAACACACACACATACAGTATGATTACACTAGCAATCTAATACTGTATGTCCTCTCATGAATTATTGTGTGTGTGTTTGTGTGTGTTCCAATACGTTTCTCACCGTCTTGTAGAAGGCTTTAGACTGGTTCCCCAGGTGTTCGGACTTCTGGACTAGATCATCCAGCTTCTCTCCTCTCTCCAACAGACTTTCCATAGTGTTGTGCTGAGAGAGGAGATGAGGTGGAGAAGTCATTAAAAAGGGATAGATGGACAAATTTAACATGTTCACTACACCACGGGTAAACAACTTCTTGCTATTGACATGAAAATGGTGGGTAGAAGTGGAAAACTTAGCTTGCAGAGCTGTGAGACTGCCGTTTTTTCTTGGTGCCATGAATCTTTTGTCTGGGCATGTTTTTTCTTCTTCTCACATTTATCCACACATTCATTCAGGTTACAGAACCATTAGACAAGCCTAGGACCCCTAGACGTAGCAAGTACAGTGCTAACAGTCGGTTTCATAGCAAGACTGCATCGTAGCTTATTAGCGGTAGGTAGAGCGTTGGACCAGTAACCGAAAGGTTGCTAGATCTAATCCCCGATCGAATCCCCGAGCTGACAAGGTAAAAATCTGTTGTTCTGCTGCTGAACAAGGCAGTTAACCCACTGTTCCTAGGCCATCATTGTAAATAAGAATTTGTTCTTAACTGACTTGCCTAGTTAAATAAAAAGGTGTCAAAAAACAATTTGGGGGCCAAATAACTGTAGTTTTGGTTGACATGATGGTTTTAGGTTGAAACTTCCACCTAAATTGAAGACAAAAAAGCGGTGTGCCACAATCGGAAACAGGAATGGGGTGGATAAGGCACACAGGATTGTGTGGTAATATGAACCTCTCAACTTTGAACTCAAAATGTCCAAACTACAGCCGTTGATTGTGTTTCTTACTGAACGACTAACAGTGGCTGCTTCTGAGATATCCCAGGCCGTGGAAAAAACGTTAGCAGAGAAATGTCCCATTCCAAAGAGGAGAACAGACGTCTACAGATGGTACTGGATTTGGTTTTCAAACCAGAGAAAGTCACAGAGCAGGTTTGTATCAACTAGCTAGATATCACATAAATCAGATGATAAATTTACAGGGTTTGGTAGATTACTTTATAAATGTAATCCGCTGAAGTTAAATTACAATTACAAAAATGGGTAATCCAAACTCAGTAAAGTAATCTGATTACTTTTAGATTACTTTCCCCTAAAGATACATTAGAAGAAGACAAAAATGAATATTACCTATTGACCGACAGGCACGACTCCAACTCGATCATCAAGTTTACTGATGACACAACAGTGGTAGGCCTAATAACCAACAATGACGTCGAGACAACCTACAGGCCCTGGCGGAATGGTTCTGGGGAAATGACCTCTCCTTCAACGTCAACAAAACTAACGATCTGATTGTGGACTATCAGAGAGAGCACGCCCCCTTCCACATTGATGGGGCCTCAGTAGAGGGTCAAAAGCTTCAAACTCCTTGGTGTGCACATCACCAAGGGCCTGAAATGGAACCTGTGGTGAAGAAGTCGCAACAGCACCTCTTCAACCTTAGGAGGCTGAAGAAATTCAGCCAAGACCCTCATAAAACTTCTCCAGATGCACCGTTGAGAGCATTCTGTTTGGCTGCATCACCGCCTGGTACAGCAACTGCACAGCCAGCAACCGCATTGCTCTCCAGAGGGTGGTGCGGTCATCCCAATGCATCACCGGAGGCAGACTGCCTGCCCTCCAGGACATCTACAGCACCTGGTGTCACAGGAAGGCCAAGAAGATCATCAAGGACATCAGCCAGCCGAGCCATAGCCAGTTCACTCTACTCCCATATAGCAGATAGACAGTACAGGTGCATCAAAGCCTGGACCGAGAAACTGAAAAACAGCTTTTATCTCCAGGCCATCAGACTGTTGAACAGCCATCACTAGCCAGCCACCGCCCGGTACTCTGCCCTGCACCTTAGACACTGCTGCCGCTCTATATGTACACTACTGATCAAACGTTTAGAACACCTACTCAATCAAGGGTTTTTCTTTATTTTTACTATTTTCTACATAATAGTGAAGATGTAAAAATTATTAAATAACTCATATGGAATCATGTAGTAACCAAAAAAAGTGTTAAATATTTTATTATTTTAGATTCTTCAAATAGCCACCATTTGCCTTGACAGCTTTCCTTGGCATTCTCTCAACCAGCTTCACCTGGAATTCTTTCCCAACAGTCTTGGAGATCCCACATGTGCTGAGCACTTGCTCGCTGCTTTTCCTTCACTATGCGGTCCGACTCATCCCAAACCATCTCAAGTTGGTTGAGGTTGGGGGATTGTGGAGGTCAGGTCATCTGATGCAGCACTCCATCACTCTCCTTCTTGGTTAAATAGCCCTTACACAGCCTGGAGGTGTGTTGGGTCATTGTCCTGTTGAAAAACAAATGATAGTCCCACTAAGCCCAAAACCAGATGGGATAGCATATCGCTGTAGAATGCTGTGGTAGCCATGCTGGTTAAGTGTGCCTTGAATTCTAAATAAATCACACAGTGTCCCCAGCAAAGCACCCCCATTTATTTGGGCTGCAAATTCTTGAGGCTGGTAACTTTAATGAGGGGTGGCAGGGTAGCCTAGTGGTTAGAGCGTTGGACTAGTAACCGGAAGGTTGCAAGTTCAAATCCCCGAGCTGACAAGGTACAAATCTGTCGTTCTGCCCCTGAACAGGCAGTTAACCCACTGTTCCTAGGCCGTCATTGAAAATAAGAATTTGTTCTTAACGGACTTGCCTAGTTAAATAAAGGTTAAAAAAATAAACAAAAATCTTCTGCAGCAGAGGTAACTCCAGGTCTTCCATTCCTGTGGTGGTACTAGTGAGAACCAGTTTCATCATAGCGCTTGATGGTTTTTGCGACTGCACTTGAAGAAACTTTCCGGATTGACTGACCTTCATGTCTTAAAGTCATTTCAGCTGTTCTTGCCATAATATGAACTATCTTCTGTACCATGTCACAACACAACTGATTGGCTCAAATGCATGAAGGAAAGAAATTCCACAAATTAACTTAAGGCACACCTGGTAATTGAAATGCATTCCAGGTGACTATCTCATGAATCTGGTTGAGAGAATGTCAAGAGTGTGCAAAGCTGTCATCAAAGAAAAGGGTGTCTTTTTTAAGAATCTCAAATATATTTAGATTTGTTTAACACTTTTTTGGTTACTACATGTGTCTTATTTCATAGTTGATGTCTTCACTATTATTTTACAATGTAGATAATAGTACAAATAAAGAAAAACCCTTGAAAGAGTAGGTGTTCTCAATCTTTTGACCGGTAGTGTATATAGAGACATGGAACACTGGTCACTTTAACCATGTTTACATACTCTTTCATCCACCTTATATTTACAGTGCTTTGCCAAAGTATTCAGACCGCTTGGATTTCTTCACATTTTATTGTGTTACAGTGGGGTTGAACTAGATTTCATTGTCATAATATTTTGTTAAAAATCTACACAAAATACTCTAATGTCAATGTAGAATAATTTTTTAAGATAACTAAGCAGTGACCCTCAGCCCCTCTGCAGTAAATCCAGACTACTCTGAACTGCAGAAGAGTGGAGGACTTCTGCCAGGCAGCATAAACCGAAAGTTGTCCTGTTTGAAATCTCCTAGTTAAAGACATGCTGCTTCTCATTGTTGCAAGGCGTCTTAAAATAATTTTACTTCACTGCTTTATTTAACTTTTCATGTGTGAACCAAACACATAAAGCATAATGAACATCTCTGTTGTGTGCGCGGGAAAGACCTTGAGTCCACAGTGAGTTTGATAGATCACCTGGAAACTCACACTAAAGCTGAAACTAAACATTTGTCATGTTAATGGCAAATGTTTCTCTCCTGATTGTAAAACTGAAAAGACATATGGGGAAGAAATCATGTCAATGCAAATAATGTGTAAAGTGCTTCATCTTTAAGACACATCTGGCCAAACATATGATGATTCACACAAAGGAGAAGCCATATAATTGCAAAGATTGTGGGAATTGTTTCCTCCAAGTCAGATCTGACCAGGCATGTGATGATTCACTAAGGGTTGAAACCATATACACTGAGTATACAAAATATTAAGGATACCTGCTCTTTCCATGACATATACTGACCAGGTGATTCCAGGTGAAGGCTATGATCCCTTATTGAGGTAACCTGTTAAATCCACTTCAATCAGTGTAGATGAAGGGGAGAAAAACAGTTAAAGAAGGACATTTAACCCTTGCAACAACTGAAACATCAATTGTGTTTGTGTGCCATTCAGAGGGTGAATTGGCAACACAAAAGATGTAAGTGCCTTTGAACAGGGTATGATAGCAGGTGCCAGGTGCGCTAGTTTGTGTCAAGAACTGCAATGCTGCTGGGTTTAACACACTCAACAGTTACATGTGTGTATCAAGAATGGTCCACCAACTAAACGACATCCAGCCAACTTGACACAACTGTGGGAAGCATTGGAGTCAACATGGGCTAGCATCCATGTGGAACACTTTCAACACCTTGTAGAGTCCATGCCACGACGAATTGAGGCTGTTCTGATGGCAAAAGGGGGGTGGCAACTCAATATTAGGAAGTTGTTCCTAATGTTTGGTATACTCAGTGTAGGTGCCAAGAATGTGACAAATATTTATACCGTAAGGACATACTGACTAAAGGCATCCACATTAGGTTTGGTTTGCTCCTAGCACAAATCGGCTAGGCGAAGCGAACATCTGTACCTCGCATACACCCTTTAAAGACCCTTTGTTGAAAAATTTGCGACAATATTACAGTTTGAGACATCATGGCAACAAATAGCCAATATTCACTACCTCAAAATAGTCTCAATTAATCAATTAATCTAAGATCAATCAAGAAATCTGTAATATATTTTGACCTTTCTGCAGAGGTCTTAATTGTGCGATTTGACAATTTACTAAGATGTTTGGTGCAGCATTTCTCAAATGAAATAAAATAAATAGCCTTCTCCGTTAAATGACAAAAAACACAATTGAAGAATCCTTACTGTTGACCAATCACCGAAGGTGTGTAGACTTCGACTAGCCTCAAGAAGGGAGAAAAAAAAAAATCATAAAATTAGGTGCAAACTATTTGGACTGGGAAGCATATGGTAAGCTTTAGCATATGATGATTCACACAGGAGAGAAACCATATGAGTGCAAGGATTGTGGGAAATGTTTAATCCAAAAGTCAGATCTGACTATCCATATCAGATGTCACACAGGGGAGAAGCCATGTCAGCGTAAAGAACGTGGCAAATGCATCAAAAATAATTCTGCTCTGATCAAGCATATCAATCAAATGTATTTAGAAAGCCCTTTTTACATCAGCAGATGTCACAAAGTGCTGATACTGAAACGCAGCATAAAACCCAAAAGAGCAAGCAATTCCGATAAAGCACGGTGGCTAGGAAAAACTCCCTAGAAAAGGTAGGAACCTAGGAAGAAACCTAGAGGGGAAGATCTGAGGGGTGGCCAGTTCTTTTCTGGCTTTGCCCGGTGGAGAATATAAGAGTACATGGCCATTAAAGCCAGCTCATTGTTCAAACTTTCATAGATGACCAGCGGGGTCGAATAATAATCACAGTGGTTATAGAGGATGCAACAGGTCAGCACCTCAGGAGTAAATGTAAGTTGGCTTTCAGAGTTTGAGACAGCAAGAGCAGCAGAGAGAATCAGATGAAGGCCCTAAAAATTGTCAAAGACTCCAGCCACCCTAGTCATAGACTGTTCTCTCTGCTACCACACGGCAAGCGGTACCGGAGCGCCAAGTCTAGGTCCAAGGGGCTTCTAAACAGCATCCACCCCAAAGCCATAAGACCCCTGAACAGCTAATCAAATGGCTACCCAGACTATTTGCATTACCCCCCCCCATATGCTGCTGCTACTCTGTTAAAATCTATGCATGGTCACTTTAATAACTCTACCTACATGTACATATTACCTCAATACCGGTGCCCCTACATATTGACTCTGTACCGGTACCCCCTATATATAGCCTTGCTACTGTTATTTACTGCTGCTCTTTAATTATTTGTAACTTTTTTTTTAGGTGTTTCTTAAAAGTGCATTGTTGGTTAAGGTCTTAAGTAAGCATTTCACTGTAAGGTCTACACCTGTTGTATTCGGCGCACGTGACAAATAACATTTCATTTGATTCATAAACATGTTAAGAATGTGGGAAATGCTTCTACCGGGAGGATCACCTGAAAGCTCATATGATTACTCACACTCGGAAGAAATCATATCAACGTAAAAAATATGTCAAATGCTTCATCTCTAAGACACAGCTGAACAGACATATGAGGATTCACACATGAGAGAAATGAGAAACAACAAACATGCAATGAGTGTGGGAAATGTTTCAACCAGGAGTCAAATCTGAAAAGGCAACTGAGAAGGCATATTTCTCACACAGGGGAGAAACGTCTGGAAAATGTAGTAGCACCGCAGCAAACTTAAAACAGCACCAGCAGAGAAACCTTAAGGGTCCAACACCTGTAGCAGATGCTCGAGTATGATTTACTTAAAAATCACAAAAGTACTCTTCATAAGAGAGAAGTACTCGACAGTTCCCTTGGAGTAAAATATGTTCCAACCAGTAGATTCCAACTAACATCTGAGTCACATTTAGAAGGGTGCAACACAATTCTATGTGCACCAACAACAGTGCAAACAGAAATGTCATATTTAGAGCAGACAGGATTTCTTACTCTAGATAATAGATTAGCATGTCTGTTCTATTCAATATATTTCTATCCGGATGCGTCATAACCTTTATCCCAGTTACTGGGTCAGGTAGGATGACATAGACCTCATGTGACCTATCTTGTTCAAATAAGATATAATGAATGAATCAATGCATTTGGTAAACATTGAAGAGTATTGCTGTTGGCAAAGAGTTGCTTTGACGAAGACTGAAACATTGGCAGATTAAATCAGATATTTATTTGCAAGTGCTGTGTGTGGAGTTCTCTTACATCAAAGTCCTTTTGGATATCTCTTTGGATACTACCTATGGATGTAGATATGCGAGCACATTTCAAAAAGACTCCATGGACATTTATTGTAGAATCATGACACATTTCAGTCACTCAACTCTGTCATCACAGCTGTTCTGTCTGTAGAAAGGCTCCTTATTCATTATTTGTTTCAGAAAATGTTCTTACACTTTAATTAAAATGAATGTTACATTTTGTTATTACACACACACACACACGAGAACTCAACTCACCAGAATTATTTTGGTTTCGTCCAGCTCAGCTTGTACTTTACTCATTGCGTCCGCCTCCCGAGGATTCTACAGGCAAATAAACAGGGTTAAGTTAACGCATAAACAAAACCCCACATTGCAACACTTGTTGTTATAAGAAGTCCATCTATGGAACTCACTTCCAGATCAGCTCAATCGTGTGCAATATATTGATGTATTCTAATGCAAATCAAAATGTAAATAAATCAATTGTGATTAACCTGTGAGAGGGAGTGTGTGTGTTACCTGGTACTTGGCGAGGTAGCTGTCCAGGGCAGTATAGTGGACAGTGTCAGGAGAACCAGAGGGCCAGTCTATACTGCTCACCTGTCTGGAAAATTCCTCCAGCACCTGAAAGAGAGGGGAGGAGAGAAGGAGGGAGGGGAGAGAAGGAGAGAGTAGTCAGGACTGAGTACTCATCTGAAGCAGGATACATGCATCAATCAAACCTCTGAGTTTCTAAATTGAATTTCAAAAAGACAGATGGTAAATCCTCAGAGGCAGTAATATTTTACAACTAACAATCCATGACTAATGGCCCTAACATAGGAAATGCAGAAACTCATCTAGTTCTCCGACTCCGCTCAGTAAGTGGGTCTGAATGTAAGGCAGATCACATGAATAGGTCAATATGGTCAAATGTAACACAATATCTGCCAATTAATTTTCAGCAGTATTGCCCTGGTCTGTCTGTTTGGTGCACGCGTTTGTCTATCACTCCTTATGTAGCCAGCTAGCGATGCTAGTAATGATAACGGTCTTGTGGGTAGACAGAAAGACTTTCCACAAAAACCTTCTCGAATTAAATGTTAACTATAAAGGAGGCTTAGCTGACAAGATTATTTGTAACAATTTGGTGGCCGTTGTTTTGCATATTCTGCCATGACAAGCTGCAGCAGTAATTCAATCAGTAACCCCACTAGACGACACATTCCACTATTTCTAAATGCGCAATTAAACGGGAATTAAACTCTTGTTTTTCTGAATCAAAATTGGTTTCCTAATGTGATTTAATCATTGACAAGGACTCAGAACATCCATTTACATTGTTTCTGTATGAATAATTGTAATATTGAGAGAAAAAACTGGAGAAAACCCCCAGAGGAAAACTGAATTCTTGAAAATACATAATATAATTTTATGGGACCCCTTAGTCCCATTGTTTTACGAGGTATATTGATATAAAACATCTCTTGTACACTAAGGACCCGGAGAAGAGTTTTATGGTGGAGGAGAATAGAAAAATGTGCCTATTTGAAAGCTAAAAATATATAAAATATGGAGTAGCTTGTGACATTCTTTTAAAAGTAGCTCTCATGCTAGAAAAAGCTGGAGACCCCTGCTCTAGAGGGATACTCTCCTACCTTATCCAGTAGGGTGAAGCACACTCGAGGGATACTCTCCTACCTTATCCAGTAGGGTGAAGCACACTCGAGGGATACTCTCCTACCTTATCCAGTAGGGTGAAGCACACTCTAGAGGGATACTCTCCGTCAGCAATCACCACCGCACCCAGGGAGTCGTTCCTTACATACACGTGACACAGGTACTCTGAGAGGGAACACACACACATTCAGTCTCTGAGACACCTATGGGGGCTAACGAGGAGTTAGTGAATGTGGGTGGTATTGTGTGTGGTGTGTATGTGTAAGAGAGAGAGTTGCCTAGGTGTGTATGTCGTCCTCACACTAACCTTGTTCTTTGACAGAGGCTCGGCTCCCTATAGACGAGCGTTGAACTATGAGATCACTGGTGAATGTCATGAACTCCTGAACACTGAGACACAACCACACACAAATAATGAAGCAAGTCTCAATTAATACTCATGTAGCAATCAGAAAACCTGGGCAACACTGCAGATCAGACAGAGATAAGTACCTGACACCAGGTACCTGACACCACTAATTTTTAAAAGAAACAGGTGACATGTCACAATTGAAACATGGTGTGGCCAACCCTTCTCCAAGAGAGCTAGTGGGTGTGCATTACTAATAGCACCAGCCCTACACGAACACACTTCCTGATTCAGCTAATCAAGGAGCAGCTGATTAGTAGAAAGTGTGTATTTATATTACTGGGGATGGAACAAAGTCCTGCGGGAGGTTAGGCTAGCTCTACTCCACAAAAGGAGGGTAAGCCTGCCCCCCCTGTCATAAACGATAGGGCTGGTTTCCCAAAACACTGACTAATCACATTCCTAGAGGTTTAATGGAAATTATTAATTTAAAGTATTTTTTAGTCCAGGACTAGGCTTAATCTGTGTCCAGGGAAACTGGCCCATAGATAGACAGACAAAGAGCCAATCCTACCTGGACTTCTGGAAGAAGCTGAAGGATGACAGGTCGAAGGCAGCTTTCAGTAGGTTAGACTTGGTGGTCCCTTTATACAGCACACTCAGACTGAAAAGCTTCATGGTGGTGGTGTGAATAACCTCTGTCTTCTAACGCAGGCAGCCTGCAACGATGAGATCAAGTCCTGTGTCACTTTCAGCTACACGCCGCTGCTGTCATGCTAATTATCCACACTGATGTGTGACATTATCTCTCACACATAGTGTGTAGCTTATTAGTTACTCAAACTTGGTGAATAACTATACAACATGATCTGAATTAAGTTATTGGGCATACAGGTAGCAGTATTGGGCACCGTTTTTGCTGTAGTACAATAACCAAACAACGTTATCTGTAACTAGCGGTTAACATTAGCAACTAGATAACTTTAGCGAACTAGCTAGCGTCTGAAAGCTACAGGGCACAACTGTCACTATCAAATCAACTTCCAACATTTCAGCAAATCAACAGGTTGCTGCTAATGACAGTTTAACCGATTAAAGACTGCGACAGACTTGAAACATAGCTAGCTAGTAAGATAAAGTAGTTTTACCTTGTTCTCTCCTCGACACAAACTTGATCCACCAGAAATTACCGGCTATAGTATGAGTAGGCTAGCTTAACGTTAACTAATTAACGTTAGCTTTCAGTACAATTTTAACAAGTTTAAAATAAATACACATTTATTTTGAATATAGTTTCACTAGCTTGTTTAGTTAAGCGAGTGTGGTATTAACTATAACCAGAGATATTGCTAGCAAAAAAACTTCCCTTTTTCCAAACTACACAGGATGTTGACTACGTCATTAGCGGAAAACGTCCATCCTCAGAGATATCCCGGTTTACAGAATTCCAAAAGTTGAGCGGGAGAAAGGTACCTACCCCTTCCACTATCACTCACTAGCAGCTGTTACAAATCCTCCTTCCAATAACTTAAAGAAATATACTGTTATTATTGACTTCGTTATAAACACTATTATTTGTACCGCAATACTTAGGGTAATATGTCATCAAAATGAATATTTAGTTGTGGTTGTGGTCCTATTTCTCTGTAGGTGAAGGCCTTGCAACATCATATAAACAACAAAGATATACTTTTTTGAACACTTTTAATGTAATAATACAAACACACCGCAGTTTCCATAGATATTAGTAATCATATCTAACCAAACATAAGAATCCACGTTGAGGCAAAGCATGACTTAGGCGTGTGTCAAATAACCTGTTTATACTCTTTTATTGTGAAACATTTGAAGCACCCTATATCTACGTCTCAGAATAGGCTTGCTTAAGTAAATAATATGAAAAACATGCTGTTAACTCCCTGCTCTGCAGAGAGAGAATGTAGACTATTCTCTAATCTATGTGTGAGCATTACAAAAATATATCAGAATACAGACCATCATGAGACATAAAGCACAGAGAAAGTATTATTTTTAAAAAGCGTTTTTTTTAAATGCTATATTTTCTTTCAGCTCTGCAAGGAATTAAATATGTTTTCAATTTCACACAATTTGAATAATGCCTTTATGATTGTGTTTTTAAAAACTGTAATTTGTTACTTTAGCAATTTAATTAAATTCACCTTAGTAATCTTCAAACTTGTACTCAAAGGTGTAGTCCTGTGTAGGCTTTGACTCCTGGATCTCTGTGAAGACCTCGGCAGGTGTGGGCTCTGTGTACGAACTCTCCACAGGGAACCACGAGTCATACCAGGAAGTAGTGCTCTCTGTCTCCAGCGCCGCCGTCGTTGTGGGGGCCGCCGTGGTGGTCGTCGTGGCAACGGGCGTGGTGGTGGAGAAGTTATACCTGAGTCTCTGCTGGTGCATCTTGCGCAGGCGCATCAGCCGTAACCGCCGGAGACGCTCTGCATTATGGGAGTTGGCCGATATCCCGCCAGTGGCGCCCATCTTTGTTGCGTCTACGCTGCCAACTGACCCGCCGCTGATGTCACTTCCTACCCGGGGGGGTGCTTTGGTAACAAGCCGTATGGGCCTCTTGCCGTGGAGGACCATAATCTGCTTAATTCGGTCCCAGTTGGACTTGGCCAGGGTGAAGCTACAGGGGGTGGCTCCGGAGTCGTAGCCCACAATGCACAGCCGGGTCTGGAGCGTGTAGCCGTCGACGCGAGCTGTCACACGGTACTCCCCGGGGTTCAACAACCGCCAGTAGTCACCAGTCGCAGCTATAGTTTGGGGGGTGAGAGAGAAGAAGAGGGAGAGAGGGAGGGAGGAAGAGGGTGTGAGAAAGGGAGGGAGCAGAAAGAGAGAGCAGAAAGAGAGAGAAAGTGGATCAGATGTCATTTGGTGTTATACAGTGCATTCGGAAAGTATTCAGACCCCTTGACTTTTTCCCCCCATTTTGTTATGTTACAGCCTTGTTCTAAAATTGATTAAATTGTTTCCCCCCTCATCAATCTACACACAATACCCCATAATGACAAGCAAAAACAGGTATTTAGAATGTTTTGCAAATAAAATAAAAAATAAAAATACATTTACATAAGTATTCAGATCTTTTACTCAGTACTTTGTTGAAGCAGCTTTGGCAGGGATTATAGCCTTGAGTCTTCTTGGGTATGATGCTACAAGTTTGGCACACCTGTATTTGGGGAGATTCTCCCATCTTCTCAAGCTTTGTCAGATTGGATGGGGAGCATCGCTGCACAGCTATTTTCAGGTATCTCCAGAAATGTTAGATCGGGTTCAAGTTTGGGTGTGAATGCAGGTTTACCAGTCTTGACATCGTGCTTGACGCCGTCCACAGAAATGGTGGCGTTGGCCAAGGGTTTACCCTCCATGTCCCTCACTATGCCCTTTATCCCACGATGCACCTAGCACAGGAAACAGCACCTATATAAGGGCTCAATGCTCAGATGACATCACTGGATGCAATACAATCAAGTATTTACTCATCAGCAACATACAGTACAGTTTCCAGTAAAGACACATTAAATACATTAAAAATCAAGTATGAGAATGGTTTAAAAACTGTGTATTCTCACCTGTTCCATGAAGGACAGTAGTGCCTCCCGGTTGTTCTCCCATTCCAGAGGCAGCTCACTCTCATGAGGAAACTTGTCACAGCCCAGGAACACAGACAGCTCAAAGCAGTTAGTGTGCAGGTAGCTGAAGTCATTCATACCTGGGAATTTACAGCGTGGCGGGGAGGGAAGAATACATGATATTGGGTTAATTAGGAGCTCTCTCACCAGATTTTTCTGTACTTTTCTCTTCCGCCCTCATTCTCCCTTTGTCATACTCTCTCCTTTCATCTTTTTCTCGCCATCTCTGTCCCTCTTCCCCTGACTCTCCCTCTTCCCTTTCCCTCATTACCACTATTCACATATCTCCCCCTCCCCATAGAGACTCACTTCCCACCACAGGTTTCCAACTGGCCCTGTTGATGATGCCCTGTCCCCCAGAGATGTCGTCTGTGTGGCAGGAGCCCCGCTGGGTCTCCGTCATGGTCAGGTGGCTGTGGGCGTACGTCATGGCCAGCCAGCGGAACATGGTGTCGTCAGACGTCTCTCGTAGCGCGTCCCCATTCTGACGCTGCATCCGGGCCCACGTTTCCTCATTCATCTCATGGTTCACACCGGGTCTCAACTCACGCCGAGACCCCAAAGTCTGTTTGACAGAGGAATAAGACATATGTTCATGTTATAGAAGAGACCAGGGCTGGGCCTGAAATGGAACACTATTCTCTTGGCTCCCAGTGCAAATATAATTCCTTGGGTACATCTGAAATTCCCTACATAGAAATTCACTAAATAGTGGACTACTTTTGGACACCAGTGTTCAGGGCCGGACTACAGCATTTGGGGCCCCAGGGCAGTTGTAAGAACATTTCCTGTAATTGTACAGTTTTTGCAATGAGGCAGGGAATTGTTTTTAATGTTTCTTAATGTTTCATAGCTCATCTTATGCTTTTGTTCACATTTTGCCATGATGCTGAGAGAACACTTTGCTACCCCAACCCCATGATTTGGGATTGGGGGCACCCTGGAAGTCAGGGCCCCGGGGCATGTGCTCTGAGTGCTCGGTAATCCGGCCCTGCCAGTGCTGATTCATCCTATTCCAGTCAGAACAGAACCCACCCCTGTAGCCTTTGGAGGTCGCTGCATGTCAAACGGGTACGCCACCACTTTCTCTCCACCCTGCAAATTGGCTCCCAACACAAATGGGGTCCGCTCCATCCAGTTAATAATGGCTTTGGTTTCCAGGGCAACCTACAGAGAGAGAGTGGGAGAGAAATGTAGATCTAACACCAGAAATACAAACTGTAGTATAATTGGAAAATTAACAATACAAAATAAATAAATATTAAAAAACAACATCTGTAGCCCTAACACCCACCGAGCCATTGAGGAAGTTCTCTGGGAGTGGGATGTGGTGATTAGGTACAATGCGTGGGACCCAGCCTCTGTCCTCTGCCCCCCATAGAACACTGTTGAGGTCCGGGAAGTTCTGGAAGATATCGTATCCCTCCTCAGTCCAGTGGCCCAGACCCCAATTCCCCATCTCAGAGCCCTGGAGACGAGAGAGGAGGCTAGAAAATAATAAAGAAAGGATCTCTATTGGAGAGATTAAGAGCAGGGAGTTTGAGGGGTGTGAGAAACCGGATATGGAAGGACAGTATGTAATGTAACATTGGTTCCAGTTTCATCAGCTTAAACATATACTGTATATTCCTTGTTGGAGCATCTTTCTGGAATGAGCCCAGGTCCCTCACCATCTCGTAGGCCAGTTCGTAGGCGTCTGGGTTGAGTGAGGGAACCAGGTGTATTCTCACTCCCCCCACCAGGCGGCGCACTCTGGGGTTGTTCTCATTATACTCCTTACACATGAACTGCATCAGCAGGAGGAGCAGCTCCCGCCCCAGTGCCTCATTACCATGGAGACCCGCCGTGTAGCGGAACTCCGGCTCACCTGGTGAGGAAGATGACATCCTGTGATGGTGTTTTGTGATCACTTAGTATGTGTGTGTTTTCCTTTGCTGTATGGCTCAACTATCACACACACAAACAAACAAACACACACACACACCTGTCTGGTGTTCCCCGGGGTTGTCAGAGATCTCCATGGCATACATCTTCAGGCCTGCAGAGCTCTTCCCAATGTTATAGATCCTAGTGATGTTAGGACACTCCTCATTTATCACCTTCATCATCTGACAGAGTGAGGGAGGAAAGAAGTGGATGAGGGAGAAGGGAGAGTGGCAGAGATGATGGAGGGAGGGAGGGAGGTGGGAAGAGGTGTGATGGAGGGAGAATGGGAGCGGGAGAGGAGGGAGATAGTGAGAGAGGAGTAAGGGAGGAGAGGAGAGGGATGAGGAAGAGATGAAGGACAGTATCAATCTCACCCGTCACACTCTCATTAAACACTCACCTGTCTCATGTCCTTATAGTTGTGGTGTCTGAAGTCAAGGTTGTCTGTGGGGTTGACCTTATTCTCACTACGGAATCTGCCTGTGGGAAGGGGTGAGCAGACATTGGAAGCATATGGCTGAATACACATGGGAGCGATCATTCATTGGGGAGTAACGGGGATGTTGAGGATGCGGATGGTAACGGGGATGGTAACGGAGATGGTAACGGGGATGTTGAGGACGGGGATGTTGAGCACGGGGATGGTAACAGGGATGGTAACGGGGATTATAACGGGATGGTAACGGGATGGTAACGGGGATGTTGAGGACGGGGATGTTGAGCACGGGATGGTAACGGGATGGTAACGGGATGTTGAGGACGGGGATGTTGAGCACGGGGATGGTAACGGGATGTTGAGGACGGGGATGTTGAGCACGGGGATGGTAACAGGGATGGTAACGGGGATGGTAATGGGGATGTTGAGGACGGGGATGTTGAGCACGGGATGGTAACTGGGATGGTAACGGGATGGTAACGGGGATGTTGAGGACGGGGATGGTAACAGGGATGTTGAGGATGGGGATGGTAACGGGATGTTGAGGACGGGATGTTGAGCACGGGATGGTAACAGGGATGGTAACGGGATGGTAACGGGATGTTGAGGACAGGGATGGTAACGGGATGTTGAGGATGGGGATGGTAACGGGGATGTTGAGGATGGGGATGGTAACGGGATGTTGAGCACGGGATGGTAACAGGATGGTAACGGGGATGTTGAGGACAGGGATGGTAACGGGGATGTTGAGGATGGGGATGGTAACGGGGATGTTGAGGACAGGGATGGTAACAGGGATGTTGAGGATGGGGATGGTAACGGGGATGTTGAGGATGGGGATGTTGAGGATGGGGATGGTAACGGGGATGTTGAGGACGGGGATGTTGAGGATGGGGATGGTAACGGGGATGTTGAGGACAGGGATGGTAACGGGGATGTTGAGGACGGGGATGTTGAGGATGGGGATGGTAACGGGGATGTTGAGGATGGGGATGGTAAACGGGGATAATGAGGATGGGGATGGTAAACGGGGATAATGAGGATGGGGATGGTAACAGGGATGTTGGGATGGGGATGGTAACAGGGATGTTGAGGACACGGATGGTAACAGGGATGGTAACGGGATGTTGAGGACGCGGATGGTAACAGGGATGGTAACGGGGATGTTGAGGATGGGGGTAACAGGGATGGTAACGGGATGGTAACGGGGATGTTGAGCACGGGATGGTAACAGGGATGGTAACGGGGATGGTAACGGGGATGTTGAGGACAGGGATGGTAACGGGGATGTTGAGGACAGGGATGTTGAGGATGGGGATGGTAACAGGGATGGTAACAGGGATGGTAAAGGGGATGTTGAGGATGGGATGGTAACAGGGATGGTAACAGGGATGTTGAAGATGGGGTGGTAACAGGAATGGTAACAGGGATGGTAACAGGGATGGTAACAGGGATGTTGAGGATGGGGTGGTAACAGGAATGGTAACAGGGATGGTAACAGGGATGGTAACAGGGATGTTGAGGATGGGGTGGTAACAGGAATGGTAACAGGGATGGTAACAGGGATGGTAACGGGGATGTTGAGGATGGGGATGGTAACAGGGATGGTAACAGGGATGTT
This sequence comes from Oncorhynchus tshawytscha, assembly GCF_018296145.1. Lineage (NCBI taxonomy): Eukaryota > Metazoa > Chordata > Actinopteri > Salmoniformes > Salmonidae > Oncorhynchus > Oncorhynchus tshawytscha. Next base: position 30,643,537 of record NC_056448.1, read on the forward strand.
GAGGATGGGGATGGTAACAGGGATGTTGAGGACGCGGATGGTAACAGGGATGGTAACAGGGATGTTGAGGAGGGGGATGGTAACGGGGATGTTGAGGACAGGATGGTAACGGGGATGTTGAGGATGGGGATGGTAACAGGGATGTTGAGGACAGGGATGGTAACGGGGATGTTGAGGATGGGGATGGTAACAGGGATGTTGAGGACAAGGGATGGTAATGGGGATGTTGAGGATGGGGATGGTAACAGGGATGTTGAGGATGGGAATGGTAACGGGGATGTTGAGGACAGGGATGGTAACGGGGATGTTGAGGATGGGGATGGTAACAGGGATGTTGAGGACAAGGGGATGGTAACAGGGATGTTGAGGATGGGGATGGTAACGGGATGTTGAGGATGGGATGGTAACGGGGATGTTGAGGACAGGGATGGTAACGGGGATGTTGAGGATGGGGATGGTAACAGGGATGTTGAGGACGGGGATGGTAACAGGGATGTTGAGGATGGGGATGGTAACGGGATGTTGAGGATGGGGATGGTAAACGGGGATGTTGAGGATGGGGATGGTAACGGGGATGTTGAGGACAGGGATGGTAACAGGGATGGTAACGGGGATGTTGAGGACAGGGATGGTAACGGGGATGTTGAGGACGGGGATGGTAACGGGGATGTTGAGGATGGGGATGTTGAGGATGGGGATGGTAACAGGGATGTTGAGGACAGGGATGGTAACGGGATGTTGAGGACGGGGATGGTAACGGGGATGTTGAGGATGGGGATGTTGAGGATGGGGATGGTAACGGGGATGTTGAGGACAGGGATGGTAATGGGGATGTTGAGGACGGGGATGGTAATGGGGATGTTGAGGACAGGGATGGTAATGGGGATGTTGAGGATGGGGATGGTAACGGGGATGTTGAGGACGGGGATAACGGGGATGTTGGGGATGGTAACGGGGATGTTGAGGACGGGGATGTTGAGGATGGGGATGGTAACGGGGATGTTGAGGATGGGGATGGTAAACAAGGATCGATGGGGATGGCAACGGGGATCATTGAGGAGGTGATTATTGTCATTTTAGGGGTTATGAAGGTGTTTGAGTTAGGGATGTGATGACGTTCTGGAGTTTATGGAGGGTTGATGGGGTTATGCATTGTACTGTACTCACTGGTCAGTTGGCAGGCCATGACCTCAACTCTGAGACACAGGCTGCCGTTCCAGCTCTGGGGAAGGACACGGATGTAACGTGCCACGGTTGGCCAATCAAACTGCACCATCACTGGAGAGTCCCTATCCACATTCCCATAGAACAACTGGAGGGAGGGAGGGAAGGAGGGAGGGAGGAGAGAAAGAGGGACAGAGAGGGGAGGAGAGGAGAGGGTATGAAGAGGAGAGGAGAGGGTATGGGGAGGAGAGGGTATGGAGAGGAGAAGAGAGGGTATGGGTAGGAAAGGGTATGGAGAGGAGAGGAGAGGGTATGGGGAGTAGAGGGTATGGAGAGGAGAGGAGAGGAGAAGGGATGGAGAGGAGAGGGCATGGGGAGGAGAGGAGAGGGTATGGAGAGGAGAGGAGAGGGTATGGAGAGGAGAGGAGAGGGTATGGAGAGGAGAAGAGAGGGTATGGGTAGGAGAGGGTATGGAGAGGAAAGGAGAGGGTATGGGGGGAGGAGAGGAGAGGGTATGGAGAGGAGAGGGTATGGGGAGGAGAGGACAGGAGAGGGTATGGAGAGGAGAGGGCATGGAGAGGAGAAGAGAGGGTATGGAGAGGAGAGGGTATGGGGAGGAGAGAGAGGAGAGAGAGGAGAGGGTATGGAGAGGAGAGGAGAAGGTATGGAGAGGAGAGGAGAGGGTATGGGGAGGAGAGGAGAGGGTATGGAGAGGAGAGGGTATGGGGAGGAGAGGAGAGGGTATGGGGAGGAGAGGGTATTGAGAGGAAAGGGTATGGGGAAGGAGAGGAGAGGGTATGGGGAGGAGAGGGTATGGAGAGGAGAGGGTATGGGGAGGAGAGGAGAGGGTATGGAGAGGAGAAGAGAGGGTATGGGTAGGAGAGGGTATGGAGAGGAGAGGAGAGGGTATGGAGAGGAGAGGGTATGGGGAGGAGAGGAGAGGAGAGGGTATGGAGAGGAGAGGGTATGGGGAGGAGAGGAGAGGGTATGGAGAGGAGAGGGTATGGGGAGGAAAGGGTATGGGGAGGAGAGGGGAAGGAGAGGGTATGGGGGAGGAGAGGAGAGGGTATGGGGAGGAGAGGGTATGGAGAGGAGAGGGTATGGAGAGGAGAGGAGAGGGTATGGGGAGGAGAGGAGAGGGTATGGAGAGGAGAGGGTATGGGGAGGAGAGGAGAGGGTATGGGGAGGAGAGGGTATTGAGAGGAAAGGGTATGGGGAGGAGAGGGGAAGGAGCGGGTATGGGGAGGAGAGGAGAGGGTATGGGGAGGAGAGGAGAGGGTATGGAGAGGAGAGGGTATGGGGAGGAGAGGGTATGGGGAGGAGAGGGTATGGAGAGGAGAGGGTATGGGGAGGAGAGGAGAGGGTATGGGGAGGAGAGGAGAGGGTATGGAGAGGAGAGGGTATGGGGAGGAGAGGGTATGGAGAGGAGAGGAGAGGGTATGGGGAGGAGAGGAGAGGGTATGGAGAGGAGAGGAGAGTGTATGGAGAGGAGAGGGTATGGGGAGGAGAGGGTATGGGGAGGAGAGGAGAGGGTATGGGGAGGAGAAGCGAGGGTATGGGGAGGAGAGGGTATGGAGAGGAGAAGCGAGGGTATGGAGAGGAGAGGGTATGGGGAGGAGAGGAGAGGGTATGGGGAGGAGAGGAGAGTGTATGGAGAGGAGAGGAGAGTGTATGGAGAGGAGAGGGTATGGGGAGGAGAGGGTATGGAGAGGAGAGGGTATGGGGAGGAGAAGCGAGGGTATGGGGAGGGGAGGGTATGGAGAGGAGATGAGAGGGTATGGGGAGGAAAGGTATGGTGAGGGAAGAGGTTGGGGAGGAGGAAAATTAAGTGATTATTTAGATATTAAATTGCCGGCTGTACTGATCAATCGTAAGAGTGGTTACTGACCCACTCAGCATAGCCATCATGGAGCACTGTCCAATCACGACTGTCATTACTGAAGGACACGTAGAACGTGGACACAAAATCTTCCCTGAAATACAGAGAGAAGAAAAAGAGAGCGAGAGAGAGACTTTACAAGTCATACGAATATCCAACATATATCTCTAACATTCAAAATGCCAGATGATTCCACAGGTAAGATTCCATTTCCTTTGACATTTTCTCTATAATCCCCTTTACAGCATTCTGCTTATCTAATGGATACAACTCAACCTATTAATGTACAGTATATGCTGTTTGGTTTGGATTAATTTCATGTGTTGTTCATTTCAAATCAATTGTGCAGGTTAATGGGGATTCCACCTGGCCCTGGCTGTGTGAACAGTGCAGTGACCGCAGTGCAGTGATCCCAGTGCAGTGACACCAGGCAGCAGGACTTACGCTGTGTCTGAGTTCCTGCCCTGTACGATGACTCCAGTGAACTCCACCTCTCTGCGAGCGTCCACCTCAAACCAGTGGTTCTTCTCCTCTGGCTCAGCACACCACGAACCCCCGTACACACCCTCCTCATTACCAGAGCTCTGGGAAGACAAAATAGCCCCCTCTCTCGTCAGATGTGTCGGGGCTGTGTGTGTCCTGACATTTCTCATGATTTTATGTGAAGATTTGGTTTGTGCGTTTGTATACAGGAACATTAGAATACAACAAGTATAATGGGTATTACAACATTCTGTATCTATAAACTGCCGTACTATGGTGTATGTGTCGTCGTCCCCCCCCACACACACACACAAGGTCCGCAAGGGGGGGGAAGCAGCTCACTTCCTACAATTATACACATTTAACTATGGGGGAAAGAGAAAAATGTGCTATTATAGCTAATCTCATGCTATTCTACACATTTTGCCATGAGGCTGAGAGAATATGTTGCTATTTTAGAGCTAATTTCCTGTCATTCTCAACATATTTGCCATGGCATATGACATGTTCATATCCTATTATTTTGTTGTTATTGTTGTTGTTTTATTATTGGGTTTGGTGCCCCCATAGCCAGTGGGCCGCCTTGCAGGGGCGTCTAGTACACCAGTGATAGTGTATCATACTGTGTGTACCTGCACATTGAGCATGCCTCTCTGAGCAAAGAAGCTGTGGTGAGACTTAAATGAGGCAGTACTATGTGTAACGATTCTCGTCCTCCTCTTCTGAGGAGGAGTAGTAAGAAGGATCGGAGGACCAATGCGCAGCGTGGTAAGTGTTCATTATATTTATTTATAACTCAGAACACTAAATAATAAAACAACAAAGAGAACGAAATGAAACCGAAACAGTCCTGTACGGTGCATACATAAAACACAGAACAGAAAATAATCACCCACGAAACACAATAGAAACCAGGCTACCTAAATATGGTTCTCAATCAGGGACAGCGCTTGACAGCTGCCTCTGATTGAGAACCATACCAGGCCAAACACAGAAATAGCAAATCATAGAAAAACTAACATAGACAACCCACCCAACTCACGCCCTGACCATACTAAAACAAAAACATAATAAAAGAACTAAGGTCAGAACGTGACACTATGGTGTAGTACACCGTATATCTAATGTAGTACCGTGTTTACCTGCATGTTGAGCCTGCCCCGCTGAGCAGAGAAGCCGTGGTGAGACTGAGAAGAGGCCAGCAGCTGGTCATCGTCAACACGATGGGACTCCAGACCTAGAGGAGGGCATTCTAGGAACAAAACAACTCATAAATCATGTGACACACTCCAAAAAACAAAACAAGAATAATTTTTGTTTTATCTGCTTTATTGTCAAATAAAGATTACAAAAAAGTTTCTGTCGGCTAAATATTTTGGTCTGTAGTGGTCAAGAGCAACAGGCTGAAAACACTCAGTTGATGCTGACCACATCTTACACAAACACATACACACGCAGACACGCACGCACACTGACCAACACATACACACAATGCTTTTGTAGATTCTGAAAGCGTGAAAAGAGAATGGTTTGTTTTCAAGTGCGTCAAAAAAAGATTTCCGCAGAGACCATTTTTCCTTTTTATGGGTGCTTGTAATCTGGTGCTTGTAAGAGGAAGAGAAAGAGAACGAAAATGCTAGTCGTCTCCGAGTCTGACTGTACAGTAAAACATGTCTTTCTGGCAGGACCAGAAGTCTGATTGGGGAGAAAGCCAGGTTGTTACAGTAGACAGGAGAAAACAAGGCCAACAGTCCAGCTGCAGGAAATAGACAATCATGTAAGGCAGGTTTTCCCAAAGTCTGTCCTGGGGCCGCCCCCTGGCTGCACATTTTGATACCAGCTGATACCAAAACACCAAAACTTTAGGGTAAAGTGACTTGCTCAATGGTACATCGACAGATGTTTCACCTAGTCAGCTCTGGGATACGAACCAACGCCCTTTTGGTTACTGGTCCAATGCTCTTAATCGCTAGGCTACCTGCCACCCCTCAAGTGAAGTTGAAGCTGCTCATGAATAAAGATGAAAACCAGTGTTGAGGTGATTTTCTTACTCTTGGGTTCGGCATGTACTGGGATCTTCCTCAGCCTCTCCTCCTCTTCCTCCTCCCACTTCTTCCTCAGCCGCTTCACTGTGATGCATGATAGGAAAACAAGATGTGACTAGGCATGTTTACACACGGTCATGGCTCTCCAGCTCACCAAGCATCAAATACTTCCACATGTGCTGCTGCTAGTAGAGTACTGAATATTACAGTCACTGCCATTCTGTTTTCCCTCCAATAAGTCTGCATATTCTTGTAAACATATGTTTCACTTTATCCAATGAAAGTATACTGATTTTTAAGTATACAATTGAAACCTCTTCTCAAGCAGACAGCCTGCAGTCCTGCACACACTCAAAATAACCCCCAACACCCTCCTACCCTTTCTCCCTTCTTCCCTCTCTTTCTCCATTCCCCTTCTCCCCCGTCTATCTTACTGATGTCTACCGGCCCAGGGCCCCAACAAATGGCAGTAGCTGTTTTGATAAACTGTCTTTCTATCCTTCTCCCGCCCAGTCCCCTCTCTCTCTTCCTCAGTCCACCCCCCTCTCTCACACACAGCCATGGCCCTTTCCTCCCTCCACTCCCCAACACTGACAATGTTGCAATCTACAGGCTATAATGGTTCTTGTTGCATAAACAATCCGGTCATCTCTGTAAGTGAATGAACACATAAGGGGGCCCTAAAGGGACAGGGCTACAGGTTGCTCTCTGTCAGACAGATAAAAGAGATTCAGACCTTTTTCCTCCTTCTCCTTGCGAGCTTTCTCTGCCTCCTCCTCAAGTTGTTTAGCTGCCACTGTGGAGAGAGAGAGCAGAGGTTAGAGGTGAGATTAAAGAGAGTTTAAGAGAGGTTAGACGGGAGTTAGAGAGGGGTGCTCTTACCAACACGATCACACAACGAATGCAGACAGCACAAGCTGATTGTACAGGTGATCATACATGACCAAACAATTGCAGGAAAGAAAGACAGACAGACATAACGTGTAATGTACGTACAGTCTGCATAATCATACTCTTCGTACCAGGGCACTGTGGTTTCCTCTGAAAGAACATGTGCATGCATGGTAAATACGTTGAATTATTCAAATGTGTCATTTCGACTTCCGCCCAATTCATTTGTTATGTGATGGGCTATTTACCTGATACATACATGATGACCTCAGTGGTAGTCCTCTCTCTGTCCACTGTTAGAGATGGTAACAGAAATGTAGATGTCTTAGAGGGCTGAACAACTACTGTACTGTACAGGAAAAGCAATGTGTTTCCTCTCAACTTTCACAAACATTAGAAATGGCTTTGACAACATGAGTGTTTTGCTTTTGTTGTAATAGCTTATTGGTGACATATGATCATAATCTTTGCCAAGCTAAATTCATGCTTCAAATCAGAGAAGACTGGATTGAAAGTGATAGATCGTTGAGTCATGTCAGACATACGCTTGGTGTCCCAGTAATCTTGACCATGCTCTGTCAGGGTCTTGGAGCCAGCAGAGAGAGGTGTGTGTCCCGAGGGTCTGCTGTCTACTGGGCAGAGACAACACATGGCTCAGTCATCTCGTATTGCAAATTAATGAGATTACACTGTACCACTACATTTTATTTTTTAACTAGGCAAGTCAGATAATAACAAATTCTTATTTACAATGATGGCCAGAGAACAGTGGGTTAAGTGCCTTGTTCAGGGGCAGAAAGACAGAATTTTACTGTCGTTCGGGGATTCGATCAAGCAACCTTTCGGTTACTAGTCCAATGCTCTAACCACTAGGCTACCTGCCGCCCCTAAATTAACATGGCCTGCTTGTTTTTAAAGGTATGACATGAAAAAAAGCAACTCATAGGGAACAGATTAGAACAGAGATGTCCTAATATATATATATACGTACGTCTGTCCCAGCCCAGCTCAATCAGGAGTTTCTCCTTCTCCTCTTCCAGACTGGGTCTTCTGGTCACCGGCTTCACCCCCTCCTCCTTCCATGCTGTTGTCTTGGAGGCCTTGGTAGCTTTGGGCTTTGTGACCTTAGGTGCCTTGGTGGCTTTTGGTGCCTTGGTGGCCTTGAGCTTTTTGGGTGCCTTGGTGGCTTTGTTTTTTTTTGTGGGTTTCGGGGCTTTGGGCGCCTTGTTGGCTTTCTGCTTCTTGGCTTTGGCCTCCTTCTCTGCGGCTTTCTTTGCCCTGGCTGAAAAGAGAAATGGAGAGAGAGAGAGAGAGAGAGAGAGAAAGAGAGAGAGAGTGGGTGTAAGTGAGAAAGTGACCACCACAATTACTTCACCCAGCCCCATCCAGAAAAATTGAGAAAGAGAACACAAGGTTGAAACAGAATATGGGACTAAATACAGCATGAAAGAGAGAGAGAAGTAGACAGCGGAAATCTCTCCACAGGTATCACTTTGCCCTCTCTTTCTCCCTCTCTTCTCCCCTATTTCCTGAAGGGCAGGTCTGATCACATTCCTCCTCTCGCACAGTGTTCAGTGGTTCAGTAATGATACATGGTCACTGCTTTGTTTTGGTTTCAGACCAAGCAGCCAGCCGGCCAAACACGCTGTGTTGACGTCCCTGCTGTCGACATCTGTCTAACTATTCCTGGTTGATTAGCTGTGGATAATGCTTCATTTGGTATATGTTTGTAGAAAGGTTTAGTTTGTAATGAAAAGTATTAGTGATTGCAATCCTATATGTAATTACCCTCAGACTAGCAGACAGACACAGGACTGTATGAACAGCGAAGAGCTTGTTGTCTCCCAGTAGACTTAAGTAGACCAGTTCCTGCAGCTATGTTATGGTTCCATGATGACCTAGCTCTTTAAAATGTAAATGTCAACATCCTCACACACACAGCCAGGCCAGCTAAACACACCACCCAGTAAAATGTCTGTTCTCTCTTGGTCTACTCACCTGTTCCACTTACATCCGATTGGTGGGTGAGGATGCCCCTCAAGTGCTGTCAATCAATGGGGTTATACTACAAAGTCAGTGAAAACTTAAGCTTAAAGAAGGGGAACGATCTTCCATGAAGATACATGGATGTCTGAATGTAAAAACAAGGAAGCTCCCAACGATCCCTGTGGCACCATGAATCATGCCATTTTATCACAAGACAAATACATACATCTTGTAATTTTGATTCATAATTTGATCTCCATGCAGCACAACCAAATAAAATATCTCTCAGTGGTCCCAGATTCTGGCAATTCAGCCTTTTTATGTTACCTACTTCTAACAGTCATGAATGGCTTTGGAAAGAACTAGTAGGCTTATGGCTTTGGAAAGAACTAGTAGGCATATGGCTTTGGAAAGAACTAGTAGGCTTATGGCTTTGGAAAGAACTAGAAGGCTTATGGCTTTGGAAAGAACTAGAAGGCTTATGGCTTTGGAAAGAACTAGTAGGCTTATGGCTTTGGAAAGAACTAGAAGGCTTATGGCTTTGGAAAGAACTAGAAGGCTTATGGCTTTGGAAAGAACTAGTAGGCTTATGGCTTTGGAAAGAACTAGTAGGCTTATGGCTTTGGAAAGAACTAGAAGGCTTATGGCTTTGGAAAGAACTAGTAGGCTTATGGCTTTGGAAAGAACTAGAAGGCTTATGGCTTTGGAAAGAACTAGAAGGCTTATGGCTTTGGAAAGAACTAGAAGGCTTATGGCTTTGGAAAGAACTAGTAGGCTTATGGCTTTGGAAAGAACTAGAAGGCTTATGGCTTTGGAAAGAACTAGTAGGCATATGGCTTTGGAAATAACTAGTAGGCATATGGCTTTGGAAAGAACTAGAAGGCTTATGGCTTTGGAAAGAACTAGTAGGCATATGGCTTTGGAAAGAACTAGTAGGCATATGGCTTTGGAAAGAACTAGAAGGCTTATGGCTTTGGAAAGAACTAGTAGGCATATGGCTTTGGAAAGAACTAGAAGGCTTATGGCTTTGGAAAGAACTAGTAGGCATATGGCTTTGGAAAGAACTAGTAGGCTTATGGCTTTGGAAAGAACTAGTAGGCTTATGGCTTTGGAAAGAACTAGAAGGCGTATGGCTTTGGAAATAACTTATGGCTTTGGAAAGAACTAGAAGGCTTATGGCTTTGGAAAGAACTAGTAGGCATATGGCTTTGGATAGAACTAGTAGGCTTATGGCTTTGGATAGAACTAGTAGGCATATGGCTTTGGAAAGAACTAGTAGGCATATGGCTTTGGATAGAACTAGTAGGCATATGGCTTTGGAAAGAACTAGTAGGCTTATGGCTTTGGATAGAACTAGTAGGCTTATGGCTTTGGAAAGAACTAGTAGGCATATGGCTTTGGATAGAACTAGTAGGCTTATGGCTTTGGATAGAACTAGTAGGCATATGGCTTTGGAAAGAACTAGTAGGCATATGGCTTTGGATAGAACTAGTAGGCATATGGCTTTGGAAAGAACTAGTAGGCATATGGCTTTGCTCCATGCAGTGGAGAATGTAATACTGTGCATATGAAACGTAAGTTTCATTGTTACAACTGGGCACAGTCATACATTGTCTTTCCCATTTTCGGTATTTTGAACAAATTTATATTTTAATCTTCTTATAATCAAGGGCCTGGGTATGCAGGAAATCAACAAAAATCTTACATTTTTAAATAATATATTTCATCAGATTGCCAAATAATGCAATATTTAATCTAAACAGCATATTATATCACGGCTGGACCAGGTCATGAGACCTCTGTCACGTGTGCTCCCTCTCCGGCCTCTAGTTCACCAGGTTGCTCATTATGGCGCACACCTGTCACCATCGTTACGCGCACCTGCGTGTCGTCAGACTCACCTGGACTCCATCACTTCCCTGATTACCTTCCCTATATATGTCACTCCCTTTGGTTCCTTTCCCAGGTGTCATTGTTTCTGTTTCATATCTGAGTGCTGGTAGTGTTTCTTGTTTTGTATTATGTTCCGTTTATTTATTAAAACACTCCCTGAACTTACTTCCCGACTCTCAGTGCATGTCATTACAGACTGAAGTTGGTTCTGCCAAGAAAACACTTTTTCGACCTCTAAGTGCATATCACAGTAACGCTCTCCCTCATCACTGAATTACTGTAGTGTTAGCCACACATACACACATGCAGACGCACGCAAACACGCACATACACCACGCAGTTACTAAAAACCCATAATCAGCCACACACCACACCGTTACTCACAACTCCATACAGCAGGGAGTCTTTCCACTTTTCCACTACGAAACAAACACGTAAAACGTTATAACTTTTTATCAGCACAATTAAAGTAAATACTCTCAGTCACAAGACAATTGTATATGTCAACATGCTTTTTAACAAATTGGTCTTCATGATGATTGGTTGATAATAAACTCTAGGGAGAAAACAAAGGGTCTAGACATCTACCGTCTCAACTGAGAACATGTTGTTGACAGATAGCTCTAAATGCAAAGCCAATGTTAGTTTTCCTATCTGTATGTGTGGCTTTGGCCTCACTGCACAGAGGGAAATTTTAATTTTACCTTTATTTTACTAGGCAAGTCAGTTAAGAACAAATTCTTATTTTCAATGCTGGCCTAGGAACAGTGGGTTAACTGCCTGTTCAGGGGCAGAACGACATATTTGTACCTTGTCAGCTCGGGGATTCAAACTTGCAACCTTTCGGTTACTAGTCCAACACTCTAATCACTAGGCTACCCTGCGAGAGGATGGTGAGAGAGAGGGGGATGGGGAAGAGGGAGGTAGAGAGGACGGTAAGGAGAGAAGGGTTGTAAAAATATACATGAAAAGGGGAAGGGATGGAAAAAGAACCCAGTGAACCATTGCTTCCTGTCATGAGTCAGACCAGATGTGTTTGCCATCTATACAAGCACCAAACTTAATAAGGATCTGCCCCTTTTTTCAATTTTTGCCTGAAATGACATACTCAAATCTAACTGACTGTAGCTCAGGCCCTGAAGCAAGGATATGCATATTATTGGTACCATTTGAAAGGAAACACGTTGAAGTCTGTGGAAATGTGAAAGGAATGTAGGAGAATATAACACATTAGATCTGGTAAATTATAATACAAAGAAAAAACCAACCGTTCTTTTGTATTTTTTTTGTATCGTCATCTTTGAAATGCAAGAGAAAGCCATAATGTATTATTCCAGCCAAGGTGCAATATACATTTTGGCCACTAGATGACAGCAGTATATGTGCAACGTTTTAGACTGATCCAATGAACCATTGCATTTCTGTTCAAAATGTTGTTTCAAGACTGCCCAAATGTGCCTAATTTGTATATTAATAACTTTTTATGTTCAAAATTGTGCACTCTCCTCAAACAATAGCATGGTATTATTTCACTGTAATAGCTACTGTAAATTGGACAGTGCAGTTAGATTAACAAGAATTTAAGATTTCTGCCAATATCAGATATGTCTATGTCCTGGGAAATGTTCTTGTTTTTTACAACCTCATGCTAATCGCATTAGCCTACGTTAGCTCAACATTCCCGTGGAAGGGACACCAATCCCGATGAAGGTCACATACACACACACACACTACTGAACTGGAATGTTTCCTGTTTCCTGTGAGTAATTGTGAGTCATTTTACAGTGAGATGCTTAAGGAGTAACTGACTCAGGCGTGTTTTACAAGACAATTCTACATGTCAGAACTGTAGAGAAAAGTTTTCTGAAAAATATTTCAGAAAGTTCTGCTTCTCAGTTACTCTCCCTCTCAGGCCAGATAGAATCAGGCAGAGAGGTTTCCGAGAGGAACCCACCAAATATGGCGCTGTACTGTATGGCTGCCATTTGTGAGCTCCAACCCAACTTTGTTATTAAAAAAAAAAAAAAGATTTTCTTCTATTTTTATTATATTATTTTTCACAAAATGTATCCACTATCATTTCTTATAACCGACAAGAACTTCTGAACATCAGATCTGCATATTTACTTGCCTTAATTCCAGCTTCAACTTCAACTCATATGCTCTGGGCTCTTTCTGTAATTCTGACCCAATTTTCGGGGGTATCCAAAACGAAACACTGGCATTACACAGGTAAGAGAGGGGGAGCCTGGCAAGATTAAGGCGAAGGGAAAACAGGCCACCTATTCACTCCATTCTATTGGCCAATGTACGGTCACAGTTGGATGACCTTTGATCGCGGATTTGCTACTGACGGGACTCTCGTAACTTCAATATTCTCGTACAACATGGCTACCCAACTCAATGGATTCTCCGTTCCCTGAGCGGACTGGACAGTGGAGTCAGAGATGGGGAGGGGTTTGCCTTTTCATCAACAACAAAATGGTGACTGACTCGAGCGCAGTGGAAGTCTCGAACCAATGTTCACCGTCTTGGAATACCTGATGGTCAAATGCCGACCCTTCTACCTCCCGAGGGAGTTTTCAGCTGTTATCTTGACTGTTGTGTACATTACACCACTGGCCAGAAAATATAAAAAGCTGAACCTTAACGAACGGTACGAGGCTATAAACAAACAGGAAAACTTGCACCCGAAGGCTGCTTTTTTTGTTGCCAGTGATTTTAATACCTCTTCATTGACACATGATGCCAAATATCTTTCACCACTAGCGTTGATAAAGTCCTAGACCACTGTTACTCTACCCAAAAGCAAGTATACAAGGCTCTCCCTCGTCCCCCATTCGGCAAATCAGATCATGACTCAGTACTCCTGGTTCCTGTTTACAGGCAGAAGCTCAAACAGTGTCACGTTCTGACCTTTATTTCCTTTGTTTTGTATTTATTTAGTATGGTCAGGGCGTGAGTTGGGTGGGCAGTCTATGTTTGTTTTTCTATGTTTTGGGGCATTTCTATGTTTCGGCCTAGTATGGTTCTCAATCAGAGGCAGGTGTCATTAGTTGTCTCTGATTGAGAATCATACTTAGGTAGCCTGGGTTGCACTGTTTGTTTGTGGGTCTTTGTCTATGTTGTAGCTTCACGGTCGTCATTTGTTTATTGTTTTGTATGCAGTGTCAGTACTTTCTTTATTAAAGATTTACCATGGACACTTACCACGCCGCATATTGGTCCTCTGATCCGTTTCGCCTCTCCTCTTCAGATGAAGAGGAGGAAATCCGTGACAAACAGGAAGTACCCTTGACTTGCTTTGTTGAGAAATGATCATCAGAATCAGAGATTATGCTACAGGACTGCTTTGCTGGCGCTGATTGGAATATGTTCCAAGTCTTCGGCAATGACATCGACGAGCTAACCACCTTCGTCACTGGCTTCATTGTCACAGTGAAGAGTCACTGCTTTCCCAATCAAAAGCCTTGGATTAACACTGAAGTTGGTGTTAAGCTAAAGGACAGTGCTACCACACACAGGGCTATCGCGGACAACCCTGAGCCTACGGCTGAGGACAGAATAAGTACAAGAAGTCCTGGTATGACTTCCGCAGAGTAATCAAATGAGCAAAAGGATATTGGAATAAGGTTGAATCATATTACAAAGACTGCGACTCCCGCCGCATGTGGCAAGGGCAGCAGTCCATTACAAATTACAAAGGAAGACCCAGCCGGCATCTGCCCAACAATGCTTCTCTACCAGACAAAAACAATGCATTTTATGCACGCTTCGACAATAACAACACCATACTGTGCTTGAGGGCTGCAACCGACCCAGAAGACTGGGTGAACTCGCTCTCCGAGAGGTTTTAAATCAGGTCAACACTCGCAAGGCCTTGGGGCCGGATGGTATTCGAGGGCAGTTCTTAGAGTATGCGCAGAACAGCTGGCAGGCATATTCTGTAGTCTGTAATCCCCACACGTCTTAAACTGATCATCATCAATTCTGTTCCCAAGAACTCTAAGGGTACATGCCACAATGACTACAGCCTTGTAGTACTCACATCTGTAATCATGAAGTGCTTTGAAAGGCTGGTTATGGCACATATCAACTCCATCATCCCAAACAACCTAGATCCACTCCAATTTGCACACCGCACCTACAAATCTATAGATGACACAATCTCAATTGCACTCCACACGGCCCTTATCACCTAGATAAGAGGAATACTATGTGAGAATGCTGTTCATTGACTACAGCTCACCATTGTTCCCTCTAAACTTGTCACCAAACCTAGGACCCTGGGACTGAACACCTCCCTCTGCAAACTGGATCCTGGACTTCCTGATAGTCCGCCCCCAGGAAGTGAGGTTAGGCAACATCATCTCCGCCACGCTGACCCCCAACACGGGGGTCCCACAGGGGTCTGTGCTTAGTCCCCCCCTGTTCTCCCTGTTAATCCACGACTGTGTGGCCATGCACGACACCATCATAAAGTTTGGTGATGACACGGCGGTGGTAGGCCTGATCACCGGCAATGATGAAACCAACTACAAATCAAATCAAATTGCCACATGCGCCGAATACAACAGGTGCTTAGTTACAAGCCCTTAACCAACAATGCAGATCAATAAATAGAATTAATAAAATATTTACTAAATAAATAAAATTATAAAATAAAAAAGTAACAATAAAATTACTATAACGAGGCTATATACAGGGGGTACCAGCACCGAGTCAATGTGCGGGGGTACAGATTTGTCAAGATAATTTGTGCATGTAGATAGTGGTAAAGTGACTATGCATAGATAATAAACAGTGAGTAGCAGCAGCGGGATCAATGTAAATAGTCCGGGTGGCTATTTGAAAAATTGTTCAGCAGTCTTATGGCTTAGGGGTAGAAGCTGTTAAGGAGCCTTTTGGTCCTAGACTTGACACTCCGGTACCGCTTACCGTGTGGTAGCAGAGAGAAAATTCCATGATTTGAGTGACTGGAGTCTTTGACAATTATTGGGGCACCGCCTAGTATATAGGTCCTGTATGGCAGGAAGCTTGGCCCCAGGGATGTACTTGGCCGTGTGCACTACCCTCTGTAGCGCCTTACTGTCAGATGCCGAGCAGCTGCCATACCAGGCAGTGATGCAATCGTTCAGGATGTTCTCGATGGTGCAGCTGTAGAACTTTTTGAGGATCTGGAGATCCATGCAAAATCTTTTCAGTCTCCTGAGGCGTAAAATGTGCTGTCATGCCATAATCACGATTGTCTTGGTGTATTTGGTCCATGATAGTTTGTTGGTGATGTGGACACCAAGGAACTTGAAACACTCTACCCACTCCAATACAGCCAAGTCAATGTTAATGGGGGCATGTTCGGCCAACCTTTTTCTGTAGTCCAAGATCAGCTCCTTTGTCTTGCTCATACTGAGGAAGAGGTTGTTGTCCTGGCACCACACTGCTAGGTCTCTGATCAGGCCTACCACTGTTGTGTCATCAGCAAACTTAATGATGATGTTGGAGTCATGTTTGGCCACTCAGTCGTGGGTGAACAGGGAGTACAGGAGGAGACTAAGCTTGCATCCCTAAGGGGCACCAGTTTTGAGTATCAGCGTGGCAGATGTGTTGTTGCCTATCATTGCCACCTGGGGGTGGCCTGTCAGGAAGTCTAGGATCCAGTTGCAGAGGGAGGTGTTTAGTCCCAGGGTCCTTAGCTTAGTGATGAGCTTTGTGGGCACTATGGTGTTGAACGCTGAGCTGTAGTCAATGAATAGCATTCTCACATAGGTGTTCCTTTTGTGCAGGTGGGAAAGGGTGGAGTGCGATTGAGATTGTGTCATCTGTGGATTTTGTTGGCACGGTATGTGAATTGGAGTGGGTCTAAGGTTTCCGGGATGATGGCGTTCATGTGAGCCATGACCAGCCTTTCAAAGCACTTCTTGGCTACCGATGTGAGTGCTACGGGGAGGTAATCATTTAGAAAGGTTACCTTCGCTTTCTTGGGCACAGGGACTATGGTGGTCTGCTTGAAACATGTAGGTATTACGACTCAGTCAGGGAGAAGTTGAAAATGTCAGTGAAGACACTTGCCAGTTGGTCTGTGCATGCTTTGAGTACACGTCCTGGTAATCCATCTGGCCCGCGGCGTTGTGAATGTTGACCTGTTTAAATCTCTTGCCAACATCACTACGGAGAGCGCGATCACACAGTCATCCAGAACAGCTGGTGCTCTCATGCATGCTTCAGTGTTGCTTGCCTCAAAGTGAGCATAAAAGGCATTTAGCTTCTGGTAGGCTCAAGTCACTGGGCAGCTCACGGCTGTGCTTTTCTTTGCAGTCCATGATAGTTTTCAAACCCTGCCACATCCAACGAGAGTCAGAGCTGGTGAAGTAGGATTCAATCTTAGTCCTGTATTGACGCTTTGCCTGTTTGATGGTTTGTCTGAGGGCGCAGCTAGATTTAATATATTTTTTTACTTTTTACCCCCTTTTCTCCCCAATTTCGTGGTGTCCAATTGTTAGTAGTTACTATCTTGTCTCATCGCTACAACTCCTGTACGGCCTCGGGAGAGACGAAGGTCGAAAGCCATGCGTCCTCCGAAACACAACCCAACCAAGCCGCACTGCTTCTTAACACAGCGACCAACCAACCCGGAAGCCAGCCACACCAATGTGTCGGAGGAAACACCATGCGCCTGGCGACCTGGTTAGCGTGCACTGCGCCCGGCCCGCCACAGGAGTCGCTAGTGCGTGATGAGACAAGGATATCCCTACCGGCCAAACCCTCCCTAACCTGGACAAGGCTAGGCCAATTGTACGTCGCCCCATGGACCTGGTTGGGATATGTACGTACGGTCACTGTGGGGACGACGTAGTCGATGCACTTATTGATGAAGCCGGTGACAAAGGTGATACACTCCTCAATGCCATTGGATGAATCCTGGAACATTTTCATGTCTGTGCTAGTAAAACAGAATCTGTGTCATCTGACCACTTCAGTATTGAGCAAGTCACTGGTGCTTCCTGCTTTAGCTTGTAATTATTATTTGAGGGAGAACTTTGTATGCATCTCTGTGTGTGGAGTAAAGGTGGTCTTTTTTCCCTCTGGTTGCACATGTGACATGCTGGTAGAAATGAGGTAAAACAGATTTAAGTTTGCCTGCATTAAAGTACCCAGCCACTAGGAGCACCACTTCTGGATGAGCATTTTCTTGTTTGCTTATGGCCTTATACAGCTTGTTGAGTGCAGTCTTAGTGCCAGCACCGGGTTGTGGTGGTAAATAGATGGCTAAGAATAATATAGATGAGAACTCTCTTGGTAGATAGTGTGGTCTACAGCTTATCATGAGGTACTCTACCTCAGGCGAGCAATACCTCAATACTTTTTTAATATTAGACATCGCGCACCAGCTGTTATTGACAAATAGACACACTCCCCCGCCCCTTATCTTACCAGACGTAGCTGCTCTGTTCTGCCGATGCACGGAAAACCCAGCCAGCTCTATTTATACATGTCGTCATTTAGCCACGACTCTGTGAAACATAAGATATTACAGTTTTTTATGTTTTATTGTAGATCATCCAGTATATTTTCCAATGATTGCACGTTAGCCAATAGTAAGGATGGTAGTGGTATAAGGGCACAAGGCGAGACCCAAATGCAGACACAGGAGGCAGCTGTTTGAGCTCCGATATTTATTATAGCAAAAGGGGTAGGCGAAAGGCAGGTTGGGTACATGCGAGAGTTCATAAACCAGGTCAGAGTCCAAACGGTACAAGATGATAGGCAGGCTCGAGGTCAGGGCAGGCAGAGTGGTCAGGCAGGACAGGCTCAGAATCAGGACAGGCAAGGGTCAAAACCAGGAGGGTGAGAAAAGAGAGAGAAAAACGCTGGTTGACTTGACAAACAAGACGAACTGGCACAGAGAGACAGAAAACACAGGGATAAATACACCAGGGATAATAAGCGACAGGGGTAGAGACAAGCACAAGGACAGGTGAAACAGATCATGGTGAGACAAGTGGAGGTTTACTCACTCGCCTACAAATTCTCACAAGGCACCCCGACCTCCACCCCCTTTTTCTCTGTCTTTTCTTCACGCAAAGGATGGGCATTCGGGCCTGGTCTCAAGAAAGCAGTATATTCCTTGTGTCAGACTCGTTAAAGAAAAAATCTTTGTGCAGTTCGAGGTGTGTAATCGCTATTCTGATGTCCAGAAGGTATTTTCAGTCATGCGAGACGGTAGCAAATCAAATCAAATGTTATTGGTCACAAACACATGTTTATCAAATGTTATTGCGGGTGTAGCGAAATGCTTGAGTTTCTAGCTCCAACAGTGCAGTAATATCTAACAAGCAATATCTAACAATTTCATAAAAATAAACACAATGCACCCAAATCTAAAGTAACGGAATGGAATTAAGAATATATAAATATTTGGACAAGCAATGTCAGAGCGGCATAGACTAAAATACAGTAGAATAGAATAGAATACAGTATATACAGTTGAAGTCGAAAGTTTACATACACCTTAGCCAAATACATTCTCAGTTTTTCATAATTCCTGACATTGAATCCTAGTAAACATTCCCTGTCTTAGGTCAGTTAGGATCACCACTTTATTTTAAGAATGTGAAATGTTAGAATAATAGTAGAGAGAATTATTTATTTCAGCTTTTATTTCTTTCATCACATTCCCAGTGAGTCAGAAGTTTACATACACTCAATTAGTATTTGGTAGCATTGCCTTTAAATTGTTTAACTCGGGTCAAACATTTCTGGTAGCCTTCCACAAGCTTCCCACAATAAGTTGGGAGAATTTTGGCCCATTCCTCCTGACAGAGCGGGTATAACAGTCAGGTTTGTAGGCCTCCTTGCTCGCACATGCTTTTTCAGTTCTGCCCACAAATTTTCTATGGGATTGAGGTCAGGGCTTTGTGATGGCTACTCTAATACCTTGACTTTGTTGTCCTTAAGCCATTTTGCCACAACTTTGGAAGTATGCTTGAGGTCATTGTCCATTTGGAAGACCCATTTGCGAACAAGCTTTAACTTCGTGACTAATGTCTTGAGATGCTGCTTCAATATATCCACGTAATTTTCCTTCCTCATGATGCCATCTATTTTGTGAAGTGCACCAGTCCCTCCTGCAGCAAAGCACCCCCACAACATGATGCTGCCACCCCCATGCTTCACGGTTGGGATGGTGTTCTTCGGCTTGCAAGCCCCCCTTTGTCCTCCAAACATAATGATGGTCATTATGGCCAAACAGTTCTATTTTTGTTTCATCCGACCAGAGGACATTTCTCCAAAAAGTATGATCTTTGTCCCCATGTGCAGTTGCAAACCTTAGTCTGGCTTTTGTATGGCGGTTCTGGAGCAGTGGCTTCTTCCTTGCTGAGCAGCCTTTCGGGTTATGTCGATATAGGACTCGTTTTACTGTGGAAATAGATACTTTTGTACCTGTTTCCTCCAGCATCTTCACAAGGTCCTTTGCTGTTGTTCTGGGATTGATTTGCACTTTTTGCACCAAAGTACGTTCATCTCTAGGAGACAGAACACGTCTCCTTCCTGAGCGGTATGACTGCGTGGTCCCACGGTGTTTATATTTGCGTACTATTGTTTGTACAGATGAACGTGGTACCTTCAGGCATTTGGAAATTACTCCCAAGGATAAATGAGACTTGTGGAAGTCTACAATGTTTTGGGCTGATTTCTTTTGATTTTCCCATGATGTCAAGCATGATGTCAAGCAAAGAGGCACTGAGTTTATATGTAGGCATTGAAATACATCCACAGGTACACCTCCAATTGACTCAAATTATGTCAATTAGCCTAATTTTCCAAGTTGTTTAAAGGCACAGTCAACTCAGTGTATGTAAATGTCTGACCCACTGGAATTGTGATACAGTGAATTATAAGTGAAATTATCTGCCTGTAAAACAATTGTTGGAAAAATTACTTGTGTCATGCACAAAGTAGATGCTCTAACCGACTTGCCAAACCTATAGTTTGTTAACAAGAAATGTGTGGAGTGGTTGAAAAACCTAAGTGTATGTAAACTTCCGACTTCAACTGTACATATGACGATATCTAAACGATATCTTAACCGCCATCGATAAGAAACCTTACTGTGCAGCCGTATTCATTGATCTGGCCAAGGCTTTCGACTCTGTCAATGACCACATCCTCATCGGCAGACTCGACAGCCTTGGTTTCTCAAATGATTGCCTCGCCTGGTTCACCAACTACTTCTCTGATAGAGTTTAGTTTGTGAAATCGGAGGGTCTGCTGTCCGGACCTCTGGCAGTCTCTATGGGGGTGCCACAGGGTTCAATTCTTGGACCGACTCTCTTCGCTGTATACATCAATGATGTCGCTCTTGCTGCTGGTGAGTCTCTGATCCACCTCTACGCAGACGACACCATTCTGTATACTTCTGGCCCTTCTTTGGACACTGGTTAACAACCCTCCAGGCAAGCTTCAATGCCATACAACTCTCCTTCCGTGGCCTCCAATTGCTCTTAAATACAAGTAAAACTAAATGCATGCTCTTCAACCGATCGCTGCCTGCACCTGCCTGCTTGGCCAACATCACTACTCTGGACGGCTCTGACTTAGGATACGTGGACAACTACAAATACCTAGGTGTCTGGTTAGACTGTAAACTCTCCTTCCAGACCCACATCAAACATCTCCAATCCAAAGTTAAATCTAGAATTGGCTTCCTATTTCACAACAAAGCATCCTTCATTCATGCTGCCAAACATACCCTTGTAAAACTGACCATCCTACCAATCCTCGACTTCGGCGATGTCATTTACAAAATAGCCTCCAATACCCTACTCAACAAATTGGATGCAGTCTATCACAGTGCAATCCGTTTTGTCACCAAAGCCTCATATTCTACCCACCATTGCGACCTGTACGCTCTCGTTGGCTGGCCCTTGCTTCATACTCGTCGCCAAACCCACTGGCTCCATGTCATCTACAAGACCCTGCTCGGTAAAGTCCCCCCTTATCTCAGCTCGCTGGTCACCATAGCATCACCCACCTGTAGCACGCGCTCCAGCAGGTCTATCTCTCTAGTCACCCCCAAAACCAATTCTTTCTCCTTCCAGTTTTCTGCTGCCAATGACTGGAACGAACTACAAAAATCTCTGAAACTGGAAACACTTATCTCCCTCACTAGCTTTAAGCACCAACTGTCAGAGCAGCTCACAGATTACTGCACCTGTACATAGCCCACCTATAATTTAGCCCAAACAACTACCTCTTTCCCTACTGTATTTATTTTATTTATTTATTTTTCTCCTTTGCACCCCATTATTTGTATTTCTACTTTGCACATTCTTCCACTGCAAACCTACCATTCCAGTGTTTTACTTGCTATATTGTATTTACTTTGCCACCATGGCCTTTTTTTGCCTTTACCTCCCTTATCTCACCTCATTTGCTCACATTGTATATAGACTTGTTTATACTGTATTATTGGCTGTATGTTTGTTTTACTCCATGTGTAACTCTGTGTCGTTGTATGTGTCGAACTGCTTTGCTTTATCTTGGCCAGGTCGCGATTGTAAATGAGAACTTGTTCTCAACCTGGTTAAATAAAGGTGAAATAAATAAAAAATTAAAATGAGATGAGTAAATGCAAAATATGTAAACATTATTAAAGTGACTAGTGTTCCATTAATAAAGTGGCCAGTCATTTCAAGTCTATCTAGGGCAGCAGCCTCTAAGGTTCTAGTGATGGCTATTTAACAGTCAGATGGCCTTGAGATAGAAGCTGTTTTAAAGTTTCTCAGTCCCAGCTTTGATGCGCCTGTCCTGACCTCGCCTTCTGGATGATAGCGGTGAACAAGGTAGTGGCTCGGATAGTTGTTGTCCTTGATTATCTTTTTGGCCATCCTGTGACATTGGGTGCTGTAGGTGTCCTGGAGGGCAGGTAGTTTGCCCCCAGTGATGCTTTGGGCAGACTGCACCACCCTCTGGAAAGCCCTGCGGATGCAGGCAGTGCAGTTGCTGTACCAGGCGGTGATATAGCCCGACAGGATGCTCTCAATTGTGCATCTGTAAAACTTTGTGAGGGTTTTAGGTGCCAAACCAAATATCTTCTGGGTCCTGAGGTTGCGCCTTCTTCACCACACACTGTCTGTATGGGTGGATCATTTCAGTTTGTCAGTGATGTGTACGCCGAGGAACTTTAAGCTTTCCACCTTCTCCACTGCAGTCCCGTCAATGTGGATAGGGGGTTGCTCCCTCTGCTGTTTCCAGAAGTCCACAATCAGCTCCTTTGTTTTGTTGATTGAGAGGTTATTTTCCTGGCACCACACTCCCAGGGCCCTCACCTCTTCCCTGTAGGCTGTCTCGTCATTGTTGGTAATCAGTAGCAGCAACATTATGTAGCAGCAACATTATGTACAAAATAAATTACAAACAATGCAGAAAAAAATAATAATTGCACAGTTGGTTTTGAGCCCGTAAAGCGCCAGTCATCCCCGCTGGCGCCATTACTACAGGGAGGAGGTCAGTGACCTGGCAGTGTGGTGCCGGGTCAACATCTTCTCCCTCAACATCAGTAAGACCAAGGAGCTGATCGTGAAATATAGGAAACGCCCCCCATCCAAAATGACGGGGCTGCAGTTGAGGGGGTTGAGAGCGTCAAGTTCCTCGGTGTCCTAATCACTAAGGACTTAAAATGGTTTCTTCACCCTCAGGAGGTTAAAAAGGTTTGGCATGGGCCCTCAAATCCTCAAAACGTTATACAGCTGCACTCACTATTGTGAGCATCTTGACTGGCTGCATCACTGCTTGTTATGCAATAGCATTGCCCTCAATCGCATGGTGCTACAGAGGGTGGTACGGACAGCCCAGTACATCACTGGGGCTGAGCTCCCTGCCATCCAGGACCTCTATATCAGGCTGTGTGAAAGGAAGGCCCGGAAAATCGTTAAATGCTCTAGCCACACCAACAGGTACCTGAACAGCTTCTATCCCTAAGTCATAACAGCTAACAAAATGGCTAATCAAACTATCTGAGTTGACCCTTGTATTTTATATGTGGCACTGTCTCTATGCATACTCACAGGACTCTACACACTCACGCATACTGACACTCTAACACACACATAACATGCAGACATATTTATTCTGAATCTACACCCACGCACACACACTCACGTACAAGCATCATATAAACTTCTGCTACTCTGTCCATCATATATCTTGATGCCTAGTCACCTTACCCCTATTCATATCTACCTCTATTCCTCCAGTATCCATGCACATTGTAAATATGGTACTGGAATTGACCCCGTATTTAGCTTCTTACTTTCTTGTTTTCTTCTTATTTCTTATTTTTATTTATTGTGTGTTTTTTCTCATTTATGTGATTTTTAGTACTTAATTGACATTGATTACTGCATTGTTGGGTTTAGAGTTTGCAAGAAAGGCATTTCACTGTACATGTGCACGTGACATTAAAACTTGCAACTTGAACACAGCCTTGTGTCTGTACTGATGTAGGATCTTAATTTGAGCCAGTTTGCTACAGAAAGGAAATAATCCTGCAGCAACAGGAAATGTGAATTATTATGTGGATTATAATTAATGGACATCTTTGTAGGGGTTGATACAGTTTTTGTTAGGGCAAATCTAGTCTGAAATGTAAATGCGGAAACAACAAACTTTAGAAAACTTTTAAAAACTCAAGTACACTGCAAGTTTGTATTTCCTGCTGTGCAGGACATTTCTCATCAAGAAAAGAGTGATCAAATTAAGATCTGTCTGTAGCTCATCAGTGTGTGACACATGCAGCTGTGAGCTCTACTAGACCATGGTCATCTCTGTCAATACCTCAAGGTCAAGGTCTCCACGCATGTTAGTGAACATGCTCTAACAAGGGAAAACTGGGCCAAGTGTTTGGTAAGTTTGTCCCCAAGAGGTTGTAACAGGGATGGCTAGTTGATGGACCTCCATGAATATACAGTCAAGGAGAAAATGAGGACAAGAAAAGGATAAAGGACAAAGAAGAAGAAGAAGAAGAGGAGGAGAACAAGAACTAAAGGAGTCACCTCTTACCTGCCTCCACCTCCTCTATGGATTTCTTCTTCTTTGGTTTGATCTCCTTCAC
Source organism: Oncorhynchus tshawytscha (assembly GCF_018296145.1). Classification (NCBI taxonomy): domain Eukaryota; kingdom Metazoa; phylum Chordata; class Actinopteri; order Salmoniformes; family Salmonidae; genus Oncorhynchus; species Oncorhynchus tshawytscha. The sequence continues at coordinate 30,667,991 of NC_056448.1, forward strand.
CTCCGTACCAGGGTCGTCCATCATAACGTCCTCTCTCTCTTCCTCCCACTCTCTCCCATGTTCCACAGGTCCAGCCTGTCTCACCTGTGTCTGGACACCTGTGGTGTCCTGTCCCTCTACACCTCCATCCCAGCCTAGAACACAGCAACAGAGGGCCAGAGACACTGACAAACCCAACAATGCCCCCCTCATTGTCTTACTACACTCAGAAGCAGGACCGGACTAAATCAGCCTACAGCTTAAACCAGACTTGAACCAGATTTACCAAGACCAGCACAGGCAGTGGAACTTGACCCCAGCTCTAGGAAGGCAAGAGAAGCTTCCTCAGCTCAACTCCTGTTTCAGTGAAGCACAAAAGGCCCCAGGCCACCCACAGTCTCTCACACAGACCAGTCAGAACCGTCAGCTAACAGATGACTTGCATTTGCTAGACGAACAACACAGAACATCCAACAACAGTCCTCAGGTGTAGAATAAGTCTCAGTTGGAGTCAGTCTGTCTTGTAGAGTCTCTGAGAGCTTGAAGAGATGAGTTATGGTTGGTTCCTTCCAGTAGCCGTGGAGTCTGAAAAAAAATGTGTATAAAACGTTGGTGTGTAAAATGCTTTGGTTTGTAAAAAGCTGCGGTGAAAGGTTTGGTGTGCAGATGTGTACAGAGCGCAGGCCTGTTTGGTGGTGGAGCAGGAAAGAGCTGTGGGCTCAGGGTTTTAAAGCAGTCTCCTGGCAGAGAATGAAGAAAGGAAACACAGACGCATGCAGGAGTCTGGAGTTTCAGCAGCAGTAACACAGCACACCTCCTGGCTCCCGTCTTTCCTCGCCCTCTCACTCCTCCGCAGGCACCCCCTCTCCCTCTCTCCACTCAACATAGGGGAGGGGGTCTTCCACATGTCACGTTGCAGGGGAGAGGGGACAGAGAGAGAGAGAGAGAGAGAGAGAGAGAGAGAGAGAGAGAGAGAGAGAGAGAGAGAGAGAGAGAGAGAGAGAATCATTTAGAAAAACATTTAAATGCAGAAGTTGACAATAATTAATTTCCAGAGTAAGTACTATACTCTTGCAACAAAAAGACAAATGTGAGTCAGTCTACTGAATCCACCCAGGACCCATTTTTCAATGAGTTCAGAAAAAAGGAAAACATTTTATTTTAGAGGAAAACTCATTCCATGTTTAAGAATGTGCCCAAATCGTGGGGTTGGGAATAAGTGTTTTAGCAGACCTGGTAAAACCACACACGCACACACGCACACACACACACACACACACACACACACACACACACACACACACACACACACACACACACACACACACACACACACACACACACACACACACACACACACACACACACACACACACACACACACACACACACACACACACACACACACACACACACACACACACACACACTGACCCAAACAACCCAGCTCAGCTCCACATGCCTCCAGGTCATACAGTGATGTCAGGACCTGTCCCTGTCTCCTACTCTGCTCTCAAGTGGAAAACAGAAGATAAAGAGAGAAAAAGAGAGATAAGAGTGTGAAAGAAGGGTGTGAACTGGAAGTGAATTTGCTAAAAAATACGACTTTACACTGGTTACCAATGGTGGGTCGGGACCTAGTGGTGGGTTACATCTGATTCCTTGTGAGGTCTTTGCTTAAGACTGGGTTCAGGCTAGAAACATTGAATGAGAATGGCCCCAGAGGTTTAAGTTGATATCTGTGATAAAATATGACAATAAACAGTAATAACATATTAATGTGTTTATTGCTATTCATTCCTCAGAGACTTTATCTTCTAGTTAACAGATTAAGTATGCCCCCTACAGTAATCACACCGACAACTCATGCTGGAGACTACTGAGTCTGGTGGCCACTAAGTTCCAGAGTTATTTCTCCTATGATATTGTAGTTATGACAGTCAGATGTGCTGTGATATCTAAGCATTCTACTTCTACACCAGATGTGCTGGGATATCTACTTTCTTTATTTCTAGTCTGGAGCACTGAGTCAGCCTGCAGTGTTAGCAGGAGGGTCATCTTGACTTCATCAAGGCCATGCATCAATGAACACACATCTGATCTGATGTACAAACAGAAGATAGAAAGCTGCTATTCATAGATCATCAAAAGTCAGTGAACATTAATGGTATGAGCTCTGGAAGGCAATCCAGCAGTCTATGTACTTAGCTCTACGTACCTTATTCTCAATTGTTGTTAATATGATAATGTATTAAAGTTACACTTGTGCATTCCTGTATAGTTTATGATTTGGAAGATATGTTAATGTCGAAGCCTCAAGGATGGAAAAACCTCCTTAATTACTGTAGCATGTGACCAGTCACCCAGGCCGATCAGTCATACTGTTTTCTGTACTGTATCATCTGTATCTGTGTCTCGTCCATAACCGTGGGAGGTAGGACCGTTGAGGGTGCTCAGCGGTTTTTTAAAGATTTCTGTCAGTGAATGTGATACAGAGAATGAGGGTGATAGAGTCCAGGGGTGTCATGCTCCCCAAAAATCTAAAAGGGCACAAAGTACTGTGCTTTTTCCTGCAATCTTGTGCCATAATCATTATGTCTAATTCTCTGTTTAAAAAATATCTATATATTTTTCTGCGTATCTAGGCATATCTTGAGCTGTCTGTATCCTCCTGACTTGTGCTTCTTTTTTAAAAAGAAACAAAATATGCTTCTCTGCATGGCTGCTAAAATCTGGGTAACAGATTGTAAGGAATGTGAGTCTTATTCAGCATGTTTAGTTATTGCTTGCTTTTCTAAAGTCGACCAACCTAGCCAGCAAGCATGCCAGCTAAGATTGTTAGACAAGCTAGCTACTCTAACTTGATTGATAGCCTGATATGGCTTCTTGGTAGCTAATTATGAGGTTGGGAGATTGGGAATCTATATGGGCTAAAGCCTACTTCATAAAATTGCTAGGTGGCTAGTAGTATTACAGGTTTGTAAAATATTTTTTATATATAGCTCTATATATTTTTTAAATGTAAAAACATACACTGTTTAATCTAGAGATAACTGATGGCTCTCTGAAATCTGCGGCTAACAGAGAGCATATGATGGATTGCAAACAGATGTGCCCCGGCTGGACGAATCCAGTGTGTGTGTGTGTGTTTGTGTGCGTGCTCCTGCTGGTCTGATTGTATGCTTTCTCATCATCCTCTATGAGTGCTGCTGTTTCTCATCTCACAGATCAGGCAACTGCTAGAATTGACAGCTATTCCTATCATATCCACTCCACATCTGTCTTCCTTCGTCTCCTCTGTGTGTGTGTGTGTGTGTGTGTGTGTGTGTGTGTGTGTGTGTGTGTGTGTGTGTGTGTGTGTGTCTTTTTTGCATAATAAATCATTCAAGATTGATTTTTTTTTAACTTCTTTAAAATTGTGAAGAAGAACACTATTGGTACAGTACAAAAATATTTAACCTTTGTGTATGGACATTACATCCAAATAAGTTAACACCTTTTAACAATAAGAAAATAACCCTATCATTTAACATTTCACAGCAATAATCCTTCGGCATATGGAATAGATTGACATAGTTTTCCACTGGCTTTTAAACAACACATAAATAGTAACTCATAAATACTGATATTAATTTACAGTGGCCTATTACATTGCACAAATACCTTTATGACATAGCAGGTTATAGTGTCTAAACTGTGAGCTCAATCTGATTGAAAATGTTCTCATCTAAAATTGATGATGGTTGTATTGTGGAGTGAGGAAGGTTGGTGGGGTGAACATTTGAATCTGTGGTCCCTGGTGAAAATGCATTTTGTTGTACAGTGGAAAGGTTGTAGGATAGATAGGAGGAGGTGAGGGGTATCTGACCCCACACTGGAGCTGCTGCTCAGGCAGCCCTTTCCCCTCACACTCTTTCTTCCACTTGGTGCGTCGGTTCTGGAACCAGATCTTAACCTGGGTCTCTGTGAGACAGAGCATCAAGGCGATGGCGTAGCGCTCGAACACAGACAGGTAGTGGCTGCTGTGGAAACTATGTTCTAGAATGTGTAGTTGATCCAAGGTGAACGCTGTCCGAACCCGCCGTGACTTGCCCTTTGACCTCTCCAGGCTACGGCACACAGATGCAGGGTGAGACTCCCTTTCCACTGAGTCCACTGTGGTGGAGCATTTACTGGCTGCTGGACCACTTGGGAATTCTACTCTCTTGGAATGGCTTTCTGGAATGGCTGCCCCACCTGAATATTACAATAGTGAGTTTAGAGAAGGACCTCAACCATTCTAATCTGCAGTTATGATGATATGGGTTGAATGCTGATAAAGAATACTGTTAAAAGTTCATTGTTGAGGGCTGGGCCAAAAATAAATGACTCAACACTGCCTTCTGGGAAATAACTAATACTACTGTATCAACTGTAGCAGTACTAGGCCATGCCTATAAACTAAACTTCTGCATCAACCCTATATCTCAATCTAAGGATAATATTTATTTATAAAATATAACTAGTAAGTAAATGGCTTTTAAACCCTTTACGTTTTTGAAAGAAATAGTTATAATAACTGAACACTCCTACCTGTGGTCTGTCTTGCAGCATCACTCTCAGCAGTTGAACCATGGCTCGGATTGGTACTGCTTGGACTCCCAGTGAATTTAGACGGATCAATGATGTCTGCTACAGAGAAAGAGGTTCTGTTAACCTGTGACAACTTTTCTGCCTGCATTTTAATTATCTGTTGTGTAAATTTGGACGAAAATGCGCACGTTTTTCAGTGAAGGAGGTGGTAGATAACTCGAGTACCACTGCGCGCGCCACCTTACATCCCCGTGTCTGATTCTTGTTGCCCTGGCGCCCCTCAATTTATACAGGTCAAGCACACGCCGCTCCCCCGCATAAAATGAACATTTCCACAAATACAAGTGCACGGCTGCGCTCTGCAAGAAAAAACACATGCTCCTTCCTGCGTGCGTAATTTGGCGTGCGCAACACGCACGGACACACACACGAACAAACAACCCTGGCCGAGTGCGTGGAAGAAGGAACCCCTGCGCGGGCACTTTAAAATGCTAATGAGCGCTCTCAGATGTCTCGGTTATTTATTGCAGAGCATCTGGTTAAAATGTGCCGTTTTCTTTACAACCGTGTTCCTTTTTGTCGTTTGGCTTGTCATTATTTGCAATTGTGTGATTTTACGCTGGTAGGACACGTGAACTCTGGTTGTCATTCTAAGTAATCGACTCCTCTCAGAGTGAAAGTGATGCTGCTTCACTTGTGCACGAATATCAATAGAAACATTTGTGTTTTTTATTGGATGTGGTTAAAATGTATACCTTTGTAGTGAGTCTAATCACACAAACACTTAGCTATGATTAGAGGTCCACACATTTACAACTAACATGATTATGAGTGCAATAGCCCATCTGTCTGCTCAACAGTATGAAACTTAAGACCTAACTAAAGCATTTTGTGCCTATTAGTTAACTTGGAGCTTATTTTCCTGTCGTAATTTGTGCTGTTGTAGCCTACTGTTAGAACACATCGTTTCAGAATCCCTTGATAACGGTTCTCCAAATGTGTTCTTCATTGGTGTATCAGTTTCTCTCCACTGTTTCCAAGTATACCTGGTAGGCTCGAAGTGGGAACCTATTACTATCCTATTGTGGACTGTAGGCTAGATTTCAAACCAATCCACATACTTTTATGTAAAATCTCTTAGTATCTTTCATCTCTCAAACAAACCATAGAAGCAACATCAATCACATAGCATAATATGACCACAGAGAGATCCACGGGGAAGTTTGTATAATAATAAATCCCACTGATATGTGCACATTGGATAAGTGGGTTGTTCCCCGAAATTAGCCTTTTGCGTCCCTTTGATATTTCAAGTAGAAATTGTGCAGCAATAAAATGTTAAAAGCCTGTTATATTAAATTAAGTGCCCTCTAATATACCCCCTACTCGGTAATCTAGTTACATAACAAAAAATTGCCATCAAAATCCATACATTTAAGCTATAGATATCTGGTTTTTGCATTGGATGCATCTCAATCGACAGCATCTGTCAGTGTCTCACTTCTACATCTGTGGTGATCGTTGGTAGAGCTAGAAAGGTGTTTGACAGAGCATGAGACATCCAAAAATCAGTCTTCTCACGAAAACATCTGTAACGTCCAAACAGTTTTGACCACTCTATGGAAAGGGGAGATTCTCACAAACAGACGATGATGTTCCGTTTTGCTCTACGAACCCCACAAGTTTTCAGGAAACTAGTCTGAACTCGGTACAGTTGATGTGCCTACTTCTGTTTGGTAGCGTCCAAACTGTTTTGGAAAGGGGAGATTTTCACGAACATGGTGGTGTTCTCTGTTTTGCTCTCTGACCTCAACAAGTGTTACGGGACTGGTCTGAAAAAAATTGGGGGAAAATGGAAGTATGAAGGTAGTTTTGTTCCTACCAAAAGAATGGGTTAAATATGTGTAAAAAAAGATATATATTTCCAGTTTAAAATAAATATCTCCTAGATTTAGGAAACTATTCATTTTAAATATATATTTTAAAATAAACAGACACTTCAAAACCTTGTCAACCCTGTGCTACCCATATATATATAGACAGGCTAGAAATGTAACAATTATGACGCTTGCATTCAATTGCCACACCCTGTTTCACACATCAAGCTTCTATTCCCATGTTCACGAGGGGATTCATGGCTGATTCAAGATTAAATCGTAAACCCTGTTACTTTATCTGGCTCTTAATAGGCACCTACTATAGTCATTTAAAAAAAATGTAACCTCTTAAGATGGGGAGAACTGTTTAAAAACGTTTTTTTAATGAAGATTAACATGTGCTCTTTATGAAGGAATGTTAAAATTAGGTGAAATCAAACGTTTTCAAAAGGCACCGAATTGGTGGAATGACCCAAGTGCTGTTTAGGTGGTGCAGCGCAGTACAGTCTATCAGTCCTCTTCCAAATAAATGTACTGCACATTCTTTGCAGCCTACATGCCAGATATCTGAATCATCTATCAGGAATGCTCTATAAAAGCACTATAAAGCCTTATTAATAGTCTTGTCCTTAGCCATACATTAGTAATATGACTTCTACTAATCTGTAGTCTCCAGGGAGTGAGTAAATGAGGGATGAGAAGGTCCAACATGAAGAGTCGTTCTGGGGGGGTACATGAGGAGTATATATGCCCCCTGTGGAGCAGGCCAGATCGTAAAGGTGGGATAACAGGATGGCATCTCCCAGCGTCATCCAAGCAGTGACCCCCTGCAGAGCGGTTGGTATTGAGGGGAGAAGAGTGGCCGGCCCACTGGGACAATTAGCAGATGTCACCAGTAGGCCTGACCCTCCCTGACCCAGGCCTTTGTCCAGCAGGACCAGAGAAGACGAGGGGGACCGCATATAATATGTGTGGTGAAGAGCTTCACACTTCTCAACCCACACCAAGCACTCAACCCACACCAAGCACTCATCCCACATCAAGCACTCAACCCACACCAAGCACTCAACCCACACCAAGCTTGTCCAGGGTCGAAGAAAGAGCATTAAGGACTAGTGCATCAAATTGTTCTGAACTTTATTCTATATTCTTGACTTAAAATGTAATGTATTTACCTTGCATATTTTATTGACCTTCCATGCTGTTAAAAATGAAATAAAACTTGTATCAGAATCTGACTGAGCGGTGAGAGGAGCTGAGGAAGAGGAGGGGGGTGAGGTGGGCGGGAAGAAGACAATAGAAGAGGGAGTGATTCTGTCGATTAAACAGTGTATTTATTTTACTTTAGCCAGGCCCAGGTCTATCTTTTGTCTCCATAAGCTTAATTAAAGGTTTCATTCATCCATCAACATTGTGTCAGAATAGCCATCATGCATTGTGGTTAGATAATATTAACTATACCGATAGAAGGGTCTAGGGGACTATGCTGAAATAATCAACTAGTATCCACCCGCATCCCTCTTCTTTAGGGAAATGTATGTGTCCTGACGGTCATGGTGTAATTGAGAATTGAATGTGCATACAAGGGGTACTGTTCAATTCTCAATTAACCCCTCATCCCTCCCTCTCCTCCTTAGCCCCAACGACCCCGCCTCTTACCACTCCACCTCACAGATGGGCTCCACTACAAGAGAGAGAGAGAGAGAGAAGGAGGAGAATCTATAACTGTATAATTTACTTAACAACAGTTAAAAGCACTTCTAACCATACTCAGGGGAGATCTTAGCATTCCACAGCAATAGGATTCCATTATGGTCTATCTGTCTGCCACACTTTTAGTCACACGCCTATGTGTTATAATGGTGCCCTGTGTACCTTTGCTGTGGAGGAAACTGGCCATGAATATCTGAATGGCGTTACATTGTTGATCAAATCAAATCAACGTGTATTTGTCACGTGCGTGGAATACAACAGGTAGACCTTACAGTGAAATTCTTACTTACAGGCTCTAACCAATAATGCAATTTTAAAAAAAAGAAGGTATTAGGTAAACAATAGGTAAGTAAAGAAATAAAAACAACAGTAAAAAGACAGTGAGTAATAACAGTAGTGAGGCTATATACAGGCACCGGTTAGTCGGGCTGATTGAGGTAGTATGTACATGGTGACTGTGCATATATGATAAACAGAGAGTAGCAGTAGTGTAAAAGAGGGGTTGGCGGGTGGTGGATGGCGGGACATAATGCAGATTGCCCAGTTAGCCAATGTGCTTGGGCACTGATTGGTCGGGCTAATTGAGGTAGTATGTACATGAATGTATAGTTAAAGTGACTATGCATATATGATAAACAGAGAGTAGCAGCAGCGTAAAAGAGGGGTTGGGGGGAGGCAAACAATGCAAATAATATAGCCCATCCAACTACCTCATCCCCATTCTGTATTTATTTATTTATCTTGCTCCTTTGCACCCCAGTATCTCTACTTGCACATTCATCTTCTACACATCAATCCCTCCAGTGTTTAATTGGTATATTGTAATTACTTCGCCACCACGCCCTATGTATTGCCTTACCTCCCTTTTCTTACCTCATTTGCCCACACTGCATATGGATTGTTTCTCCTCTATTATTGACTGTATGTTTGTTTATTCCATGTGTAACTCTGTGTTGTTGTATGTGTCAAACTGTTTTGCTTTATTCTTGGCCAGGCTGCAGTTGTAAATGAAAACTTGTTCTCAACTAGTGTAACCGATGTGAAATGGCTAGTTAGTTAGCGGTGGTCCGCTCTAATAGCGGTTCAATCGGTGATGTCACTCTCTCTGAGACCTGAAGTAGCTGTTCCCCTTGCTCTGCAAGGGCAGTGGCTTTGGTTGAGCGATGGGTAACTATGCTTCGTGGGTGACTGTTGTTGGTGTGTGCAGCGGGTCCCTGGTTTGAGCCTGGCGAGGGGACGAACTAAAGTTAAACTGTTACACTAGCCTACCTGGTTAAATAAAGGTGAAATATATATATTTTTTAAATAGTCCGGGTAGCCATTTGATTACCTGTTCAGGAGTCTTAAGGCTTTTGGGTAAAAACTGTTGAGAAGCCTTTTTGTCCTAGACTTGGCACTCTGGTACAGCTTGCCATGCGGTAGTAGAGAGAACAGTCTATGACTGGGGTGGCTGGGGTCTTTGACAATTTTTAGGGCCTTCCTCTGACACCGCCTGGTGTAGAGGTCCTGGATGGCAGGCAGCTTAGCCCCTGTGATGTACTGGGCCATACACACTACCCTCTGTAGTGCCTTGCGGTCGGAGGCTGAGCAGTTGCCGTACCAGGCAGTGATGCAACCAGTCAGGATGCTCTCGATGTTGCAGCTGTAGAACCCTTTGAGGATTTCAGGACCCATTCCAAATATTTTTAGTTTCCTGAGGGGAATAGACTTTGTCGTGCCCTCTACACGACTGTCTTGGTGTGTTTGGACCATTCCAGTTTGTTGGTGATGTGGACACCAAGGAACTTGAAGCTCTCAACCTGCTCCACTACAGCCCCATCGATGAGAATGGGGGCGTGCTCGGTCCTCCTTTTCCTGTAGTCCAAAATCATCTCCTTAGTCTTGGTTACATTGAGGGATAGGTTGTTATTCTGGCACCACCCGGCCAGGTCTCTGACCTCCTCCCCATAGGCTGTCTTGTTGTTGGTGATCAGGCCTACCACTGTTGTGTCGTCTGCAAACTTAATGATGGTGTTGGAGTCGTGCCTGGCCATGCAGTCATGGGTGAACAGGGAGTACAGGAGGGGAATGAGCACGCACCCCCGAGGGGCTCCAGTGATGGTGGTAATAGAGGTGTTATGGACATGTTTAACCACACATTAGGAGGCGGGTTGTCTGTGGTCATAAATGTAAGCCTATTTGTGTTCAAACAAAAAATATATATTTAATTTATAGATACAGATTTTGACTCAAATATTTTTTTTATTTTTTTTTTATTTCACCTTTATTTAACCAGGTAGGCCAGTTGAGAACAAGTTCTCATTTGCAACTGCGACCTGGCCAAGATAAAGCATAGCAGTGTGAGCAGACAACACAGAGTTACACATGGAATAAACAATTAACAAGTCAATAACACAGTAGAAAACAAAGGGGGAGTCTATATACAATGTGTGCAAAAGGCATGAGGAGGTAGGCGAATAATTACAATTTTGCAGATTAACACTGGAGTGATAAATGATCAGATGGTCATGTACAGGTAGAGATATTGGTGTGCAAAAGAGCAAGTAAATAAATAAAAACAGTATGGGGATGAGGTAGGTGAAAATGGGTGGGCTATTTACCAATAGACTATGTACAGCAGCAGCGATCGGTTAGCTGCTCAGATAGCTGATGTTTGAAGTTGGTGAGGGAGATAAAAGTCTCCAACTTCAGCGATTTTTGCAATTCGTTCCAGTCACAGGCAGCAGAGTACTGGAACGAAAGGCGGCCAAATGAGGTGTTGGCTTTAGGTATGATCAGTGAGATACACCTGCTGGAGCGCGTGCTACGGATGGGTGTTGCCATCGTGACCAGTGAGCTGAGATAAGGCGGAGCTTTACCTAGCATGGACTTGTAGATGACCTGGAGCCAGTGGGTCTGGCGACGAATATGTAACGAGGGCCAGCCGACCAGAGCATACAGGTCGCAGTGGTGGGTGGTATAAGGTGCTTTAGTGACAAAACGGATGGCACTGTGATAGACTGCATCCAGTTTGCTGAGTAGAGTGTTGGAAGCCATTTTGTAGATGACATCGCCGAAGTCGAGGATCGGAAGGATAGTCAGTTTTACTAGGGTAAGCTTGGCGGCGTGAGTGAAGGAGGCTTTGTTGCGGAATAGAAAGCCGACTCTTGATTTGATTTTCGATTGGAGATGTTTGATATGAGTCTGGAAGGAGAGTTTGCAGTCTAGCCAGACACCTAGGTACTTATAGATGTCCACATATTCAAGGTCGGAACCATCCAGGGTGGTGATGCTAGTCGGGCATGCGGGTGCAGGCAGCGATCGGTTGAAAAGCATGCATTTGGTTTTACTAGCGTTTAAGAGCAGTTGGAGGCCACGGAAGGAGTGTTGTATGGCATTGAAGCTTGTTTGGAGGTTAGATAGCACAGTGTCCAATGACGGGCCGAAGGTATATAGAATGGTGTCGTCTGCGTAGAGGTGGATCAGGGAATCGCCCGCAGCAAGAGCAACGTCATTGATATATACAGAGAAAAGAGTCGGCCCGAGAATTGAACCCTGTGGCACCCCCATAGAGACTGCCAGAGGACCGGACAGCATGCCCTCCGATTTGACACACTGAACTCTGTCTGCAAAGTAATTGGTGAACCAGGCAAGGCAGTCATCTGAAAAACCGAGGCTACTGAGTCTGCCGATAAGAATATGGTGATTGACAGAGTCGAAAGCCTTGGCAAGGTCAATGAAGACGGCTGCACAGTACTGTCTTTTATCGATGGCGGTTATGATATCGTTTAGTACCTTGAGTGTTGCTGAGGTGCACCCGTGACCGGCTCGGAAACCAGATTGCACAGCGGAGAAGGTACGGTGGGATTCGAGATGGTCAGTGACCTGTTTGTTGACTTGGCTTTCAAAGACCTTAGATAGGCAGGGCAGGATGGATATAGGTCTGTAACAGTTTGGGTCCAGGGTGTCTCCCCCTTTGAAGAGGGGGATGACTGCGGCAGCTTTCAATCCTTGGGGATCTCAGACGATATGAAAGAGAGGTTGAACAGGCTGGTAATAGGGGTTGCGACAATGGCGGCGGAAAGTTTCAGAAATAGGGGTCCAGATTGTCAAGCCCAGCTGATTTGTACGGGTCCAGGTTTTGCAGCTCTTTCAGAACATCTGCTATCTGGATTTGGGTAAAGGAGAACCTGGAGAGGCTTGGGCGAGGAGCTGCCGGGGGGGCAGAGCTGTTGGCCGAGGTTGGAGTAGCCAGGCGGAAGGCATGGCCAGCCGTTGAGAAATGCTTATTGAAGTTTTTGATAATCATGGATTTATCGGTGGTGACCGTGTTACCTAGCCTCAGTGCAGTGGGCAGCTGGGAGGAGGTGCTCTTGTTCTCCATGGACTTCACAGTGTCCCAGAACTTTTTGGAGTTGGAGCTACAGGATGCAAACTTCTGCCTGAAGAAGCTGGCCTTAGCTTTCCTGACTGACTGCGTGTATTGGTTCCGGACTTCCCTGAACAGTTGCATATCCCGGGGACTATTCGATGCTATTGCAGTCCGCCACAGGATGTTTTTGTGCTGGTCGAGGGCAGTCAGGTCTGGGGTGAACCAAGGACTGTATCTGTTCTTAGTTCTGCATTTTTGAACGGAGCATGCTTATCTAAAATGGTAAGGAAGTTACTTTTAAAGAATGACCAGGCATCCTCAACTGACGGGATGAGGTCAATGTCCTTCCAGGATACCCGGGCCAGGTCGATTAGAAAGGCCTGCTCACAGAAGTGTTTTAGGGAGCGTTTGACAGTGATGAGGGTGGTCGTTTGACTGCGGCTCCGTAGCGGATACAGGCAATGAGGCAGTGATCGCTGAGATCCTGGTTGAAGACAGCGGAGGTGTATTTGGAGGGCCAGTTGGTCAGGATGACGTCTATGAGGGTGCCCTTGTTTACAGAGTTAGGGTTGTACCTGGTGGGTTCCTTGATGATTTGTGTGAGATTGAGGGCATCTAGCTTAGATTGTAGGACTGGTGGGGTGTTAAGCATATCCCAGTTTAGGTCACCTAACAGAACAAACTCTGAGGCTAGATGGGGGCAATCAATTCACAAATGGTGTCAGGCACAGCTGGGAGCTGAGGGGGTCGGTAGCAGGCGGCAACAGTGAGAGACTTATTTCTGGAGAGAGTAATTTTCAAAATTAGTAGTTCGAACTGTTTGGGTATGGACCTGGAAAGTATGACATTACTTATATGTACTACAATAATGCAATAGTGTTGGTTATTTATTTATGAGGACCATCGTAGCAGTGGTAGGGACGTCCCAATGATCACACTTAGAAAATACCAGCCCAGAGCGTGACACAACTTCACAGAAGTTTACAAGTAATTGTGACTGATCTAGGCTCATATTTAAACTACCTCAATACATGTACATTTGCTTACATCCGAAAATAAACTGACCCTAGATCAGCGCTCTGCGTCTAACAAAACGTCTCGCGAGATGTCATATTTTATTGATTTGAAACATGGCGTCGGAAGGAGAGGCGGCCAATGCTTCTGTTGTTGAACCAGAGACCGGGGACGGGTAAGTCTCCGTTAAAACGGTGAAAGACCAGGGTTTTGGTTCATAATATATGTTTGTTGGTAGACAACCAGATCAATATTCATAAATATTGCAATTACAGCTAGCTAGCTTTCCCTCAACAAACTAGCCCGCTGGCGTTAGCCAACGTTAGCTGTTTAGCAAGCTAACTTAGCTGTCTCATTCAAATGCCTTCCCCACTTGTAAGCTAACTTGTAATCGACTAGTTAAAGTATCAAGGTACAGGTTGATTTCCTTGTTCAATATCTGCTTCTAAATACACTTCTAGCATGAATCCTGCAGAACATAGCTAGCAAACCAAGGGAAAATAGCTACCTAGTTAGCTCTGGTCCGAGATGTTACGTGCGGCGTGCAGATGGATGCTTAGTTAAGCAGTAGAAACAATAACACAGCGACTTCGCCGCCCCTGTTAGGTAAAAAGCTGAGAAATTTAACCACCGAAATTCATAGACCGAACTATGGATGCAACCACTGACACTCCATGATATCAAGATTATAATTTTAACCATGTCTTGATGCTATAACGTTATAGTCATAGTGTTTGTTTACATTTACTTTGTCAACAAACATTTGAGTAAAAAAGCTTGTGTTTTTGATTCTGAAGGGGTACAACAATTGAGCTAAGCTCATGAGGCATTTGAGTTATTCTCCAAAAATCAATGCGTACATATTAAGTTATACGTCCAAAAATGGATGTAACAACTGCTGATTGCGCCATTAAAGGCTGAATCTTCTTCAACCCTACACATCTTTCTCCATTACTATTGTTACTTACAAAAGGAAAAATCTCCCTGAGTGCTGACAAACTTTTCTCTGTGTACATAAACGGTCATGTATCCAAAATATTAAATAAATGACCTTTGAGCACTTTGTTATACCGCCAGACTAGCTCTGGTCCATATAAGCGCAGTCCCAACGCATGCTGATGGTCCACAGCTAGTCTTAAATATAAGAATATGAAGGTTAATGGCAGATCAGTTATCCCAGCTGTCACCATAATGTGTTAATGTTAACCAGTTCATGTCATATCTTTGTTTACTTTCAGTGATGCTGGATTTGGGGACTTGACAGGCAACCTGGAGACTGAGTCATCGAATGGCAAAGAGGCCATGGTACTACACCTCTAATATAGCAGTTCTCTGGGCATTTCTTTTCACCGACACGAGCAATAATGAATACTTTTTCCTGTGTTCCCCTCCTCAGGATCCGGGTAGTGAGGGTTTGGAGGCAGCTGACACCCAGACAGGTTCTGGGGACGAGGAGAGCGGCAGGCACCAGGGAGAGGTGGAGCTGCAGTGTGCTCTCTGTATGAAGTGGTTCACCGCTGACACCTTCAGCATTGACACCGCGTATGTCTAGCTCACTTTGTAACTCAAACTATAGAGGCCTTTGGCTAATTGATTCTAAGACTAAGCTTGTTAGACCTTGAATTAGCCCCCTTGAGCTTGAATAACCAGGTAGCTACTGGTTGAAATAAAACATTTCAGGATCAAGGTTTTTGATTAGTCTTTCTCTCTCTCGCTCCCTCTCTCTCTCTCCAGGACGTGTCTGCCTTTCATGACCAACTATGTTTTCCATTGTAACGTGTGTCATCACAGTGGCAACACCTACTTCCTCCGGAAACAAGCCAGTGGGTCTTCTCATTCAGCTGATACACTTCTGTGTGTGTGAGAGTTTGGTGATTATTGATGGTCTGTTATTGATTGATGCACTGATTGGGGGTCATTGTGTGTTTCAGACCTGAAGGAGATGTGTCTGACTGCTCTGGCTAACCTCACATGGAGCTCCAGGACTCAGGAGGAGCACCCCAAGACTATGTTCTCCAAAGACAAGGTCAGTCCTCTCAACAGTCCCAACATAGAACCCACATCGATACACTTTGAGAAGCAAATTTGTGATCTTTGGAAATGCTTGATTTTACATGTCAAGATATTACACACAGTTTGCATATGTTTTTCATATGCTTAAAACACTGGATATGTTAATGTAATATTTTCCGGTACACACTCTCTTTCCTTGCAGGACATCATCCCGTTCATTGATAAGTATTGGGAGTGTATGACCACCCGACAGAGACCTGGAAAACTTACATGGCCCAACAACCTAGTCAAGACCATGGTGAGTATGAGAGCAACAATTGACTTACACAGATGCACCAAACGACACACATCACACTAAACCTTCACTATTACACCATTGGAAAAAGTATGTGGACTTTCATTTAGAAACAGATCCTGTCTTTATTTGACTTTTTTGGGTTTCAGAGTAAAGAGCGGGATGTGTTCTTGGTGAAGGAGCACCCAGACCCAGGCAGTAAGGACCCAGAGGAGGACTACCCCAAGTTTGGCCTGCTGGACCAGGTAGGAAAACACATCAGACATATACCCACACAAACAGTGATGCTGACAGTTGGTTGATTTTTCATCTCAGGACCTGGGCAACATTGGACCGTCTTACGACAACCAGAAACAGACCACCACTGCTCCCACTCCTGGAGGGCTCAACGGTAACTCTAAACACATCAACACACACTGTCGCACATCAACACATTCTCACTAAACACACAACACATGTCACACACACACACATTGTTTTTCATGGAATTAGTTATCAATGTGTCACAGTGCATAATACCACACTGAAGAAGCCCTAAAAAGTTCTCATGTTATAAATGCTATATACATGCTGTGTTGCGTTCCAGGTGGACCTTCTTTCTCAGGTGAATATGATGTGGTGTTTTGGTATCTGCCTCTGAGCCCTGTGTTTCGTGCAATCGTAACTCTCCAGGTAGAATTTGCCCAAAGGCACAGATCTAGGATCAGCTAGTCTCCCCATTCCTTACCCAATCAATTTAGGGGCAAAATGCAGTCTGACCTTTTGATCAGCATATTCAGGCAACCTCATCCTGCTCCAATTGTAACCCCATCCCTCACCTGCTCACCGCTTATGTTGGTGCCCTGAAGCGTTTACCCTTTTGATTGATCTGGCTTATGATTGGTGGACTGATTGAATGATATAATTTCCTCTGGCTTTCTGCTCCTGAGTTCCCGTGCTTCATTCCAATACTCTGGAACAGCCTCCTCCTTCCTTTTCTTGCCCAGTGGTGAGTGGTAAAGGAAAGACAGAAGGAGGCTGTTATTGTTGGGACACAGCCATGGTGTGAATTAATCCCTTTGCTTCCTCTGTGTGTCTGCATTTCTCCTTTAATATGTGGTGTCCCTCCCTGCTCAATCCACGCTTGTACCTCCTGGGTGACTTTTTGATGGTGCTGAAAGTGTGTGTTCTATAGTGTAACCTGTGTGTGTGGTGTGAAGGTGGTCTGGCCCCTGGCCCAGGTAAAGGTAGAGGAGCCAAGCGTAAGCAGCAGCAGCAACAACAGGAGGGCGCCACAGCTGGAGCAGCTAAGAGAACACGCAGGTACAACACAGATGTCCTTAGTGTTCTCATAGGTCTGAACTTTTTTTTGTAACCTTTATTTTAACAGTGAAGACATATTGAGACCAAGGTCTCTTTTACAGATGCGCCCCTTATATACAATGTAAATATACACATTATACCCAAACTAATATATACACACACACACACACACACACTACCGTTCAAAAAAACAACTGATTTTATGGAATATCTACATTTATCAGCAACCATCACTCCTGTGTTCCAATGGCATGTTGTGTTAGTTAATCCAAGTTTATCATTTTAAAAGGCTAATTGATCATTAAAAAACCCTTTTGCAATTATGTTAGCACAGCTGCAAACTGTTGTTCTGATTAAAGAAGCAATAAAACTAGCCTTCTTTAGACTAGTTGAGTATCTGGGGCCTTGTAAACAAAAAGGGAGTGATTTAGAGCTCTATGGGTCTTTAGCGAAGTCCAGCCAACCTTTTGATACAGGATGCAGTGATTAGTCTCAGAACTGTCACATGTAACAAATGAAGGGCACTATGGTAGATGGCATCTACACTTTGATAAATATTTTCACCGTATTCAAGAACAGATAAAAATTGATATTATTAATTAATTGAATAATCTGCTTCCCATTGTTTAGAGAAAGGCACAATCTGTTTCTGTAGAAAATGACAACTTTAAATCTTAGCTTCTTAACCAGCTCATCTCTATGTTTTCTAAACGTCAAATCCAAATGCCTAAGTATTTATATGCAGGAACACGTTATATTGGAGAATCATCTAATGAGTGAACATGTAGTTCATCTGAAACATTCTTACAAGACTTATCGGATGTATGATAATATGCCATCAATGTGACTCTCTCTATCCTCTACTTCTCCTTCCCTCACCCTTTCTGTCCATAATGCGCACTAACTCACTCCATTTTTCCTTTCTCTCCCTCTGTAGTGACCCTCTGTTCTCGGCCCAGCGTCTTCCTCCCCATGGCTACCCTCTGGAGCACCCCTTCAACAAAGATGGCTACCGCTACATCCTAGCAGAGCCGGACCCCCACGCCCCCGACCCAGAGAAACTAGAGCTGGACTGCTGGGCTGGGAAACCCATCCCCGGAGACCTCTACAGAGCCTGTCTCTACGAGAGAGTACTGCTAGCCCTGCACGACAGAGGTACACACAGGAAATCCTGTAGTGGATATGGGCTTCTCGTGATTAGCCTTACCCAGTAATGTCTATTGTCAGATTCTCTGAGAATTCTGTTTGTGTGTGGGGTGTCTTTGTGCGTGTGTGTGTATATATGTCTGCAGCCCCACAGCTGAAGATCTCAGATGACCGTCTGACAGTGACAGGGGAGAAGGGTTACTCCATGGTCAGAGCCTCCCACGGTGTCAGGAAAGGATCTTGGTACTTTGAGGTCTCCATCGATGAGATGCCCCCGGACACCGCAGCCAGACTGGGCTGGTCTCAGCCTCTGGGTTAGTACTGCACACACACACACACACACACACACACACACACACACACACACAAATACGCAAACGAGCATACACACATGGAGACAGGATATGTAGTAACCTGTGTGTGTTGTAGGTAACCTGCAAGCCCCCCTGGGCTATGATAAGTTCAGCTACTCATGGCGTAGTAAGAAGGGGACACGGTTCCACCAGTCTGTAGGGAAACACTACTCCTCAGGCTACGGACAGGGAGACACGCTGGGCTTCTTCATAGAACTACCAGACGGCACTGAGACAGCCAAGGCACTGCCGGACACTTACAAGGACAAGGTACGTTTTCTATTTTTATTAATGATTAACTGTGAATAGCAGACATCCACTCTCTGTTGTAGTTATGAGACTTGACATCTCATCCCTGTGTGTGTGCTCTTTCAGGCGCTGATTAAGTTTAAGAGCTACCTGTACTTTGAGGAGAAGGACTATGTGGACAAGGCAGAGAAGAGCCTGAAGACTGTTACCCCCAGCAGGGTGAGGCTCCAGCATAGAACTACATCCAATAGATCAGACATTCACGTTCAAAGCAATGGCGATTATCTCAGAATGCACTGCCAATTTTTATGATTCCTATTGGTTGTCCTTATCAAATACATTAACATAATATGTATAGGATTGGCATTTCCATTTGTTGATTTCCATTTGTTCTCCTCTCCAGATGCTGTTCTATAAGAATGGGGTTAACCTGGGTCTGGCCTATGAAAACCTGTTTGAGGGGCTCTACTTTCCTGCCATCTCTCTCTACCGGGGCTGCACGGTTAGTAGTGTGTGCGTGTGTGACTATTAGAAGGGTTATATTTTCCTTCCATCTCCCTCCACAGCACTGTAAGTAATACTATGTCCCAGAGGTTTATGGTGTTGTGATATGTAGCACTATCTACTCCAAGGATGCCCACTTCCTTTTTAATCACGTTGTAATGATTATCCCTCTTTTATCCCAGGTTTCAGTTAACTTTGGACCACTTTTCAAACACCCTCCAAAAGACATCAAGTACCAGCCAGTGAGTACACAAACACATACACAATGCATTCAGAAGTCCTTGACTTTTTCCACATTTTTGTCACTTGCCTACACACAATACCCCATAGTATTAAAGTGAAATGGCAAGCCTAAATAACTTCAGGAGTAAAAATGTGCTTAAAAATTAGCATAATAAATTGCATGGACTTATAATGGTGTTTAACATGATAATGTTAAATTACGTTTTAATGGTGTTTAACCTCATCTCTGTACCCCACATATGGAATTATCTGTAAGGAACCTCAGTCGAGCAGTACATTTCAAACGCAGATTCAACCACTAAGACCAGGGAGGTTTTCCAATGCCTCTAAAGAAGGGCACCTATTGGTAGAGTGGTAAAACAAAAAGCAGACACTGAATATCCATTTGAGGATGCTGAAGTTATTAGTTACACTTTGGATGGTGTATCAATACACCCAGTCACTACAAAGATACAGGAATCCTTCCTGGCTCAGTTGCCGGAGAGGAAGGAAACCACTCAAGGATTACACCATGTGGTCAATGGTGACTGTAAAACATTTACAGAGTTTAATGGCTGTAATAGGAGATAACTGAGGGTGGATCAACAACATTGTTAAGCACAGGCAAAATCCTAGAGGAAAACCTGGTTCAGTCTGCTTTCTATCAGACACTTGGAAATTAATTCACCTTTCAGCAGGACAATAACCTAAAACACAAGGCCAAATATACACTGGAGTTGCTTACCAAGAAGAGAAGAAGAATGTTCCTGATTGGCAAAGTTAGTTTTGACTTAAATCTATGGCAAAACCTGAGAAATTGTTGTCTAGCAATGATCAACAACCAAGCTTGAAGAATTTTTGAAATAATAATGGACAAATGTTGCTCAATCCAGGTGTGGAAAGCTCTTAGAGACTTACCCAGAAAGAGACACAGCTGTAATCGATGCCAAAGGTGCTTCTACAAAGTATTGACTCAGGGGTGTGAATACTTATGTAAATGGTTTCTGTATTTAACATAAAATACAGTTGTAAACATTTCTAAGAACATGTTTTCACTTTGTCATTTTGGGGTATTGTGTTTAGATGGGTTAGAGAAAAACATCAAATCCAATTTGAATTCAGGCTGTAATAAGTCAAGGTCTATGAATATTTCCTGAAAGCACTGTACATATACTTTATTTGTATAAGACAAGAAATATAGATACTTGTAGTTTTGATGTCACTGAGGTTGTCGGTTTGATTGATTTGTGTGTTTGTGTTCTCAGATGAGTGATATGGGCTGGGGAGCAGTGATCGAACATACACTGGCTGACATGTTGTATCACGTAGAGACGGACGTGGACGGACGGCGTAGCCCTCCCTGGGAAGGATAAACGCACACCTCCAGAGATCAACACACACACAGATGGCCAGTTGTGTTTGGAAAGGCATGGAGGAGTCCATTCCATCATTTATAGGTGGGTTGATGTCAACCTGAACATGAACACTTTGCAGTCTCTCTGTGGTGTCCCTTAAACATTGTCATTGGTAACTTAAATCAGCTGTACCCTTCTATTGAACAAGATGTGTGTGATCTAAAATGAGACTTGCTTGTCTGAACAACTCTTTTTGGTGTATGAAGCACTTTAGGTGTTCCAGCACTATAAAATAATGTATGTATGGACAAGTTTGGTGTATGAAGCACTTTAGGTGTTCCAGCACTATAACATAATGTATGTATGGACAAGTTTGAAATTCATTATCCATTTTTGTCAAACACCCCAGATATTCTTAGTTCCAGATATTATTTCTTCAAGCATATGAACATATTCTGTTTCTGTTCATTACCTGCCAGCTGGTCTCAAGCTAGGGTTCCATACTATTGGCCACAGATCTTCATGCAAATATGATAAAAATCTGACTGGTTGCGAATTAGTCTGCGTGACGACGTAGTGCACATAAAAATAACTTTTGTGGTTAAATTCCTATGTACCGAATAAAAAAACAAAATCAAGTTAAATGGGTTTTGCATTTTCAACTCTACTGATGGTTTTGTCACAGAACAAATTGTGTTACGTAGTGAATGTGCCCATTCAAGTATTTGCATGTGCGGTCCAGTCAGCAGCTCGCACATACAGTGTGGGTATAGTCTATATGTGAGATTATTATGAACAAAAGTGCAAGATTATTTTGAATTTGTCAAATGGCATGCCTCAATCTTCATGTCACCAGAATAAGACCCTCGATATGTATTGGAAAGGAGCACCAAGCTTATCACCTTCCACTTTCACCACGCTGTGAAGTTTACCATCATTTATTTCATTTGTAGCCTAATAAACTTCATTCTTTCCCTAGTCGTAGTGTGAGGACCACACACGTCATCACGTGACTCTCAAATTTACTTCGATATGATGGTTATTATATCAATATTTGCCCATGAAAGCATTTCCACCGCCATTACTCGCATAGTTCAGACACAAAAAATATCCCACCTTGTCTAATGTGTTTTGTTTTGTCGATATTTGTAAAGTTTACCAGCAAATTTGCTGTTTCCATCAGGCCTGATGTGACATTTTTTACCCAGCGTACTTTACGAGCATAAAAAGGTTGGATAGAAACCTGGTTACAGATGTGAAATATTAAGGTTTGGTCTTGTTTTAACAATTTACTTTTGTTTTACTTTCATGCTGGTTTTAATAAAGTAAAGTTTTGGAAAGATTTGTTTTCAAGGTTTTTATACTAAGGTTACATAAACACACGGGTACAAAATCAGAACAATCTTAGCTGAGGTTCTCTCTGATCTGACTCATGCAGAAATAAGATGACCACCTCCTGGATGATAGTACGTACGGGGGTGGTCTCTTTGGCCTGAGCTGGTGAACGATAGATGGAATGGCCCAGGCACTCTAACGTCTGTTACAGCTTTGGCTTTAGTCCATTGGCTGTAGTGCTGTGCCTCCACCACTAGATTGTAGTGCTGAGCAGGCTAGCTGAGTCCATGGTGCTGCTGTCTGACTTGTGTCTTCTGCTGCCTGACTCCTCCGAATGCTGCAAGCACAACAACATAGACAATCAGTATCTATTAATTTTACTCTACACCAGGTAAACTGAGTGAGAGAATGTTCTCATTTACAACGACAGTTGCAGTGAAGAGAGGGGTTGAGTGAGCCATTAGGAAGCCCAACCAACAGGTGTGTGTCCTACATGTCTGCGGAATAAGCGGTCCAGCAGGCTGCGTTTGGGGCTCACTGGGGCAGGGGTCTGGGTCCAGTCCAGGTCAGGGGGTCTGGAACCCTGAGGCCCGAACACATTCAGCTCCTTGAAACAACCCATCTCTATCATCTATGAGAGGATAGGAGAGTAAGTAGTTAGTAATCTCAATTAGCCTATGACCAAAACATACCTAACCTCAAATTGCTACCAATATGATTACATTTAATTGAAATAAGTATAATGTAATTGAATTTAACAAAACAATCAAATGTAATAATCTGCATGTTGTGTTGACCTCTGTCTGCCAGGGTATGGCCACTGAGCCTGTGTTAAACTTGATGTAGAAGTCGTTGTCTGCCCTTCCCAAAATGACTCCTTTTACTGTGGAGAACTCATCAATGTCCTGAACATCCTGGCAGTACACTGCTCTGGGCTGGAGAGAGTGAAGGGGGGTGGAAAGATGGAGAGGACAGAGGGAGGGAGAAGTATTCTTACTTACTACAACATTTAGCATCCCATATTATATCATTTTAATTGCAGTTTTACAGATTATTTAGTCTGTCTACCACATATAACCACTATAGCGGTTAAAGTTAGCAAGCGGTGCCGATGCACCAAATCTGGAACCAACAGGACCCTGAATATCTTCTACCCCCAAGACATTAGACTGCTAAGTAGTTCAACAAATAGCTAACTGGACTATCCATATTTGCACTAACTCTTTTGACTCATCACATGATGACACATCAACACTGTGGCTACTGCTTATTATCTATCCTGCTGCCTAGTCACTTTACCCCTACCTATATGTACATTTCTACCTCGTACCCCTGTACATCAACTCGGTACTGGTACCTCGTGTATATAGCCAAGTTATCGTTACTTATTGTGTATTTATTCCTTGTTATTATTATTATTTTTTCTCTCTGCATTGTTGGGAAGGGCCCGTAAGTAAGCAATTCACTGTTAGTCGACACATGTTTTCAAAGTATGTGAAAAATAACATTTGATTTGAGTTAGGGTATTTACATCCGGTTTGAAGGGTGGCTCAATGACTCCTGCCTCCAGCCTCCTGAAGTTGATGGTTCTGAAGAAGGGATGGGACTTAATCCCATACACCCCACTCCCCTGACACCCCAGCCTATCTCTCGGGTCTTTAGTCAACAGCTGAGAGCGCGAGAGATGGAAAAAGGATAAGAGAGAGTGAAGGAAAGAGAGAAGAGAGAAAGGGGAGACGAGAGAACATCCATGCAGTTACAATGTAGAACAGAATTTGCTCGTTGACAGGTTTCATGTCAAATCAGAGTAAAACTGTAATCTTACCAAGCGACAGAAGTCTTTCGTCTCGTTGCTAAATATCTTTCCGTACTCCTCCTCCTCCTCCTGTATCCTTCTCTCCATCTCCTTTCCTATCACTCGCTCCCCCTTTCTCTTGAATGGGGATCGTCCTGCCGTCATTTCGTACACAAGGCAGCCCAGGCCCCACCAATCAGGGCTCAACCCGTAGTAGTCGTTGCCAATCACCTCTGGAGCTGAGGGGAAGAAGGAGGGGTTTGGAAATGTTGGTTCACTGTTGTTGCTCCCAAATTATATATCCAATGAGGCTCAGTGATAGTACAACATCTGGAGGTAAACTGTGATGTAAAAAAAATGTATCATGATAGCAAACACGTTGCAACATTTTGACCACCATGGGGATATTTGGCATCTAAAAAGTGTGCACGTATTCTCATGATCTTTCATACACCCTGTATCTGTGTATTCTGCTAGATATGAGTAGACCACCTGAAAGTGTACAGTAGGTTAGAGCCACGTACCCATGTAGCCCAGGGTGCCCACCCTGCCTCGTACCAGATTCCCCTCAGATAGTGTCACCGCCAGGCCCAGGTCTGAGATACGGATGTGCCCTGAGAGGAGTGGGAGATCAGTGGACCATTATTCATACAGCAAAGGGTAGCCACACATTTTCAAGAGATTTTCACTTGTGGAAAATGTCACGTAATAGATTTGATGAAAATCCCTGTCATGGAAAACCTCTCACGGAACACAAAGTACATGAGGGGAAGGAGAAGGATGGTTCTGGCATGTGACGTGGCAGTGTGTACTGGTGTGTTTGTGTGTGTCAGTGGAGGCTCCTCAGAGGACGAAGGGGAGGACCATCCTCAGTGAATTTCATAAAAATAGTAAAACATTAAAAAAGGTATCCTTTTTTTAGATAAAACTATACTAAATATATTCACGTCACCAAATAATTAAAACACTGTTTTGCAATGAAGGTCTACAGTAGCCTCAACAACACTCTGCAGTGTAGCTGGACAGCTAGCTTCCGTCCTCTTATGGGTACATTGGTTTAAATACAAAACTTAGGAGGCTCATGGTTCTCACCCCCTTCTATAGACTTACACAGCAATTATGACATCTTCTGGAGGACGTTCTCCAGCCTATCAGAGCTCTTGCAGCATGAACTGACATGTCTACCCAATTAAAGGATCAGAGAATGAATCTAGTAGTGAAAGCATAAGCTACAGCTAGCTAGCACTGCAGTGCATAAAATGTGGTGAGTAGTTGACTCAAAGAGAAAGACAATTAATTTCTTCAAAAATGAAGGAGAAGCAGGAGAGAAGCTTTTGGCTTGACTAGTTTATTGCCACCAGGCCCGCCAGTGTAACTGCTAAACTGCTTATTGAACTGCTTACTGACTGTACACTGTAACATTACTACATGATTGTAGCGGGTTTACTAACACCTTCGTTCTATTAGCTATGTTGACTATGACATTACTTTAGCTAATATGGTGACAATAATGCAGGCTGTGTGTAGCGATTATGATATGGTTTGGCTTGGAAAGGTTTTTTCACCTGGTAACATACAGCTGATGTGTTGTGCATTGAATTCCACAAGCGAAGGGAAAAGGTGAGAGGAGTAGAGTGCATAGATGCGAGAAGGAATACAACGTGGCTGCTATGAAAATGAACTGTTTTTACGTGTGATCAGGGATGTATTCATTGTCTGTATTCGATTCTTAAACAGAAGCAAATGGAACGAAACAGGGATAAACATGACTAAATCTGTCCAATAAAAACTCTTGTTTGCAGCTGTTGGACTAATGATTACACTCTAGATCAGTTAGATGCAGGCAAGAGTGTGCAAGGCAGTATTGAATCTGTCACCGTCTGTCACTTCAAATTTCTCTCGATCTGACCGCACCTACATTGTAAACTTTCATTCATAGGCTAGGTCGTAGCAAACTCATGATGTGTGTGTATAGGGGGGAAAAAAAAATATCTTCCTCATCTTAAATGGCACCGACCGCCACTGGTGTATGTGTGTATCATGTGAGATAGTTACTAGTTACAGTGGTATGCTTGGTATCGTCTACATGTGCTTCCAAGTTACCAAACACGCTGCCAAGCTTGGAACAGGTAACAATAAGATTATCTAAAAATAGACTAGAACTGGTTGTCACACAGTGTATATTCACTTCCAGATAGACCAACCGCCCATGTTTGTGATTGTGAGAAAATCTAATCTTAAATTTCATCACCAGGATATCCTGCTTAGGGAAACTTACAGTGCCCTCAGAAAGTATTCACACCCATTGACATTTTACACATTTTGCCTGAATTTAAAATAGATTCAATTTAGATTTTGTGTCACTGATCTACTGTACACACAGTACCCCATAATGTCAAAAATGAAAAGCTGAAATATCTTCAGTCAATAAGTAATCAAACCTTTTGTTATGGCAAGCCAAAATAAGTTCAGGAGTAAAAATGTGTTTGATAATAATAAGTTGCATGGACTCACTCTGTGCAATAGTAGTGTTTTAACACGATTTTTAAATGTCACTACATAGATACAGGTGTCCTTCCTAACTCAGTTGCCAAAGAGCAAGGAAACCACTCAGGGATTTCACCATGAGGTCAATGGTGACTGTAAAACATTTACAGAGTTTAAAGGCTGTGATAAGAGAACTCTGAGGATGGATCAACAACATTGTAGTTACTCCAAAATACATTTTTAACCTTTATTTAACTAGGCAAGTAGGTTAAGAACAAATTCTTATTTACAATGATGGGCCAATTGTGGGCCACCCTATGGGACTCCCAATCACAGCCAGATGTGATGCAGCCTGGATTCAAACCAGGGAAACATCTATGCATTGAGATGCAGTGCCTTAGACCACTGTACCACTCGGGAGCTAACATAAATGACAGAGTGAAAAGAAGGAAGCCTGTACAGAATGTACAAAATATTCCAAAACATGCATCCTGTTTGCAATAAGACACTAAAGTAATGCTGCAAAAAATGTGGCAAAGAAATTAACTTATTGTCCTGAATACAAAGCGTTATGTTTGGGGCAAATCCAACTCATCACTGAGTACCACTCTTCATATTTTCAAGCATGGTGGTGGCTGCATCATGTTATGGGTTTACTTGTCATCGGAAAGGACATGGGAGTTTTTTTTCTTTTTATAAAAAGAAAGGAATAGTTCAGTCTGATGGGAGACATATACATTGGAGTTGTTTACCAAGACGGCATTAAATGTTCCTGAGTGGCTTAGTTACAATTTTGACATAAATCGTCTTGAAAACCTATGGCAAGATTTGAAAATGGCTGTCTAGCAATGATCAACTTGACAAAGCTTGAATCATTTTTTAAAGAATAATTTGCAAATATTGCACAATCCAAGTGTGCATAGCTCTTTGAGACTTACTCAGAAAGACTCACAGCAGTAATTGCTCCCAAAGGTGATTGTAAAATGTATTGACTCAGGGGGTTGAATACTTATATAATCAAGTGTTTTATTTACCATGAATAGTGGTTAGAGCATTAGGCCAGTAACCAAAAGGTTGCTAGATCAAATCCCTGAGCTGACAAATTAAAAATCTGTTGTTCTGCCCCTGAACAAGGCAGTTAATCCACTGTTCGTTCTCAACTGACTTGCCTAGTTAAATAATAATAACAAAATACCATGAATAAAAATGTCAGAAATCTACATTTTCTTCCACTTTGACATTGTATTTTGTGTGGATTGTTGACAAAAAACTTTGTAACGCAACAAAATGTGGAAAACATCAAGGGGTGTGAATACTTTCTAAAGGTAGATCCTACATGGCTAGAATGTGAAGAATAAGGAAGAATTATTTGTGTCTGAAGCACATGTATTGATTGTGATATCATTCAAGTGTGCCTACCATTGTCATCCAGAAGGATGTTCTCTGGTTTTAGATCCCTGAAACAAAAAACAAAGAACAGAAATCAGTACAATGCCTTTTCAATGTCACATTAATCCATTTTAGCATACTGAGACTTCTCCACCCTTTTCCAGAAGTGTGCAAAATATGCGCAAACACTTTCTCGCAGGGATTTAACAATGATGGACACTCCCTCCAGCCAATGCTTACACCGATCTTACGCTTTTAAAAAGGATGTAGAATCAGGATGGAGCCAGTGTCTACTAACCTGTAGACAATGTTCATCTGGTGGAGGTGGTGGAGACCACAGCAGACCTCAGCAGCATAGAACTGAACCCTGTCCTGCTCCAGGCCTGAAGTACCCATGTTATAGATGTGGAACCGCAGGTCTCCTCCGTTCATTATGGTCAGCACCAGACAGAGAGACTGTTTGGTTTCATACGCATACGCCAGACTGACCTAGAGAGAGAAAGACGGAGCGTTAGAGGACACAGAGAGACAGAGAGAGAATGAAAGAAAGAGACAGAGAGAAAGAAGAATGGAGAGTGAGAAGAGGATGAAGAAAGAGAGAAGAGGAAGGAGAGAAAGAGAAGAGGATAGAGAGAGAGAGAAGAAGATGGAGAGAGGGAGAAGAGGATGGAGAGAGGGAGAAGAGGATGGAGAGAGGGAGAAGAGGATGGAGAGAGAGAGACAGAAAAGAGGATGGAAAGAGGGAGAAGAGGATGGAGAGAGGGAGAAGAGGATGGAGAGAGAGAGAAGTGGAAGAGAGGGAGAGAGAGAGGATGGAGAGAAGAGGATCGAAAGAGAGAGAAGAGGATGGAGAGAGAGTCCTACCACAAATCTGCTGTTAAGTGTCTCTAGTATCTGTTTCTCATTGAGGGCCATGGCCTCTCCTTTCCCCTTCTTCACGTGAGTCTTCTCCAGCTTCTTACATGCATACATCTTCCCAGAGGCACGTGC
Organism: Oncorhynchus tshawytscha; assembly: GCF_018296145.1. Taxonomy (NCBI): domain Eukaryota; kingdom Metazoa; phylum Chordata; class Actinopteri; order Salmoniformes; family Salmonidae; genus Oncorhynchus; species Oncorhynchus tshawytscha. Next base: position 30,696,932 of record NC_056448.1, read on the forward strand.
CTGGAATGCCCACACCTGGGGGAGAGGGGAGGGAGGAAGGAAGGGAGAAAAGGATAGAGAGAGGGGGAGATTGTATGAGACGAATCCTCTCTATCAAATTTGTTGTTACACATGTGCATCTGAAGTTAGAGTTGGGTCAATGTTTTCTGATTTGGGATTTTTCTCAGAAAAATTGTGAAAACATGTTCGTCTGTTCACTCTGAGGAAAAAGGTGCTATCTAGAACCTAAATTGGCTCATCGGCTGTCCCTATAGGATAACCCTTCAAAGAAACCTTTTTGGCTCCAGGTAAAACCTTTTTGGGTTAAATGAGGAACCGTTTCCACAGAGGGTTCTACATGAAACCAAAAAGGTTTCTACCTCGAACAAAAAAGGGTCCTCCTATAGGGAAAGCCGATTATGGGGATAGCCGAAGAACCCTTTTGGAACCCTTTTTTCTAAAAGTGTAGTGAAAGCAGCCTTACCTCCCCGAAGCCTCCCTTGCCAAGCAACCTGTACTGTCTGAAGATGTGTTTGGTAACAGGCTGTCTGGGGGGAGAGAAATACACAGAGTGACTGGTGTCAAGCATTTGTGGTCATCTCTCACTTAGTTTGATTATTCAGTCAAACGCACACATGTCCATATGCACTGACCTCTCTACCATCTTCCACTGCAGGAAACGGTCAAAGTACATGCTCTGCTGGTACTGAAGGAAGGGGGCACCGCTCAGGTACTCATGGAGGTCACTGTAAAAACACAGTAAGCGGAGGTGAATTCCCAGGACACACAGCCCCTCACAGATAGGGGAGGGAAGGGTGAGAGCAAGATGGAGGACATTGGGGTAAAGGTCAGAGAGACTTACTCTGTGCAGTCAATGAAGACTTCTCTACTGTGCTGCTCCTCCAGACTCTCCCTACACCTCTCACCATAGCGCTCTACTACCTGTACACACTCAGATGACTGGCAAGGAAACATGCACATATACAATTAACTTGCAAAAATCTCAAGTGAGAAATCAACCTTTAGTGTGTGTATGTGTGTGTGTATGGGTGTGTGCGAGAGAGAGTGTTTAAAGACGGTACCTGTCTACTGAGGAACCTGTTAATGATTTGCATGCCAAAACTCCTCTTCTCCTCATCTGACTTCACCTCATACTCCCCCTGTAGAAATGCAAACATTTCTGGACTTATAATTCTTGTTTTGTCAACATGAATAATGACATTTTTATGGTCCCTGTCCCTGTCTATTATCTGACGCTGATTGGTATTTTTTGTATTTTATTCGGATTGCTGGATCATTCTTCATGAATGACCCAGGTCACTAACCTTCAGCAAGGCCCAGGCCAATGAGGAAAAGCAGAGAGTTATGAATAACAGTTATTTTTAACCCAGCAGACATAACTTATTTTTTTATTACAGTAACATACCATTTCTAAGAATGTTATCATACTAGAATTATTTCCTGGCTGTGTGCCCAAAAACACACACACCGTTCAGATATATGACATCACTTTGCTGTGACACCGGTCTGTCAGCAGTGCGTACTGTAAAACCTGCTTGCAGAATTATATCTGATCATTTCCCACAATATGGACCATACCACCTCTTCCATAGTGAATAAGGCCTATAGTGGATCATACCATTTGGTCCAATAGGGAGTTGCAGTGCTGCAGCTCAGGTTTGCTCTGACAGAAGAGACGGAATAGTTGTCTGCCGATAGGCTGCTTCACACACAGACTGTAGTAGTCTCGCTCTGAAACACACACATTACACGTATAAAACATGCATGCACAGACATACAAACACAAACACACACACACACACACACTGACCGAGGGTTTTTGCCAGCTCCATACACTGGCTGATGTGAGGGAAGCGCAGCATGTCTTTCCATTTCCAACTCCTGCCTTTTCCCCCTCCACCTAGAGAGAGATGGAACAGGGGAGAGAAGGGTGAAAGAAGGAGGTAAGAAATGGTGACAGATAGCCTAGCGGTGAAGAGCATTAGGCCAGTAACTGAAAAGACGCTGGTTCGAATCCACAAGACAACAAGGTGAAGAGTCTGTTGACGTACACTTGTGCAACGCACTTAACCCTAATTCTTCTGTTAAGAGCATCTGCTAAAATGGGGAAGGAAAAATAGTATGACAAATTTGATATTACAGTTGACCTGTCATTCATTTATTGTTTTTCATACCCAAAAGCATGTGAGCTCATTCAACTCTTTGGTTATGTGTTTTATGTAATATGTTAAAATTGGGCCTCAGAAAGAAAACAAAGAAATAAAAACTATCAGCAGTAAGACCAAACATATCCAACTAGACCGATTCATCCTTGTAGTTGTATAGTTACAACCTTATAACCTAAAGGTCTTTCCTGTTTACCTGTTCACCTCAACATACTGAGAAAAAAAAGACTACAATCAGTCTGTCAACAACAGCCTTTGGTCCTCTGTGTGTGTGTGTGTGTGTGTGTGTGTGTGTGTGTGTGTGTGTGTGTGTGTGTGTGCGTGTGTGCGTGTGTGTGTGTGTGTGTGTGCGTGTGTGCGTGTGTGTGTGTGTGTGTGTGTGTGTGTGTGTGTGTAGTAGTTCCTCGTCAGTCAGGTTCCAGCCCTGGCATCCATCCACTCCAAAGAGAAATCTATAAATAGGTATAGAGCAGGAACAAACCTGTTGGACCACAGAGCACTGCAAACACACACACACACACACACACACACACACACACACACACACACACACACACACACACACACACACACACACACAGTGCAGCACTGTGATAAAATTGCTGATCCTGCCAACAGGTGTCACCTACTGATGATGATATTCACAGATCCTAGGAAGGCATCCAACCTGTTGGTTATGTTTGTGACCTCACTCTTCCCACACACATACAACCCTGAGCCTGTCACCCTGCTACCTTTCACACAGCTATATTGAGCCTGTCACCCTGCTACCTTTCACACAGCTGTATTGAGCCTGTCACCCTGCTACCTTTCACACAGCTGTATTGAGCCTGTCACCCTGCTACCTTCCACACAGCTGTATTGAGCCTGTCACCCTGCTACCTTTCACACAGCTGTATTGAGCCTGTCACCCTGCTACCTTTCACACAGCTGTATTGAGCCTGCCACCAGACATTTGTTCAGCTCACCAAAACACATAGTGTGTGTGTGTTTTCCTGTGACACATACAATATGAGTGTACTTGGGCAACTGCTCCACATCATCCACCCAAAGGATTGATTTCTCCTGTAGCCTGTAGCAAAATGTGTTGCATCTTAATATATGGTGTGTGTGGCTACTACTACATTTAGCAAGGTTTCACCCATGACCCATAAAATACAAACAGGATATCTATTAGTAGAGACATCTGACTTTCTACCTGCTTTCGAGAGAGATTGGGGTTGTTTAACAAGGAGAGAAAGCTAATTTATTACATCCTGCTTCTAAAGAATGTGATGTGATGAATCCCCTACCACGTCATTGAGGTAATCACTGATCTGACATCATTTAGATGGTGAAAGCAGGCTAGATAAGTGAATATTTCAAGTAATGAAGTGTGTGTGCGTGTGTGTATATGGGAAAAAGAAACTTGAGGAAGTAGTACTGTATAAAATCCCTGCTAGTTCATTCTAAGTGTCAATCAGTCCACTTTTGTTTGTGATCAAATCTTTATACATTTTTTTCTTGTTGGGGGGCACATTCACAACACACACATTCATATCATTTAATAGTTTGTTTGCATCACAGAGCCAAAAAGTAACAATACATTCAGTATGTAAAGAAAAAAGAATCCCCCAAAAAGAAGGGAGCCTCCATCCCCAACTCCCCAATCAACCAGTCCTCTTTCATCATACATCCTTTCCTCATTCCTTCACCACATTCATTGTTCCTCAGAAGGGAGCCTCCATCCCCCACTCCACAATCAACCAGTCCTCTTTCATCATACATCCTTTCTTCATTCCTTCACCACATACATTGTTCCTCAGAAGGGAGCAACACATTCATAAGAATGGCAATATGGTTAAGAATTACAAGGGTGCACTGCAATCTCACCCATAAAATGTAGCCTACTGCAACCCACCCTACTCACCTGTGACACCACAGCACTGTAACAGAGGGCAACACAAACTGGAATAATATTGAGCTCTGAACACACCACTACTCAATCAAGGTGCAAACAGGTTGCCTCTAACTTGTCTTTTTATGTTTCTCTAAACTTCTCCAACTAACTATAAGAGACATCAATCATTACTGACTTCCCTGGTTAAAGATACAACTAATAAATAAAGACAGACATGATGACAAGTGACAAACAGAAAATGTGTGTGCTTGCTAAAAAAAAAGTATTGTATGGTGAAATATGAAGTAGTAGGCTAGTATTTACTGCAGCGTTAATTTTTACTGCACCTATATAGGTGTCTTTCTTACCTCCTCTGGCTCTGATGAGTGCGCTGTTCGCCACCATACTATCTATCTCCATTGCTGCAGAGGGATGTGGACCATACAACAACAACAAAAAATCACAACTGGAACAACTTTCGTTTTTCTCTCCTTTTCCTTATTCAAACAATCCGTCTACAAAGACAGGTTTAATCATCCCCAGAAGATGTACAGTCTGGTTCTCTTTCTCAAGCCAAGATAGATTCCATATATAAATTAAAGTGTTAGTAAACAAAATACTGAACATGTAAAAACGATGTAGCCTACTCGTTTAAAAAGTGCGATAAAGTTTGCGTCACTAATCTGCCGAGAGGGAGTGTTGGAAACGGAATGTTATTGGCAACATATTTGTCTACACTAAACTGAAAAACTGAGTAGGCGTAGTGATGCTTATCTAAAATCTTCATATACAGTCATTGTGTAAAATAGAACAGGCACGTCCTCTGCTGGTGATATATAAAACGACAGCACTGTCAGCGTGTCCCTTGAAGTTTTCCGTCAGTTTCGTTGTCACCGGATGACTCAACGCTGTAAACGTCAGCTATCTCAGCGACTGAAATGACTGCAACACTTAAGAGTTAAGGTTAGTTTCAGAGTGGGTGGCAAGTTAGTCCTAAATATTTCCAACCTAAAAACATTGTATTTGGGACAAATCATTCACTAAACCCTAAACCTCAACTAAATATTGTAATGAATAATGTGAAAATGTAACAAGTTGAGGTGACTAAACTACTTAAGTAACCCTGGATTGTCATGGTCAAAACATATTTATACAGTGGCTAAAATGGGGAGAAGTTTTTCCACAATAAAGCTTTGCTCTGGCTTCTTAACAGCACTATCAACAAGGCAGGTTTTTATTTATTTATTGTTATTTATTTTATTAACAACACACAAGGCAGGTCCTACAGGACCTAACTACTGTTCAGTTGTGTGGTCACGTGCCACAAAGAGGGACTTGTGTGAAAATTGTGTGAAAGGCATTGACATGTTGAATGCACCGAGCTGTCTGTTTGAACTACTGGCACACAGCTCAGAAACCCATGCATACCCCACAAGCTCACCCTCGCCCTCCATTTGGTAAATCCGACCACAACTCTATCCTCCTGATTCCTGCTTACAAGCAACAATTAAAGTAGGAAGCACCAGTGACTCAGTCTATAAAAAAGTGGTCAGATGAAGCAGATGCTAAACTACAGGACTGTTTTGCTATCACAGACTGGAACATGTTCTGGGATTCTTCCGATGGCATTGAGGAGTACACCACATCAGTCACTGGCTTTATCAATAAGTGCATCGAGGACATCGTCCCCACAGTGACTGTACATACATATCCCAACCAGAAGCCATGGATTACAGGCAACATTCACACTGAGCTAATGGGTAGAGCTGCTGCTTTCAAGGTGCGAGACTCTAACCTGGAAGCTTACAAGAAATCCTGCTATGCCCTGCAACGAACCATCAAACAGGCAAAGCGTCAATACAGGGCTAAGATTGAATCATACTACACCGGCTCCGACGCTCGTCTTATGTGGCAGGGCTTGCAAACTATTACAGACTACAAAGGGAAGCACAGCCGCGAGCTGCCCAGTGACACGAGCCTACCAGACGAGCTAAATCACTTCTATGCTCGCTTCGAGGCAAGCAACACTGAGGCATGCATGAGAGCATCAGCTGTTCTGGTCGACTGTGTGATCACACTCTCCGTAGCCGATGTGAGTAAGACTTTTAAACAGGTCAACATACACAAGGCTGCGGGGCCAGACGGATTACCAGGACGTGTGCTCTGGGCATGTGCTGACCAACTGGCTGGTGTCTTCACTGACATTTTCAACATGTCCCTGATTGAGTCTGTAATACCAACATGTTTCAAGCAGACCACCATAGTCCCTGTGCCCAAGAACACAAAGGCAACCTGCCTAAATGACTACAGACCTGTAGTGCTCACGTCCATAGCCATGAAGTGCTTTGAAAGTCTGGGCATGGCTCACATCAACACCATTATCCCAGAAACCCTAGACCCACTAAAATGTGCATACCGCCCAAACAGATCCACAGATGATGCAATCTCTATTGCACTCCACACTGCCCTTTCCCACCTGGACAAAAGGAACACTTATGTGAGAATGCTATTCATTGACTACAGCTCAGTGTTCAACACCATAGTACCCTCAAAGCTCATCACCAAGCTAAGGATCCTGGGACTAAACACCTCCCTCTGCAACTGGATCCTGGACTTCCTGACGGGCCACCCCCAGGTGGTGAGGGTAAGTAGCAACACATCTGCCACGCTGATCCTCAACACTGGGGCCCCCCAGGGGTGCGTGCTCAGTCCCCTCCTGTACTCAGGGTTCACCCACGACTGCATGGCCAGGCACGACTCCAACACCATCATTAAGTTTGCAGACGACACAACAGTGGTAGGCCTGATCACCGACAACGACGAGACAGCCTATAGGGAGGAGGTCAGAGACCTGGCTGGGTGGTGCAAGAATAACAACCTATCCCTCAACGTAACCAAGAAATTAGGTAGATGATTGTGAACTCCTGGAAACGGAGGACCACGCACGCCCCCATTCTCATCGACGGAGCTGTAGGGGAGCAGGTTGAGAGCTTCAAGTCCCTTCGTGTCCACATCACCAACAAACTAGAATGGTCCAAACACACCAAGACAGTCGTGAAGAGGGCACAACAAAGCCTATTCCCCTCAGGAAACTAAAACGATTTGGCACAGGTCCTGAGATCCTCAAAAGGTTCTACAGCTGCAACATCGAGAGCATCCTGACTGGTTGCATCACTGCCTGGTACGGCAATTGCTCGGCCTCCGACCGCAAGGCATTACAGAGGGTAGTGTGTACGGCCCAGTACATCACTGGGGGAAAAGCTGTCTGCCATCCAGGACCTCTACATCAGGCGGTGTCAGAGGAAGGCCCTACAAATTGTCAAAGACCCCAGCCACCCCAGTCATAGACTGTTCTCTCTACTACCGCATAGCAAGCGGTACCGGAGTGCCAAGTCTAGGACAAAAAGGCTTCTCAACAGTTTTTACCCCGAAGCCATATGACTCCTGAACAGGTAATCAAATGGTTACCCGGACTACCCCCAACCCCTCTTTTACGCTGCTGCTACTCTCTGTTTATCATATATGCATACTCACTTTAACTTTAACACTTTAACTCACTTTGTGCTCCCGCACAATGGCAAACCGGACTATCTGCATTGTGTCCCGCCACCCACCAACACCTCTCTTACGCTACTGCTACTCTCTGTCCATCATATATGCATAGTCACTTTAACCATATCTACATGTACATACTACCTCAATCAGCCTGACTAACCAGTGTCTGTACGAAGCCTCGCTGCTTTTATAGCCCCACTACTGTTATTTTTCACAGTCTTTTTACTATTGTTTTTATTTCTTTACTTACAGTAGTTTTGCTTGCATTTAAGAGCAGTTGGAGGCCACGGAAGGAGAGTTGTATGGCATTGAAGCTCGTCTGGAGGTTAGTTAACACAGTGTCCAAAGAAGGGCCAGAAGTATACAGAATGGTGTAGTCTGAGTAGAGGTGTATACTATACACACCTACACATTTATTTTGTGTTGTAGATATGTGGTAGTAGTAGAGTAGCGGCCAGAGGGCACACACTTGACGTGTTGTGAAATCTGTTGTGAATGTATTGTAATGTTTTTGAAATTGTATAACTGTCTTAATTTTGCTGGACCCCAGGAAGAGTAGTTGCTGCCTTGGAAGCAGCTCATGGGGATCCATAATCAATACGAATACAAACAGGATCATTGATTTCCCACTAGATAGCACAGCCACAAAGTCACTATTGGCTATAGTAGAAATAAATGGAAAAAAATACACTGCTCAAAAAAATAAAGGGAACACTAAAATAACACATCCTAGATCTGAATGAATTAAATATTCTTATTAAATACTTTTTTCTTTACATAGTTGAATGTGCTGACAACAAAATCACACAAAAATTATCAATGGAAATCAAATTTATCAATCCATGGAGGTCTGGATTTGGAATCACACTCAAAATTAAAGTGGAAAACCACACTACAGGCTGATCCAACTTTGATGTAATGTCCTTAAAACAAGTCAAAATGAGGCTCAGTAGTGTGTGTGGCATCCACGTGCCTGTATGACATCCCTACAACGTCTGGGCATGCTCCTGATGAAGTGACGGATGGTCTCCTGAGGGATCTCCTCCCAGACCTGGACTAAAGCATCCGCCAACTCCTGGACAGTCTGTGGTGCAACGTGGCGTTGGTGGATGGAGCGAGACATGATGTCCCAGATGTGCTCAATTGGATTCAGGTCTGGGGAACGGGCGGGCCAGTCCATAGCATCAATGCCTTCCTCTTGCAGGAACTGCTGACACACTCCAGCCACATGAGGTCTAGCATTGTCTTGCATTAGGAGGAACCCAGGGCCAGCCGCACCAGCATATGCTCTCACAAGGGGTCTGAGGATCTCATCTCGGTACCTAATGGCAGTCAGACTACCTCTGGCGAGCACATGGAGGGCTGTGCGGCCCCCCAAAGAAATGCCACCCCACACCATGACTGACCCATCGCCAAACCGGTCATGCTGGAGGATGTTGCAGGCAGCAGAACATTCTCCACGGCGTTTCCAGACTGTCACGTCTGTCACATGTGCTTAGTGTCAACCTGCTTTCATCTGTGAAGTCCACAGGGTGCCAGTGGCGAATTTGCCAATCTTGGTGTTCTCTGGCAAATGCCAAACGTCCTGCACGGTGTTAGGCTGTAAGCACAACCCCCACCTGTGGACGTCGGGCCCTCATACCACCCTCATGGAGTCTGTTTCTGACCGTTTGAGCAGACACATGCACATTTGTGGCCTGCTGGAGGTCACCTGCAGAACCACTCCTTTATTGGGGGTGTCTTGCTAATTGCCTATAATTTCCACCTGTTGTCTATTCCATTTGCACAACAGCATGCAAAATGTATTGTCAATCAGTGTTGCTTCCTAAGTGGACAGTTTGATTTCACAGAAGTGTGATTGACTTTGTGTTGTTTAAAGTGTTCCCTTTATTTTTTTGAGCAGTGTAGCTTTTTGGTCTTAATGTAAGGTTAGGCATAATGTTAGCAGTGTGTTTAAGGTTAGGGTTGAAATACATTTTTAAGAAGATAAATTGTAGAAATGCGCGGGGTTTATAACTTTGTGGCTGTGGTAACTAGTGACAACGGATCAAAACACAGTACGTTCACCACCAGCCAAATTAGTCTTCTCCTAGTTGGCACAGACAGTGACAGTCAGGCCGTAGCACGACAGTCTTGTCCGGATGCCGTTGACCGCTGCTCTGACGATATTCACTTTCTAGCGCTGTATTTAGGAGGTAACTCGATACAATATGTTAATTAAATAGCGGCATTTTATTATGTGGATGACACAAACAACAATTATTTTATGGCACTAGCTAGCTAGCTGCAGAGGGATGCTGTCAAACCAACGATATCAACCGGTGTTAGCTAACGTTAGCTTGACTGCTAGCATGTCCTGCACTCAGCTACAGTGATTGGATAATGGTAGCCATTTAACGTAACCTATGCAAACATGCGCTATCCGTTATAATGGGGTGAAACAAATTAGCTACCCATATGTTATAGTCTTTTGACTATTTTCACGGAGGAAACATAATTATGCAATCTAGCTGAACGGTATGGTTGTAGGCATTGAGTTAGTCTGGGAGTGGTTACAATAACGTTGCATTGTAGAAAGCGTGGTGACTGGCTAGCTTTGCAAAATGATGTTTATCACTTGCTGTCGCATTCTTTTCGGCCTGAGCGTTATTGTGGAGCCCTGCCACGTGGTGTTGATTCGTATAATGAGTGATCATTATGTAAAAGTGAAGGTTCAACTCGAACAAATGAAATCATCAGGTGTTGGCGCGGAGGAGGGGGCAGATATTATTGATGATGAGGTGTGGGTGGCATCCCTGCTCTCATCTGTCTCCTCTGGTGGCACTGAAGCTCAGCATCAGGTAGCTCAAATGGAAAGAGGTATGTATGTCCATACTGACTCATTAATTGACAAAATTGGTTTCTATGCTGCTGAGTTTAGTACACATTTCAGGGGTGCACAGTTTACCTGGGGGCTGATACTTATTCCACTTGTGTAATAACAAATACTGTTATTGTGAAAATACTAAATTACTATACAGAAACCAATGACTGTATAAAGGTAACAATAATATTGTAACAATAGTAATACAATAGTACTACACAGGTATAAGAGCAACTTGTGTATTGTGCCACCACAACACACCCCATCTTTCAACAGCAATAACAGTTTTAATCTGTTCATAATCTTTTTTTCCCTCCAGGCCTTGATAAAGAATAGCATAGTAGGCCTACAACACATTGATGAGGGGACACTATCTCTGTTAACCCTGTCACTCCAATGTGACGGCTCTATGGCCCAGTATAAACAGCTACACAGCCTTAACCTTGGACTGTGGTAGCTGAAAAGTTGTCCCAAATGGAAAGCGATATCTTTAATAGACTTATTAGATGGCTAATTGATACGGGTCCCCTCACTTCGGCAGGCGAGCTCCATCAGTTCGGCCCTACAGGCGTTGAATGTGGCGCAATTAATACCTGCTATTGGCCGTTATCAACAGTGTAGTTCATTATACACGAGGAGCAGTGGAGGGTGAAGCCATCAGACAGTTAGAGGTAAAATGCTCCTCACTACCACCATGGATGACCATCATGCGTCGAAATGTAATCCCTCCCAAGTATGGCACAGCAGATCCGATCAGGTTTCAAAACTTTGTAGACAGAGGCCTTATTACATTACCCTTTGCCCTGACAGATACATCTTCTACAAAGTCAAGGACCTAACTGATCCTCTGTCAGTTTCAAAAGAGCTTTGACGTGCGGTGCTGAGGTATAGTGTAAGTTGGAAAGCCCATTGACCTAAGTATATTAAGGCACACCCACCTTTCAGTGGCAGGAGATAGGCCTAACAATCATCTTAACTTGTTGTGGGTGCTTTTTCACCCTAGGCTTTAGCCTAGTGCATGGAGAAGAGGAACTTGAGCAATTGATTGATATCTAATCTATGTAATGCACTCTGCATGAGTTTTTGAAGATGTTGACCCATATGAAAACCCAATTATGACAGTAATTGCATTTAATTCCTATGGCAGGAGCAGGCTTAGTTGATTCCAGAGTCATTTACAGTATGACTCTGGTTCTCAACTCAGATGTTCACTGATAACCAGTAGGGGACATGCAGTATAAGTTTTTTCAGTAGCCTAACATGTCATTGGATCTGCTTGCTGTGCATTGCCTCAATAAATACTGTGTATTTCTCTGCATGACTGTGTATTAGTGTGCCTATAGAAAATATGTACCTTGATTTTAGATTTTAGTTTTTTTTTCACACAATACATCATAATGTCAAAGTTGAATTATGTTTTTCTAAATGTTTAAAAATTAATATTAAATCAAAATCTGAAATGTAAGCCTAAATAGGCAAGCCTAAATAGATTCAGGAGTAAAAATGTGCTTAACAACTCACATAAGTTGCATGGACTCACTCTGTGTGCAATAATAGTGTTAAATAGTATTTATAAATGACTACCTCATCTCTGTACCCCACACATACAATTATCTGTAAGGACCCTCAGTCGAGCAGTACATTTCAAACACTGATTCAACCACAAAGACCAGGGAGGTTTTCCAATGCCTCTAAAGAAGGGCACCTATTGGTAGAGTGGTAAAACAAAAAGCAGACACTGAATATCCCTTTGAGGATGCTGAAGTTATTAGTTACACTTTGGATGGTGTATCAATACACCCAGTCACTACAAAGATACAGGCATCCTTCCTGACTTAGTTGCTGGAGAGGAAGGAAACCACTCAAGGATTACACCATGAGGTCAATGGTGACTGTAAAACATTTACAGAGTTTAATGGCTGTGATAGGAGATAACTGAGGGTGGATCAACAACATTGTAGTTACTCCACAATACTAACCTAAATGACAGAGTGAAAAGAAGGAAGCCTGTACAGAATACACATATTCTAAAACATGCATCCTGTTTGAAACAAGGCACTAAAGTAGTACTGCTAAAAATGTGTCAAAGCAATTCACTTTTTTGTTCTCAATACAAAGTGTTACGTTTGGGGCAAATCCAATACAACACATTACTGAGTACCACTGCATATTTTTACCCATAGTGGTGGCTGCATCATGTTATTGGTATGCTTGTAATCATTAAGGACTGGGGAGTTTTACAGGATAAAAAGAAACTGAATAGAGCTAAGCACAGGCAAAATCCTAGAGGAAAACCTGGTTCAGTCTGCTTTCCACCAGACACTGGGAAATTAATCCACCTTTTAGCAGAACAATAACTTAAAACACAAGGCCAAATCTACACTGGAGTTGCTTACCAAGAAGACAGTGAATGTACCAGAGTTGCTGAGTTACAGTTTTAACTTAATCTATTGGTTGTCTAGCAATGAAAATGGTTGTCTAGCGATGCTCAACAACCAATTTGACAGAGCTTGAAGGATTTTGAAAATAATAATGGTCAAATGTTGCACAATCCAGGTATGGGAAGCTCTTAGAGACATACCCAGAAAGACTCACATCTGTAATCGCTGCCAAAGGTACTTCTACAAAGTATTGATTCAGAGGTGTAAATACTTATGTAAATGAGATATTTCTGTATTTCGTTTTCAATACATTTGAAAAAATGTATTTTTTTTCAATTTAATCCATTTTGAATTCAGGCTGTAACACAACAACATGTGGAATAAGTCAAGGGATATGAATACTTTCTGAAGGCACTCTACCTCAAAAAGGAATGATTGCTGCTAAGCCTAAATGTTTGATCAATGGCTGAGGGTAGCCTAGAGCGTTGGACTAGTAACCGAAAGGTTGCAAGTTCAAATCCCCGAGCTGACAATGTACAAATCTGTTGTTCTGCCCCTGAACAGGCAGTTAACCCACTGTTCCTAGGCTGTCATTGAAAATTAGAATTTGTTCTTAACTGACTTGCCTAGTTAAATAAAGGTAAAAAATAAATACAAATCTCTCCTCTCATTTCCTACACTACTCTGCACTCTATGGTTATTATTGATCCATGCTTCACTGCAGAGGACCCAGCCTACAGTATCTGCCATTAGACATTCCCCTTAGTCGCTCACTCACTACACTCATTACTCTGGAATCTATTTCATCTAAGACTTTTTTATTAAGAAGGTCTGACACCAAATCCTCACTATTTTGTGTTAAGATATTCCCACTTGTAGCCTAACGGGGATTGAAGTAGCCTCCTCAGCCTGCGTGAGAGAAACTGTCTGAAGTCCCACAACGCTGTTGGAGAGTGAGCTCTCTGTATCATTACAGTCACTTAAGCGTATTTGTTAATTAGGCTATAGTACTATAATAGGTACTAGGCAGGGTACTAATAATGGTTCACTCGGTGAGTTAGTGTAGCCTATAAGGCTGTAATGTGTCAGCAATCTAGGTCTAACACCTTCACCTGTGTGTAACCAGGCAGTTTTCATGGCACAGCAGTTTTGAAGCCTGCAAGGCATCTGCCAGCTAACTTTCAGCATATGGCCTTCTCTTAACGGTGGGAAATGATTAGACCTAATCTCTGATAATCCAATAAAGTCATATTACTCTCGGGGAGCGGAGCAGGCAAGAGTAGATTGAGAGGGAGAGAGAGTCACACTGTCACATGTAAAAAGAGGGAGGATAGTGTTGGATCTAATTTGGATCTGACATTACCTTTCAGTTTTCCACTGAAAGGCAAAGGTACAGGACTGCAGGCAGGCTCAGGGCAGGCAGAATGGTAAAAACTAGAAAACAGGCACTGTAGACAAGAGAGGAGCAAGGGGGAAACCGCTGGTAGGTTCTACGAACAAAACGAACTGGCAACAGACAAACAGAACACAGGTATAATGGGGAAGATGGGCGACACCTGGAGGAGGGTGGAAACAATCACAAAGACAGGTGAAACAGATCAGGGTGTGACATTAGTATGATGTGAAAGAATAATGCAGGCCAGGCAGTGGGTTCAGTGGGATGACAGGCAGTACAGATCTTGTTATAAACTGTTACATGCCCGCTGCCAGGCAACCTCATCTGGCAGGATCAGAAGGAATGACCAGACCTGCCAAGACAAGTCTGCAAATTCATGCCAATGTCTCTCGGACAATTTTGATTGGATGTTAGGGAGATGAGCTCATATCCTGTTCTAAACTGCGATGGAGCCAGAAAAACTAGAATGGTTCATTTTTCACGTCCACAAGTGAGCCTTTGTGTTTGTGTGTGTAAGATGAAGTTCTGGAATGCACTCACAGATGGAGCTATTGCCATCTCTCTTCCCTGTTCTTCCCCTAGATACTTCCCAAATTAATGTGACCCAATTGGCTGACAAGATTAAGGGGTGGTTAAACATTGAAATCTATGAGATCGTAACTATAGCAGGCCTTGGCTGTCATGCAAGTTTTCTTTCAACCTCCTTTTTTTTACCTTTATTTAACTGGGCAAGAACAAATTTTCACCTTGGGGTTTCGATCTTGCAACCTCTCCGTTACTAGTCCAACACTCTAACCACTAGGCTACCTGCCGCCCCAATTATTTACCCAACTCTTTCTTTGGGATGCTCACTGTTGCGTAGCTCGCCTTGGGCCTGTTCACTGAGGTGGCAATGACAACATTTAGAATGTTGGAGATAAAAATACAATCTGTAAATTCGCTATTTTACTCATCATTAATTAATAACCTCTCTAGGCTAGGGGCCGGTATTTTCACATCCGGATGAAAAGCGTGCCCAAAGTAAACTGCCTGCTACTCAGGACCAGAAGCTAGGATATGCATAATATAATAGTAGATTTGGATAGAAAACACTCTGAAGTTTCTAAAACTGTTTGAATAATGTCTGTGAGTATAATAGAACTTATTTGGCAGGTGAAACCCCGAGGACAAACCATCCAGGAATTTTATTTTTGAGGTCACTCTCTTTTCAATGTGTTTTCTATGTGGATCTAGATTTCTAAGGCACTTGCTTGCAGTTCCTATCGCTTCCACTGGATGTCAACAGTCTTTAGAAATTGGTTGATGTTTTTCCTTTGTGTAATGAAGAAGTAGGGCTGTTCAGAACGAGGGTCGAGTTTAGTGTACTGTTTGTTAGGGGCGCACGACCTGAAAGCTCGCTCCACTTTGTCTTTATCCGCTATTGAACGCCGTTTATCCCGTCTTAAATTTGATCGATTATTTACGTAAAAAAATACCTAAAGTTGTATTAGAAAAGTTGTTTGAAATGTTTGGACAAAGATTACAGGTTATTTATTCGATATTTTGTAGTCATGTTGCGCTAGTTGGAACCAGTGTTTTTCTGGATCAAATGCGCCAAATAAATGGACATTTCTGGACTATAACGACAGAATCAATCGAAACAAAAGGACCATTTGTGATGTTTGTGGGACATTTTGGAGTGCCAACAGAAGAAGCTCATCAAAGGTAAGGCATGAATTATATAGTTATTTCTGAGTTTTCTGTCGCGCCTGGCGGGATGAAATATGATTGTCTGTGTTTGTTTGATGGGGTGCTGTCCTCAGATAATAGCATGGTTTGCTTTCGCCGTAAAGCCTTTTAAAAATCTGACACTGGCTGGATTAACAAGAAGTAAAGCTTTAATGTGGTGTATTGCACTTGTGATTGTACGAAAGTTAAATATTTCTAATAATTTAATTTGAATTTGGCGCTCTGCCATTTCACCGGATGTTGTCAAATCGATCCCGTTAACAGGATTTGATCCCTAAGAAGTTTTAAGGTCTATTCTATATAATAGACTAGATAGAATTTTGTTTCTATCTGATGCCACTGCCAGTTACCCCATGAGTAAGCTGGGTCGGGACGGGAGAAGGTGATGTGTTTGTGTGTGTGGGGTGGGTTTCTAAGTGTGTCATTAACAGTAAGGTGTCGGTGGGCCAGGTCCCAGAAATTGGTTCTTATAATCTTGTCAGAATATCATGTCCTCCACCTGCCAGGGCTCCTCTTAACCATAGACTTATATGATTAGCTAACACAGAACTGCAGTCTCATTCACAAAGACCACTGATACGCCATGCCTCCTACACTTTTAGAAAAAAGGGTTTCAAAAGGGTCCTTCGGCTGTCCCCATAGGAGAACCCTTTTTGGTTCCAGGTAGAACCCTTTTTGGTTCCAGGTAGAACTCTTTTGGGTTACATGTAGAACCCTATGTGGAAAGGTTCTATCTGGGTTACATGTAGAACCGAAAGGTTCTATCTGGAACCAAAAAGGGTTCTTCAAAGAGTTCTCCTATGGGGACAGCCGAAGAACGTATTGTCACTGGAAGGGTAACCTGCACGCCTGGCCTGAGATTACCTAACTGCCTGTAACAACAAATGGCCTTGTTAGTGTATGGAAAAATCATTTATATTTATATAATGGAACCACAATACTGAGTAAAAGATTCAATGCATTTAGTGCATTTAGTTTGTGTAACAGTGTTTCCCTCAACAACACCTCAACACAAGACTTGATATACAGTCTTCCTCTCCTCAGTCAGAACTAGATGAGACAAGACTTTGAAAAAGTGACATTGTGAGACTACCTCAACCCTAACCATGTAGAGCTCAATCAGAACCCCTCCCTCAAACATCTCTCTCCTTCTTACTGCAGTTCCCTGTGGGTAGATGGTCAGCCTGTGACATCTACTGGCATGGAGTGTCCTTCCATGACAACGATAACATCCTCTCTGGACAGGTCAACAAGTTCCCAGGTATGCTGATCCGACTGAAAAAAGCTACACTGTATGTGTTCACAGTGTTTCCCATAGATTGTTTTCCAGGTCCCCAAATCAACATCCTTTAACGAAAAATATCAATTGATTAGCCAGTAAATTATAGCCTTTACAATGGTACAGAGGGAAACACTGTTGTCAGTCAGGTTTCGTGTATGTAGGGTCTATGGATCCTGTTATGATATTGTGTGAGCCCTAAGCACAGCTGTGTTAATGCCTTGTCATGCCAATTTAATAAACCCAGCATTAGGAGTGAGGAGGATTATTATATTGTGTGAGGAAGCTGGAGCATGCTACACCTGGCCATCACCCCATATATGTGGCAGGGCTTGCAAACCATTACAGACTACAAAGGGAAGCACAGTCGAGAGCTCCCCAGTGACACGAGCCAAACTACTTCTATAATCGCTTGGAGGCAAATAACACTGAAACATGCATGAGAGCACCAGCTGTACCGGAAGACTGTGTGATCATGCTCTCCGCAGCCGATGTGAGTAAGACTTTTAGACAGGTCAACATTCACAAGGCCACAGGGCCAGACAGATTACCAGGACGTGTACTGCGAGCATGCGTTGACCAAATAGCAAATGTCTTCACTGACATTTTCAACCTCTCCCTGTCCGAGTCTGTAATACCAACATGTTTTAAGCAAACCACCATAGTGCCTGTGCCCAAGAACACTAAGGTAAGCTCCCTAAATGTCTACCGACCCGCAGCACTCACGTCTGTAGCCACGAAGTGCTTTGAAAGGCTGGTCATGACTCACATCAACACCATCATCCCAGAAACCCTAGACCCACTAAAATGTGCATACCTCCCCAACAGATCCACAGATGATGCAATCCCTATTGCACTCCACACTGCCCTTTCCCACCTGAACAAAATAAATACCATTGTGAGAATGCTATTCATTGACTACAGCTCAGCGTTCAACACCATAGTGCCCTCAAAGCTCATCAATAAGCTAAGGACCCTGGGACTAAACACCTTCCTCTGCAACTGGATAGTGGACTTCCTGACGGGCCACCCCCAGATGGTAAGGGTAGGTAACAACACATCCGCCACGCTGATCCTCAACACTGGGGCCCCTCAGGGGTGCGTGCTCAGCCCCCTCCTGTACTCGCTGTTCACTCATGACTGCACGGCTAGGCACGACTCCAACACCATCATTAAATTTGTCGATGACAAAAGTGGTTGGCCTGATCACAGACCACAGACAACAACAAGACAGCCTATAGGGAGGAGGTCCTGGCCGTGTGGTGCCAGGACAACAACCTCTCCCTCAACGTGATCAAGACAAAGGAGTTGATTGTGGACTACAGGAAAAGAGGACAGAGCACACCCCCATTCTCATTGACTGGGCTGCAATGGAGCAGGTTGAGAGCTTCAAGTTCCTTGGTGTCCACATCACCAACAAACTAACATGGTCCAAGCACACCAAGACAGTCGTGAAGTGGGCACGACAAAACCTTTCCCCCTTGGGAGACTGAAAAGTTTTGGCATCGGTCCTCAGATTCTCAAAAGGTTCTACAGCTGCACCACCGAGAGCATCCTGACTGGTTGCATCATTGCCTGGTATGGCAACTGCTTTGCCTTCGACTGCGGGTAGTGCGAACTGCCCAGTACCTCACTGGGGCCAAGCTTCCTGCCATCCAGGACCTCTATACCAGGCAGTATCAGAGGAAGGACCTAAAAATTGTCAAAGACTCCAGCCACCCTAGTCATAGACTGTTCTGTCTGCTACCCCATGGCAAGCGGTACTGGAGTGCCAAGTCTAGGTCCAAGAGGCTTCTAAACAGCTTCTACCCCCAAGCCATAAGACTCTTGAACATCTAGTCAAATGGCTACCCAGACTATATGCATTGCCAACCCCCTCTCCACACCACTGCCAATCTCTGTTGTCATCTATGCATAGTCACTTTAATTATTCTACCTACATGTACATACTACCTCAACTAACCGGTGCCCCTGCACATTGACTCTATACTGGCACACACCTGTATATATTGTTATTTTTTACTGCTGCTCTTTAATTACTTGTTACTTTTATCTCTTATTCTTATCCGTATTTTTTTGAAACTGCACTGTTGGTCAGGGGCTCGTAAGTAAGCATTTCACTGTAAGGCTTACACCTGTTGAATTTGGCGCATGTGACTAATAAAATTTGATTTGATTTGATATACCACTCATCACTCACCCCATAACACTCACAACCACACCAGGGTGGGTTACCAAACCACCAGCATTACAACTGTCTGTCTCTCACATATCCCTTACCTGTCTCTAATATGTCTGTCTGTCTGTCTGTCCGTCTGTGGTGTGGTCTGTAGGTATGATAGAGATGCTGAGAAAGATCAACCTGAGCCGAGCGGTGAGGACCATGCAGGAGCTGTTCCCTGAGGAGTACAAATTCTACCCCCGCTCCTGGATCCTACCTAGGGAGTACCACCGCTCCTGAATCCTACCTGAGGAGTACAACTTCTACCACCGCTCCTGAATCCTACCTGAGGAGTACAACTTCTACCCCCGCTCCTGGATCCTACCTGAGGAGTACCACCGCTCCTGAATCCTACCTGAGGAGTACAATTTCTACCACCGCTCCTGGATCCTACCTGAGGAGTACAACTTATACCCCCGCTCCTGGATCCTACCTGGGGAGTACCACCGCTCCTGGATCCTACCTGAGGAGTACCACCGCTCCTGGATCCTACCTGAGGAGTACAACTTCTACCACCGCTCCTGGAGCCTACCTGGGGAGTACCACCGCTCCTGGATCCTACCTGAGTACCACCGCTCCTGGATCCTACCTGAGGAGTACCACCGCTCCTGGAGCCTACCTGGGGAGTACCACCGCTCCTGGATCCTACCTGAGGAGTACCACCGCTCCTGGAGCCTACCTGGGGAGTACCACCGCTCCTGGATCCTACCTGAGGAGTACCACCGCTCCTGGATCCTACCTGAGGAGTACAACTTCTACCCCCACTCCTGGATCCTACCTGAGGAGTACAACTTCTACCCCCGCTCCTGGATCCTGCCTGAGGAGTACAACTTCTACCCCCGCTCCTGGATCCTGCCTGGGGAGTACAACTTCTACCCCCACTCCTGCATCCTGCTTGGGGAGTACAACCTCTACCCCCACTCCTGCATCCTGCCTGGGGAGTACAACTTCTACCCCCACTCCTGGATCCTACCTGAGGAGTACCACCGCTCCTGGATCCTACCTGGGGAGTACAACTTCTACCACCGCTCCTGGATCCTGCCTGGGGAGTACAACTTCTACCCCCACTCCTGGATCCTACCTGAGGAGTACAACTTCTACCCCCACTCCTGGATCCTACCTGAGGAGTACAACTTCTACCCCCGCTCCTGGACCCTACCTGGGGAGTACAACTTCTACCCCCGCTCCTGCATCCTGCCTGGGGAGTACAACTTCTACCCCCACTCCTGGATCCTACCTGAGGAGTACAACTTCTACCCCCGCTCCTGCATCCTACCTGGGGAGTACAACTTCTACCCCCACTCCTGGACCCTACCTGGGGAGTACAACTTCTACCCCCACTCCTGCATCCTGCCTGGGGAGTACAACTTCTACCACTGCTCCTGGATCCTACCTGGGGAGTACAACTTCTATCCCCGCTCCTGGATCCTGCCTGAGGAGTACAACTTCTACCCCCACTCCTGCATCCTGCCTGGGGAGTACAACTTCTACCCCCACTCCTGCATCCTGCCTGAGGAGTACCATCTTTTCTCTACACAGGTACAGCACACAGCTAAGGAAACAGAACTCTATTTTAATCTCCACACAATTGTTTGATCATTTGAGTGATTGATTGATTACACATAGGTAATCCTCTTAGTTCAGAACACACGTTTTATCACTCATGACATCCGGGTACAGCCACTCAATGTAGGACACAATTTTAGTCACTATACCCAGGCACAGCGCACCATTCAGTCCTATTCAATTCCTAATGTTATGTAGTACAGCGCAGGACACATTAATCACTCAGCCACATTGATCACTCAGCCTCGAACCAACCATTATCAGAGCTCTCTCATCACCCCGTCTGCATTTACACAGGCAGCCCAATTCTGATATTTTGCCAAATTATTGGTCTTTTGACCAGTCAGATCAGATGTTTTGCCAATAGTTGGGCAAAAGATCAGAATAGGGATGCCTGTTTAAATGCAGCCTCTGTCACTCTCCCCACCACTGTTTTCAGCTGCGCTGTAAGACTCTACTTCCCCATAACAACAGAGAAAACTGTCCTCCATAGTGGAACAGGGCCATTCACTCCCCATGGCATCCAGTCAAAAGGCTGAGCGCTTGTCCTCAATTGGATGTTGTCAAACAGTGCAAGCCCTCTCTAACTCCTCTGAGTCAATGATGAGTCAACTTTCCTTTGCACGGTTTGGAGATGTACCACTAACCCATCAAGTGTACATCTGTCGTAAATGGTAATCTAAAAAGTATGTATTTATTTAACTAGGCAAGTCAGTTAAGAACAAATTATTATTTTACAATGATGGCCTACCTGGGCCAAACCCTCCCCTAATCCGGACGACGCTGGGCCAATTGTGCGCCGCCCTATGGGACTCCCGATCACGGCCGGTTGTGATACAGCCCGCGATCGAACCAGAGTCTGTAGTGACGCCTCTAGCACTGAGATGCAGTGCCTTAGACTGCTGCACCACTCGGGAGCATGACTCACGAGGTACAGTTTTCCTTTAATGATTTCATACAAACTAGTAGTTCACTACCCTTTGTGCAATAGTGAATGACGTGCTCTCTAATAGGAAACCACACACAAACCACACGAACAGCTGTGTCACACCACACACACACACACACACACACACACACACACACACACACACACACCACTCTCAAACCCCTGTCCACCCCCTTCCCTCTACTCATCCCTTAGTGAACCGTAAGCGTTGGCACGCATGATTAATTCAGAATGGCTAGAGGGAAAGGTCAGAGGTCAAGCTCATAAGTTTTAATGGTGTTTGACGTTCAGAGGTCACAGTGACTTTGAGAGGGTGTGTCCTCAGACAGCCTCCCTGCCTGGCAAGGGGATGTATGGATGGTGGAGGCGGGATTTAACTGGCTTTGTGAATGAACTTACGTCATTGCCTGAGATACAGCTCAGCTAGTCAAACAGAGGGGGGCACTAGAGCCCCTTTAAAAGGCTCTGCATCTTAACCACAGACAGGCTACAGGCAATGTTCCCTCTAATGTTTTTGGGCACTGAGCAAATTTCTGGGCTTGTGAGCAGAAACTTGAACATTGTGAGAATTTTGTGCAACTTCCGGCACGCGATTACAGTGAAAACTGAGGCTGTACCTGCTTTAACTTACAGTTTTAGACAGTGCCAATAGGCTATTGTGGCTATTTGAGCATATTAGAGTGGCCTAGCAACAAAATCAATGGAGCAAATCCCATAACATTTTCACATGGAAATAGCTTTTGATTTCAATGATATAGTCTACAATATGCAGTGTTCAATGCAGGCCTCCAGTACATTCCATGAGACCTTTACAAACTTTTTTACATTATGCAGGGATTGACATGAATTAATGATTTTTTACTTGGTCTCTACCATGGGCCGAATAGGTGACTGTACACTACCGTTCAAAAATTTGGGGTCACTTAGAAATGTCCTTGTTTTTGATAGAAAAGCACATTTTTTGTCCATTAAAATAACATCAAATTGATCAGAAATACAGTGTAGACATTGTTAATGTTGTAAATGACTATTAGCTGGAAACGGCTGATTGTTCATGGAATATCTATATAGGTGTACATGAGGCCCATTATCAGCAACCATCACTCCTGTGTTCCAATGGCACGTTGTTAGTTAATCCAAGTTTATCATTATAAAAGACTAATTGATCATTAGAAAACCCTTTTGCAATTATGTTCGCACATGAAAACTGTTGTTTTGATTAAAGAAGCAATAAAACTGGCCTTTAGACTAGTTGAGTA
This sequence comes from Oncorhynchus tshawytscha, assembly GCF_018296145.1. Lineage (NCBI taxonomy): Eukaryota > Metazoa > Chordata > Actinopteri > Salmoniformes > Salmonidae > Oncorhynchus > Oncorhynchus tshawytscha. The sequence continues at coordinate 30,720,173 of NC_056448.1, forward strand.
TCTGGAGCATCAGCATTTTTGGGTTCGATTACAGGCTCAAAATGGCCAGAAACAAAGCACTTTCTTCTGAAACTCGTCAGTCTATTCTTGTTCTGAGAAATGAAGGCTATTCCATGCGAGAAATTGCCAAGAAACTGAAGATCTCGTACAAAGCTGTGTACTACTCCCTTCACAGAACAGCGCAAACTGTCTCTAACCAAAATCCTTTGCACCCCAGTATCTCTACTTGCACATTCATCTTCTGCACATCAATCACTCCAGTGTTTAATTGCTAAATTGTAATTATTTCACCTCTATGGCCTATTTATTGCCTTACCTCCCTTATCTTACCTCATTTGCACACACTGTATATAGACTTGTGTTATTGACGGTATGTTTGTTTATTCCATGTGTAACTCTGTGTTGTTGTTTGTGTCGCACTGCTTTGCTTTATCTTGGCCAGGTCGCAGTTGTAAATGAGAACTTGTTCTCAACTAGCCGACCTGGTTAAATAAAGGTTAAAAAACACACAAAAAACAAGGACATTTCTAAGTGACCCCAAACTTTTGAACGGTAGTGTACATTTCATTGTATCAAATTGTATTCGCATTTTATTTACAAAATAAAATGCGTTATTATTACCATGCAGAGAATTATGCAAAGTAGGCTACCCACTGCCTATTGGCTTATTTGCATAATCAAGCCTGTATCAAAATACAACATTGCCCCTTAAAGAAACAAGCTTTGCTCTGAGCTCAGATCAGAAAAGCGCATCCACTCAGGCTGATTGAATGGGCTGGTCAATAGAATTCTACTCCCATGCTCTCTGGCTCAGCCTACAACTAAATCGCAGACTCAATCTTGCAAGTTAGATTTGTTTTTGTTTGTTGCATTAAAAAGGGGCTGATATAATGTTGATTTGGTCACATTAGAGAAAAATGTTGATCTCTATAGTGCACACTAATGAAGCGAACTCAGTGAAGTTTAATCTCGTGCGTCTCTGCGCTGGCTGGCATTTCTTCTGTGCTGCAGTCATGGAGGATGTGCACGGCCTCGCGCAGCTCAGAGGGAACGTTGTCTACAGGCATAGACTAACCTTGATAGAGCTGTGCCATAGGATAGTATCAGAGCTTAGGGAGTCTTAACATTTAAGTTGGTTTCAATTACTTACTTAAACAAGGTAGACAACGATTAGGAAGGAAATTGTGTGTAGTTAAAATTAATTAATCCCAACCTAGGAAATTGCCGTAGATACATATAAGCTCCAGATCTCAATATTTCGCCTTGGGATGTGGTGTTGAATGGTGCAAAATACTCTAGGGGCAGTGACGAGACACTGAAGTTCATTCATGACAAAGTGAACAAGAGTAAGATAAGCAAGTAAGCATTTTGTTGGACGATGTATACCATGTGTATCCTGTACAGACTACTAATAAAACTTCAACTTGAAATGTCTAGGCAAAGCAGGTAGCTAAATATCACTCAGCTTGTGTCAGTCTATCACTGTGTCACTTAGGTTACATTAGGTGATAACAAGTACACTCTTAGAAAGAAAAGTGCCTTATAGAACCTAAAAGGGTTCTTTGGCTGTCCCCAAAGGACAACCCTTTAAAGATTTTTTTTGTTTCCATAGTCGAACCCTTATGGTTCGAGGTAGAACCCTTTCCACAGAGGGTTCTACATGGAACCAAGAAGGGTTCTCCTATGGGGACAGCCGAAGAACCCTTTTGGAACCCTTTTTTCTAAGAGTGTAGTTCGCTACCACATACTGCAGCACTAAGGCTGCGTTTACACAGGCAGCCCAATTCTGATATTCTTTCCACTATTAGGTATTTTGACAGATCACATCAAATCATTTTCAGAGCTGATCTGATTGGTCAAAAGTCAAATTACTGGAAAAAAGATCAGAATTGAGCTGGCTGTGTAAACACAGCCTTAATGTACTGTGATTTGACTCAGAGTACGGCTGGGCGGTAAACCGTTTTTTTGTAATATACCGGTATTGATGCACGGACTGGTTTTACTTGACCTTCTTTACCGGTATTTGAATGTTTGGTTTGTTAAATGTGATACGCAGTGTGTAACGTCAATTTTTTATAGTTTACTTCGCTACTTGAGTCATCTCTCTTCACTCTCTCTATGTCACCGACACTCAAGGAGCGCATTTGATGTCCCTCAACTACGAGACACTTGCGTTCAGTCTGCATGGTCAATGCAGCATATGCAACACCGTTGATGACAACGATGCAGTTGTCACTTTGCTTCTTAATATAAATCTACTAGCATTCTATAATTACACCATTAGCTTGTGTTTCTTACATCTGCAAATAGCTTGTTTGTCTTTTCTTAGCAAGTTGTTTCTAAATCTTGTTAGCCACTAATGCTAATCGCTAGCTAGCTAGATAATAAATGTACTGAGTAAGAGCAAGCGTAATTAGCTATACAGCTGATACTGATAATACCAATGATCGTGTAGACCTAAATCAGCATGTTGTTTGTGCAACAGTGTCTTCTGTTAGCTACATGAAGCCAAAGATTATAGGGTCCCCTAGGAAACACCTATCAACACATTAGTTCCTACCCTATCACAATAACTCCTCCCTGGAATTTTCATTCGTTGTCATGTCAAACAAGACTGTATTCAAAGTGCCCGCTATTATATTCTAACTATGTAATTAGAATAGACATTATATATTGGTTGAAAACAGCAGAGGTGTATTTAGAGGGCAAGTTGGTTAGGATGATATCTATGAGGGTGCCCGTGTTTACGGCTTTGGGGTGGTACCTGGTAGGTTCATTGATAATTTGTGTGATATTGAGGGCATCAAGCTTAGATTGTGGGATGGCTGGGGTGTTAAGCATGTTCCAGTTCAGGTCGCCTAGCAGCACGAGCTCTGAAGATAGATGGGGGGGGCAATCAGTTCACATATGGTGTCCAGAGCACACCTGGGGGCAGAGGGTGGTCGATAGCAGGCGGCAACGGTGAGAGACTTGTTTTTAGAGAGGTGGATTTTTAAAAGTAGAAGTTCAAATTGTTTGTGTACAGACCTGGATAGTAGGAAAGAACTCTGCAGGCTATCTTTGCAGTAGATTGCAACACTGCCCTCTTTGGCCGTTCTATCTTGTCTGAAGATGTTGTAGTTAGGGATGAAGATTTCAGAATTTTTGGTGGTCTTCCTAAGCCAGGATTCAGACATGGCTAGAACATCCGGGTTGGCAGTGTGTGCTAAAGCAGTGAATAAAACAAACTTAGGGAGGAGGCTTCTAATGTTAACCTGCATGAAACCAAGGCTATTACGGTTACAGAAGTCATCAAAAGAGAGCGCCTGGGGAATAGGAATGGAGCTATATACTGCAGGGCCTGGATTCACCTCTACATCACCAGAGGAGCAGAGGAGGAGTAGGATAAGGGTACGGCTAAAAGCTATGAGAATTGGTTGTCTAGAATGTCCGGAACAGACAGTAAAATAAGGTTTCTGGGGGCCATTGATGATTTAAAGACCAGTGCTTGATTGACCCAACATATTCACCCATTTAGACCTATGGATGGTCAATGTTTATGTTTTTCCAGTCAGTGAAATCAAAACAAATCAAATTTGATTGGTCACATGCACATGGTTAGCAGATGTTAATGCAAGTGTAGCGAAATGCTTGTGCTTCTAGTTCCAACCTTGCAGTAATATCTAACAAGTAAGTCTTATTACTACATAGTTAATGCTGATGCGTCCCTGAAGCGCACCTTCATCGTCAAGCTGGATCCACGAGCCCAGTGACCTCAGGGTTATAGCGGGATCACAGACAAGGCAGTCTGTGGTCCAGGAGTACATCCACAAGCCTCTTCTTATCGAAAGCTGAAGTTGGACATCCGTCTCTACGTTCTGGTCAAGTCCCTGGAGCCGCTGGAGATTTATATCGCTGTCACGCTTCTGCACCGAGACATACCAGCTAGGAACATAGATAAGGATGTTATAACATGCTCATAATACATATAAGCTACATTCATAAGAAGTTTCTGTATCGAGCCATACCAGGTTGGAAGTTACAAAGGGACTTTATAACATGTTCATAACCCATTCATAACACATTCTGAACCGAGCAATACCAGGTAGGAACGGTAGGAACACTTTATCTGAAGACATAACGCATTCATAACACATACATACAGCACTCATAATCACTACACAATATATTTTGTCTTCCATTTTGGCATAAAGCATTATACTAGCATTTAAACATGGACTTTTTTAACATGTTTCTATGTTTAAATATAGCATTCTAACAACTCTGTTCTCCCATGTCCCTGGCACCCCAACAGGAACCCAGTCAGAAGAACCTGAGCCATGTCCTCATGCACCTGACCAACTACTCCCTCAGTGTCCAGAGTGGGAAATTTGTCCACTCTGACAGCCTTTCGTCAAGAAACAAGCGCACCTTCTCCAGCGTGCTCTACCGCCTGGCCTCTAAAGGAGTGGACATCAAGAAGGTTTGGTCAGACATCATCTCTCTGGTCAAGACGGTCATCGCTCTGTTCCCTGAGCTCAAGGTCTACTACCTGGCCAACATACTGCCTGTCAAACCAGGACCCACCTGCTTCCAGGTACAGAGAGATGAGGAGAGTGTGTGTGTGTCTGTGGGTGTGTGTGTATGTGTGTGTCTGTCTGTGTGTCTGTCTGTGTATCTGTGTGGGTGTGTCTGTCTGTGTATCTGTGTGGGTGTGTGTGTGTGTGTGTGTCTGTCTGTGTGTCTGTCAGTGTGTGTCTGTGTGTCTGTCTGTGTATCTGTGTGTATGTGTTCCAGGTGTCCCCCGGGGTGTGTGAATACGTCCACAGCCCAGTAGATGAGGAGGTGAAGGTGGGGGTCATTAGAGACACATTAGACTCATGAACCCTGCTCAGGAGAAATCACACACACACACACACGGACGGACCTGGAGCTAGGGTTAGGGTTAGGGTTAAACCAGAATGTGGACATAAAGCTAGGGTTAGTGTTAAACCAGGATGTGGACAAGAAGCTAGGGTTAGGGTGGAACCGGGATGTGGACATGAAGCTAGGGTTAGGGTGGAACTGTGATGTGGACATGAAGCTAGGGTTAGGGTTAGTGTTAAACCAGGATGTGGACATGAAGCTAGGGTTAGGGTTAAACCAGGATGTGGACATGAAGCTAGGGTTAGTGTGGAACCGAGATGTGGACATGAAGCTAGGGTTAGGGTTAGTGTTAAACCAGGATGTGGACATGAAGCTAGGGTTAGGGTTAGTGTTGAACCAGGATGTGGACCAAATAGCTAGGGTTAGTGTTAGTGTTAAACCAGGATTTGGACATGAAGCTAGGGTTAGGGTTAGTGTTAAACCAGGATGTGGACATGAAGCAAGGGTTAGGGTGGAACCAGGATGTGGACATGAAGTTAGGGTTAGTGTTAAACCAGGATGTGGACATGAAGCTAGGGTTAGTGTTAGTGTTAAACCCAGGATGTGGACATGAAGCTAGGGTTAGGGTTACTGTTACACCAGGATGTGGACAAGAAGCTAGGGTTAGGGTGGAACCGGGATGTGGACATGAAGCTAGGGTTAGGGTTAGTGTTAAACCAGGATGTGGACATGAAGCTAGGGTTAGGGTTAGTGTTAAATCAGGATGTGGACATGAAGCTAGGGTTAGGGTTAGTGTTAAACCAGGATGTGGACATGAAGCTAGGGTTAGGATTAGTGTTAAACCAGGATTTGGACATGAAGCTAGGCTTAGTGTTAAACCCGGATGTGGACATGAAGCTAGGGTTAGTGTTAAACCAGGATGTGGACAAGAAGCTAGGGTTAGTGTTAGTGTTAAACCAGGATGTGGACAAGAAGTTAGGGTTAGTGTTAGTGTTAAACCAGGATGTGGACAAGAAGTTAGGGTTAGTGTTAAACCAGGATGTGGACAAGAAGCTAGGGTTAGGGTTAGTGTTAAACCCAGGATGTGGACATGAAGCTAGGGTTAGGGTTAGTGTTAAACCAGGATGTGGACAAGATGCTAGGGTTAGGGTTAGTGTTAAACCAGGATGTGGACATTAAGCTAGGGTTAGGGTTAGTGTTAAACCAGGATGTGGACATGAAGCTAGGGTTAGGGTTAGGGTTAGTGTTAAACCAGGATTTGGACATGAAGCTAGGCTTAGTGTTAAACCCGGATGTGGACATGAAGCTAGGGTTAGGGTTAGTGTTAAACCAGGATGTGGACATGAAGCTAGGGTTAGTGTTAAACCAGGATGTGGACAAGAAGCTAGGGTTAGTGTTAGTGTTAAACCAGGATGTGGACAAGAAGTTAGGGTTAGTGTTAGTGTTAAACCAGGATGTGGACAAGAAGTTAGGGTTAGTGTTAAACCAGGATGTGGACAAGAAGCTAGGGTTAGGGTTAGTGTTAAACCCAGGATGTGGACATGAAGCTAGGGTTAGGGTTAGTGTTAAACCAGGATGTGGACAAGATGCTAGGGTTAGGGTTAGTGTTAAACCAGGATTTGGACATTAAGCTAGGGTTAGTGTTAAACCAGGATGTGGACATTAAGCTAGGGTTAGTGTTAAACCAGGATGTGGACATGAAGCTAGGGTCAGGGTGGAACCGGGATGTGGACATGAAGCTAGGGTTAGGGTTAGTGTTAAACCAGGATGTGGACATGAAGCTAGGGTTAGGGTTAGTGTTAAACCAGGATGTGGACATGAAGCTAGGGTTAAGGTTAGTGTTGAACCAGGATGTGGACATGAAGCTAGGGTTAGGGTTAGTGTTAAACCAGGATGTGGACATGAAGCTAGGGTTAGGGTACCGGGTTGGGTTAGGGGTGTTAAACCAGGATGTGGACATGAAGCTAGGGTTAGTGTTAAACCAGGATGTGGACATGAAGCTAGGGTTAGAAGGGTGGACATGAAGTGTTAGGGTGGAACCAGGATGTGGACAAGAAGCTAGGGTTAGGGTTAGTGTTAAACCAGGATGTGGACATGAAGCTAGGGTTAGGGTTAGTGTTAAACCAGGATGTGGACATGAAGCTAGGGTTAGCTAGGGTTAGTGTTAAACCAGGATGTGGACATGAAGCTAGGGTTAGTGTTTAAACCAGGATGTGGACATGAAGCTAGGGTTAGTGTTAAACCAGGATGTGGACATGAAGCTAGGGTTAGGGTGGAACCGGAGGATGTGGACATGAAGCTAGGGTTAGGGTGGAACCATGAAGTTAGGGTTAGTGTTAAACCAGGATGTGGACATGAAGCTAGGGTTAAGTTAAACCCAGGATGTGGACATGAAGCTAGGGTTAGTGTTATAAACCAGGATGTGGACATGAAGCTAGGGTTAGTGTTAAACCAGGATGTGGACATGAAGCTAGGGTTAGGGTGGAACCGGGATGTGGACATGAAGCTAGGGTTAGGGTGGAACCGGGATGTGGACATGAAGCTAGGGTTAGGGTGGAACCGGGATGTGGACATGAAGCTAGGGTTAGTGTTAAACCAGGATGTGGACATGAAGCTAGGGTTAGTGTTAAACCAGGATGTGGACATGAAGCTAGGGTTAGGGTGGAACCGGGATGTGGACATGAAGCTAGGGTTAGGGTGGAACCGGGATGTGGACATGAAGCTAGGGTTAGGGTTAGTGTTAAACCAGGATGTGGACATGAAGCTAGGGTTAGGGTTAGTGTTGAACCCAGGATGTGGACATGAAGCTAGGGTTAGGGTTAGTGTTAAACCAGGATGTGGACATGAAGCTAGGGTTAGTGTTAAACCAGGATGTGGACATGAAGCTAGGGTTAGGGTGGAACCGGGATGTGGACATGAAGCTAGGGTTAGGGTGGAACCGGGATGTGGACATGAAGCTAGGGTTAGTGTTAAACCAGGATGTCGACATGAAGCTAGGGTTAGTGTTAAACCAGGATGTGGACATGAAGCTAGGGTTAGGGTGGAACCGGGATGTGGACATGAAGCTAGGCTTAGGGTGGAACCGGGATGTGGACAAGAAGCTAGAGTTAGGGTGGAACCGGGATGTGGACATGAAGCTAGGGTTAGGGTTAGTGTTGAACCAGGATGTGGACAAGAAGCTAGGGTTAGGGTTAAAGCAGGATGTGGACAAGAAGCTAGGGTTAGGGTGGAACCGGGATGTGGACATGAAGCTAGGGTTAGGGTTAGTGTTAAACCAGGATGTGGACAAGAAGCTAGGGTTAGGGTGGAACCGGGATGTGGACATGAAGCTAGGGTTAGGGTTAGTGTTAAACCAGGATGTGGACATGAAGCTAGGGTTAGGGTTAGTGTTAAACCAGGATGTGGACATGAGGGTAGGGTTAGGGTTAGTGTTAAACCAGGATTTGGACATGAAGCTAGGGTTAGTGTTAAACCCGGATGTGGACATGAAGCTAGGGTTAGGGTTAGTGTTAAACCAGGATGTGGACATGAAGCTAGGGTTAGTGTTAAACCAGGATGTGGACAAGAAGCTAGGGTTAGGGTTAGTGTTAAACCAGGATGTGGACATTAAGCTAGGGTTAGGGTTAGTGTTAAACCAGGATGTGGACAAGATGCTAGGGTTAGGGTTAGTGTTAAACCAGGATGTGGACATTAAGCTAGGGTTAGTGTTAAACCAGGATGTGGACATTAAGCTAGGGTTAGTGTTAAACCAGGATGTGGACAAGAAGCTGCTTCATTACCCCCAGGACCATAGAAGGAGTCAGCGAACAGTTATTTCAGTCCGTCTCTCTTTCTTTCTCTCCTTCCCTCTCTCCCGCCCTCCATCTTGGCAGGGTTCATCCTGTGTTTGTGTGTGGTGATGGTGGTATTAGCCAGCCGGTGTTTCTGGGCTCTGGACTGGGCCTGGGGATTGCTGATATGGAAAGCCTGTCTGTCTCTCACTCTGATCTCTCTGGCCAGCCATCTTTAGAAAACACCCCAGTTAACAGCTCGCCATAAGCCTGTTAAAGGGAAACATTAAATTCCAGCCCAGCGGTGATGGAATTTCACACAAGACTGTGCCGTGTGTGTACGTGTATGTGTGTGTGTGTGGCAGGCAGCTCTATGCTCTACAGCCCATGGGGTGGCCACCACTAACCTCCCCTTACCGTTATACCAGAGACTTACTGGAACCAAACAGTATATTCTCTCTCCCTCTGTATCTGTCAGTCTCTCTGACTTTCTCTGTTCCCTCTGTATCTGTCAGTCTCTCTCTGACTTTCTCTGTTCCCTCTGTATCTGTCAGTCTCTCTGACTTTCTCTGTTCCCTCTGTATCTGTCAGTCTCTCTGTCTTTCTTTGTTCCTATTCCCTCTGTATCTGTCAGTCTCTCTGACTTTCTCTGTTCCCTCTGTATCTGTCAGTCTCTCTGTCTTTCTTTGTTCCTGTGCCCTCTGTATCTGTCAGTCTCTCACTTTCTCTGTTCCCTCTGTATCTGTCAGTCTCTCTGACTTTCTCTGTTCCCTCTGTATCTGTCAGTCTCTCTGACTTTCTCTGTTCCCTCTGTATCTGTCACTGCTATCACTACCATCATCATCATTACTACAACCACCACCATCACTAAACTGCTATCACTACCATCATCATTACTACTACCACCATCACTAAACTGTTATCACTACCATCAGCATTACTGCTGCCGCCGTCGCTGGGCTGCTATCACTGCCGTCGTCGTCGTTGCTACAGACTGCCGCCGTCGCTGGGCTGCTATCGCTGCCGTCGTCGTTGCTGCTGCTGCCGCCGCCGTCGCTGGGCTGCTGTCGCTGCCGTCGTCGTTTGCTGCTGCCGCCGTCGCTCGGCTGCTGTCGCTGCCATCGTCGTCGTTGCTGCTGCCGCTGCCGTCGCTGGGCTGCTGTCACTGCCGTCGTCGTTGCTGCTGCTGCCACCACCGCCGCCTGCCGCCGTCGCTGGGCTGTTATCTGACCGTCGTCGTTGCTGCTGCCAGCCGTCGCTGGGCTGCTATCACTGCCGTCGTCGTTGCTGCTGCTGCCGCCGTCGCTGGGCTGCTATCACTGCCGTCGTCGTTGCTGCTGCTGCCGCCGTCGCTGGGCTGCTATCACTGCCGTCGTCGTTGCTGCTGCCGCCCTTCGCTGGGCTGCTATCGCTGCCGTCGTCGTTGTTGCTGCAGCCACCGCCGTCGCTGGGCTGCTGTCACTGCCGTCATCGTTGCTGCTGCTGCCGCCGCCGTCGCTGGGCTGTTATCGCTGCCGTCGTCGTTGCTGCTGCCGCCGTCGCTAGGCTGCTATCGCTAACGTCATCGTCGTTGCTGCTGCCGCCACCGTCGCTGGGCTGTATCGCTGCCATCATCGTCGTTGCTGCCGCCGCCGCCGTCGCTGGGCTGCTATCGCTGCCGTCGTCGTTGCTGCTGCCGCCGTCGCTGGCTGCTGTCGCTGCCATCGTCGTTGCTGCTGCCGTCGTCGTTGCTGCTGTCACTGCGTCATCCTGCCGCCGTCGCTGGGCTGCTATCGCTGCCGTCGTCGTCGTTGCTACTGCCGCCGCCGTCGCTGGGCTGCTATCACTGCCGTCGTCGTTGCTGCTGCTGCCGCCGTCGCTGGGCTGCTATCGCTGCCATCGTCGTTACTGCTGCTGCCGCCGCCGTCGCTGGGCTGTTGTCGCTGCCGTCGTCGTTGCTGCTGCTGCCGTCGCGGCTGCTGTCGCTGCCGTCGTCATTCTGCTGCTGCCACCACCGTCGCTGGGCTGCTGTCACTGCCGTCGTCGTTGCTGCTGCCGCCGTCGCTGGGCTGCTATCACTGCCGTCGTCGTTGCTGCTACCACCACCGTCACTGGGCTGCTATCTGCCATCGTCGTTGCTGCTGCCGCCGTCGCTGGGCTGCTATCGCTGCCGTCGTCGTTGCTGCTGCCGCCGCCGCCGCCGTCGCTGGGCTGTTGTCACTGCCGTCGTATTGCTGCTGCCACCCGCCGTCCTGGGCTGCTATCGCTGCCGTCATCGTCGTTGCTGCTGCCGCCGCCGTCGCTGGGCTGCTGCTATCGCTGCCGTCGTCGTTGCTGCTGCTGCCGCCGTCGCTAGGCTGTTGTCGCTGCCGTCGTCGTCATCGTTGCTGCTGCCGCCGCCGTCGCTGGGCTGCTATCGCTGCCGTCGTCGTTGCTGCTGCCGCCGTCGCTGGGCTGCTATCACTGCCGTCGTCGTTGCTGCTGCCGCCGTCGCCGTCTGGGCTGCTATCGCTGCCATCATCGTTGCTGCTGCTGCCGCCGTCGCTGGGCTGCTATCGCTGCCGTCGTCGTCGTTGCTGCTGCTGCCGCCGTCGCTGGGCTGCTGTCACTGCCGTCGTCGTTGCTGCTGCCGCCGTCGCTTATCGCTGCTCATCTGCTGCCGTCGTCTGTCGCCATCGTCGTTGCTGCTGCTGCCGCCGTCGCTGGGCTGCTATCGCTGCCGTCGTCGTTGCTGCTGCTGCCGCCGCCGTCGCTGGGCTGTTATCGCTGCCGTCGTCGTTGCTGCTGCCGCCGTCGCTGGGCTGCTATCGCTGCCGTCGTCGTTGCTGCTGCTGCCGCCGTCGCTGGGCTGCTGTCGCTGCCGTCGTCGTTGCTGCTGCTGCCGCCGTCGCTGGGCTGCTATCGCTGCCGTCGTCGTCGCTGCTGCTGCCGCCGCCGTCGCTGGGCTGCTATCGCTGCCGTCGTCGTTGCTGCTGCTGCCGTCGCTGGGCTGCTGTCGCTGCCGTCGTCGTTGCTGCTGCTGCCGCCGTCGCTGGGCTGCTGTCACTGCCGTCGTCGTTGCTGCTGCTGCCACCGCCGCCGTCGCTAGGCTGCTGTCGCTGCCCATCGTCGTTGCTGCTGCCGCCGTCGCTGGGCTGCTATCGCTGCCGTCGTCGTCGTTGCTGCTGCTGCCGCCGTCGCTGGGCTGCTGTCGCTGCCGTCGTCGTTGCTGCTGCCGCCGCCGTCGCTGGGCTGCTATCGCTGCCGTCGTCGTTGCTGCTGCTGCCGCCGTCGCCGGCTGCCGTCGCTGCCGTCGTCATTGCTGCTGCTGCCGCCGCCGCCGTCGCTGGGCTGTTATCGCTGCCGTCGTCGTTGCTGCTGCCGCCGTCGCTGGGCTGCTATCGCTGCCGTCGTCGTTGTTGCTGCTGCCGCCGTCGCTGGGCTGCTATCACTGCCATCGTCGTCGTTGCTGCTGCCGCCGTCGCTGGGCTGCTATCGCTGCCGTCGTCGTTTGCTGCTGCCACCGTCGCTGGGCTGCTATCACTGCCGTCGTCGTTGCTGCTGCCGCCGTCGCTGGGCTGTTATCGCTGCCGTCGTCGTTGCTGCTGCCGCCGTCGCTGGGCTGCTATCACTGCATCGTCGTCGTTGCTGCTGCCGCCGTCGCTGGGCTGCTATCGCTGCCGTCGTCGTCGTTGCTGCTGCCGCCGCCGTCGCTGGGCTGCTATCACGCTGCCGTCGTCGTTGCTGCTGCCTGCCGCCGTCGCTGGGCTGCTGTCGCTGCCATCGTCGTCGTTGCTGCTGCCACCACCGTCCTAGGCTGCTATCACTGCATCGTCGTCGTTTACTGCTGCCACCACCGCCGTCGCTCGGCTGCTATCGCTGCCGTCGTCGTCATTTGCTACAACTGCCACCGTCGCTGGGCTGCTATCGCTGCCGTCGTCGTTGCGTTGCTACTGCCACCGCCGTCGCTGGGCTGCTATGCTGCCATCGTCGTTGCTGCTGCCGCCGCCGTCGCTGGGCTGCTATCGCTGCCGTCGTCGTTGCTGCTACTGCCGCCGCCGTCGCTGGGCTGCTATCGCTGCCCGTCGTCGTTGCTGCTGCCGCCGTCGCTGGGCTGCTATCGCTGCCGTCGTCGTTGCTGCTACTGCCACCACCGTCGCTGGGCTGCTATCGCTGCCGTCGTCATTGCTGCTGCCGCCGCCGTCGCTGGGCTGCTATCGCTGCTGTCGTCGTCGTTGTTGCTGCTGCCGCCGTCGCTGGGCTGCTATCGCTGCCGTCGTCGTTTGCTGCTGCCGCCGTCGCTGGGCTGCTGTCGCTGCCGTCGTCGTTGCTGCTGCCGCCGCCGCCGTCGCTGGGCTGTTTATCGCTGCCGTCGTCGTCGTTGCTGCTGCCGCCGCCGTCGCTGGGCTGCTATCGCTGCCGTCGTCGTTGCTGCTGCCGCCGCCGTCGCTGGGCTGCTATCGCTGCCGTCGTCGTTGCTGCTGCTGCCACCGCCGCCGTCGCTGGGCTGTTATCGCTGCCGTCGTCGTTGCTGCTGCCGCCGTCGCTGGGCTGCTGTCGCTGCCGTCGTCGTTTACTGCTGCCACCGCCGTCGCTGGGCTGCTATCGCTGCCGTCGTCGTCGTTGCTGCTGCCGCCGCCGTCGCTGGGCTGCTATCGCTGCCGTCGTCGTTGCTGCTGCGCCGCCGTCGCTGGGCTGCTGTTATCGCTGCCGTCGTCGTTCGTTGCTGCTGCCGCCGTCGCTGGGCTGCTATCGCTGCCGTCGTCGTTGCTGCTGCCGCCGCCGCTGGGCTGCTATCGCTGCGTCGTCGTCGTTGCTGCTGCCGCCGCCGTCGCTGGGCTGCTGTCACTGCCGTCGTCGTTGCTGCTGCCGCCGCCGTCGCTAGGCTGCTGTCGCTGCCGTCGTCGTTGCTGCTGCTGCCGCCGCCGCCGTCGCTGGGCTGCTGCTGCCATCGTCGTTGCTGCGTCGCTGTCGCTGCCGTCGTCGTTGCTGCTGCTGCCGCCGTCGCTGGGCTGCTGTCGCTGCCGTCGTCGTTGCTGCTTGCCGCCGCCGTCGCTGGGCTGCTGTCGCTGCCGTCGTCGTTGCTGCTGCCGCCGTCGCTGGGCTGCTGTCGCTGCCGTCGTCGTCGTTGCTGCTGCCGCCGTCGCTTGCTGTGTCGCTGCCGTCGTCGTTGCTGCTGCCGCCGTCGCTGGGCTGCTATCGCTGTCGTCGTCGTTGCTGCTGCCGCCGCCGTCGCTGGGCTGTATCGCTGCCGTCGTCGTTGCTGCTGCTGCCGCCGCCGTCGCTGGGCTGCTATCGCTGCCGTCGTCGTTGCTGCTGCTGCCACCGCCGTCGCTGGGCTGCTGTCACTGCCGTCGTCGTTGCTGCTGCCGCCGTCGCTGGGCCTGTCCTGCCGTCGTCGTTGCTGCCTGCTGCTCGTCGTTGCTGCTATCGCTGCCGTCGTCGCTGCTGCCTGCCGCCGTCGCTGGGCTGCTATCGCTGCCGTCGTCGTTGCTGCTGCTGCCGCCGTCGCTGGGCTGCTGTCGCTGCCGTCGTCGTCGTTGCTGCTGCCGCCGCCGTCGCTGGGCTGTTGTCGCTGCCGTCGTCGTTGCTGCTGCTGCCGCCGTCGCTGGGCTGCAATCGCTGCCGTCGTCGTTGCTGCTGCTGCCGCCGTCGCTGGGCTGCAATCGCTGCCGTCGTCGTTGCTGCTGCTGCCGCCCGCCGTCGCTGGGCTGCTGTCGCTGCCGTCGTCGTTGCTGCTGCCGCCGTCGCTGGGCTGCTGTCGCTGCCGTCGTCGTTGCTGCTGCCGCCGTCGCTGGGCTGCTGTCACTGCCGTCGTCGTTTGCTGCTGCCGCCGCCGTCGCTGGGCTGCTATCGCTGTCGTCGTCGTTGCTGCTGCCGCCGCCGTCGCTGGGCTGCTATCGCTGCCGTCGTCGTTGCTGCTGCCGCCGTCGCTGGGCTGCTATCGCTGCCGTCGTCGTTTGCTGCTGCCGCCGTCGCTGGGCTATCGCTGCCGTCGTCGTTCTGCTGCTGCCGCCGTCGCTGGGCTGTTGTCGCTGCCGTCGTTCGTTGCTGCTGCCGCCGTCGCTGCTGCTCGCTGCCGTCGTCGTTGCTGCTGCCGCCGTCGTCGCTGGGCTGCTGTCGCTGCCGTCGTCGTCGTTGCTGCTGCTGCCGCCGTCGCTGGGCTGCTATCGCTGCCGTCGTCGTCGTTGCTGCTGCCGCCGCCGTCGCTGGGCTGCTATCGCTGCCGTCGTCGTTGCTGCTGCTGCCGCCCGCCGCCGTCGCTGGGCTGTTATCACTGCCGTCGTCGTTGCTGCTGCCGCCGTCGTGGGCTGCTATCGCTGCGTCGTCGTCGTTGCTGCTGCTGCCGCCGTCGTGGGCTGCTGTCGCTGCCGTCGTCGTCGTTGCTGCTGCTACCGCCGCCGTCGCTGGGCTGCTATCGCTGCCGTCGTCGTCGTTTGCTGCTGCCGCCGCCGTCGCTGGCTGCAATCGCTGCCGTCGTCGTTGCTGCTGCCGTCGTCGTCGCTGCCGTCGTCGTTGCTGCTGCTGCCGCCGTCGCTGGGCTGCAATCGCTGCGTCGTCGTCGTTGCTGCTGCCGCCGCCGTCGCTGGGCTGCTTTATCGCTGCCGTCGTCGTCGTTGCTGCTGCCGCCGCCGTCGCTGGGCTGCTATCGCTGCCGTCGTCGTTGCTGCTGCCGCCGTCGCTTGCTGCTATCGCTGCCGTCGTCGTTGCTGCTGCCGCCGTCGCTGGGCTGCTATCGCTGCCGTCGTCGTCGTTGCTGCTGCCGCCGCCGTCGCTGCTGCTATCGCTGCCGTCGTCGTTGCTGCTGCTGCCACCGCCGCCGTCGCTGGGCTGTTGTCGCTGCGTCGTCGTCGTTGCTGCTGCCGCCGTCGCTGGGCTGCTATCGCTGCGTCGTCGTCGTTGCTGCTGCTGCCGCCGTCGCTGGGCTGCTATCGCTGCCGTCGTCGTCGTTGCTACTGCCGCGTCGCTGGGCTGCTGTCGCTGCCGTCGTCGTTGTTGCTGCACCGCCG
Source organism: Oncorhynchus tshawytscha (assembly GCF_018296145.1). Taxonomy (NCBI): domain Eukaryota; kingdom Metazoa; phylum Chordata; class Actinopteri; order Salmoniformes; family Salmonidae; genus Oncorhynchus; species Oncorhynchus tshawytscha. Next base: position 30,735,756 of record NC_056448.1, read on the forward strand.
CCGTCGCTGGGCTGCTATCGCTGCCGTCGTCGTTGCTGCTGCTGCCGCCGTCGCTGGGCTGCTATCGCTGCCGTCGTCGTTGCTGCTGCCGCCGTCGCTGGGCTGCTATCGCTGCCGTCGTCGTCGTTGCTGCACCGCCGCCGTCGCTGGGCTGCTGTCGCTGCCGTCGTCGTCGTTGCTTGCTGCCGCCGTCGCTGGCTGCTATCGCTGCCGTCGTCGTGCTGCTGCTGCCGCCGCCGCCGTCGCTAGGCTGCTATCGCTGCCGTCGTCGTCGTTGCTGCTGCCGCCGCCGTCGCTGGGCTGCTGTCGCTGCGTCGTCGTCGTTGCTGCTGCCGCCGCCGTCGCTGGGCTGCTATCGCTGCCGTCGTCGTTGCTGCTGCTGCCTGCCGCCGCCGTCGCTGGGCTGCTGTCGCTGCCGTCGTCGTTGCTGCTGCCGCCGTCGCTGGGCTGCTATCGCTGCCGTCGTCGTTGCTGCTGCCGCCGCCGTCGCTGGGCTGTATCGCTGCCGTCGTCGTCGTTGCTGCTGCCACCGCCGTCGCTGGGCTGCTATCGCTGCGTCGTCGTCGTTGCTGCTGCCGCCGTCGCTGGGCTGCTGTCGCTGCCGTCGTCGTTGCTGCTGCTGCCGCCGCCGTCGCTGGGCTGCTGTCGCTGCCGTCGTCGTTGCTGCTGCCGCCGTCGCTGGGCTGCTGTCGCTGCCGTCGTCGTCGTTGCTGCTGCCGCCGCCGTCGCTTGTCGCTGCGTCGTCGTTGTCGTCGTCGCTGCTAGGCTGCTATCCTGCCGTCGTCGTTGCTGCTGCTGTCGCTGGGCTGCTATCGTGCCGTCGTCGTTCGTTGCTGCCGCCGCCGTCGCTGGGCTGTCGTCGCTGCCGTCGTCGTCGTTGCTGCTGCCGCCGTCGCTGGGCTGCTATCGCTGCCGTCGTCGTCGTTGCTGCTGCCGCCGCCGTCGCTGGGCTGCTGTCGCTGCCGTCGTCGTCGTTGCTGCCGCCGCCGCCGTCGCTGGGCTGTTATCGCTGCCGTCGTCGTCGTTGCTGCTGCCGCCGTCGCTGGGCTGCAATCGCTGCCGTCGTCGTTGCTGCTGCTGCCGCCGCCGCCGTCGCTGGGCTGTTGTCGCTGCCGTCGTCGTCGTTGCTGCTGCCGCCGTCGTCGTTGCTGCTATCGCTGCCGTCGTCGTCGTTGCTGCTGCCGCCGCCGTCGCTGCTGCTAATCGCTGCCGTCGTCGTCGTTGCCTGCCGCCGTCGCTGGGCTGTGTCGCTGCCGTCGTCGTTGCTGCTGCCGCCGCCGTCGCTGGGCTGCTGTCGCTGCCGTCGTCGTTGCTGCTGCTGCCGCCGCCGTCGCTGGGCTGCTGTCGCTGCCGTCGTCGTCGTTGCTGCTGCCGCCGCCGTCGCTGGGCTGAAATCGCTGCCGTCGTCGTCGTTGCTGCTGCCGCCGTCGCTGGGCTGCTATCGCTGCCGTCGTCGTTGCTGCTGCCGCCGCCGTCGCTGGGCTGCTATCGCTGCCGTCGTCGTTGCTGCTGCCGTCGCTGGGCTGCTATCGCTGCCGTCGTCGTTCGTTGCTGCTGCCGCCGCCGTCGCTGGTTGCTGCTGTCGCTGCCGTCGTCGTCGTTGCTGCTGCCTGCCGCCGTCGCTGGGCTGCTGTCGCTGCCGTCGTCGTCGTTGCTGCTGCTGCCGCCGTCGCTGGGCTGCTATCGCTGCCGTCGTCGTTGCTGCTGCCGCCGCCGTCGCTGGGCTGCTGTCGCTGCCGTCGTCGTCGTTGCTGCTGCCGCCGCCGTCGCTGGGCTGCTGTCGCTGCCGTCGTCGTTGCTGCTGCCGCCGCCGTCGCTGGGCTGCTATCGCTGCCGTCGTCGTTGCTGCTGCTGCCGCCGCCGTCGCTGGGCTGCAATCGCTGCCGTCGTCGTTGCTGCTGCTGCCGCCGCCGTCGCTGGGCTGCATCGCTGCCGTCGTCGTTTGCTGCTGCCGCCGTCGCTGGGCTGCTCGCTGCCGTCGTCGTCGTTGCTGCTGCCGCCGCCGTCGCTGGGCTGCTATCGCTGCCGTCGTCGTCGTTGCTGCTGCTGCCGCCGCCGCCGTCGCTGGGCTGTTGTCGCTGCCGTCGTCGTTCGTGCCGCCGTCGCTGCTGCTGCCTGCCGTCGTCGTTGCTGCTGCGCCGCCGCCGTCGCTGCTGCGTCGCTCGTCGTCGTTGCTGCTGCCGCCGTCGCTGGGCTGTATCGCTGCCGTCGTCGTCGTTGCTGCTGCCGCCGCCGTCGCTGGGCTGCTGTCGCTGCCGTCGTCGTTGCTGCTGCCGCCGCCGTCGCTGGGCTGCTGTCGCTGTCGTCGTCGTTGCTGCTGCTGCCGCCGTCCTTCAGGCTGCTGTCGCTGCCGTCGTCGTCGTTGCTGCTGCTGCCGCCGTCGCTGGGCTGCTGTCGCTGCCGTCGTCGTCGTTGCTGCTGCCGCCGCCGTCGCTGGGCTGCTGTCGCTGCCGTCGTCGTCGTTGCTGCTGCCGCCGCCGTCGCTGGGCTGCTATCGCTGCCGTCGTCGTTGCTGCTGCCGCCGTCGCTGGGCTGCTATCGCTGCCGTCGTCGTCGTTGCTGCTGCCGCCGCCGTCGCTGGGCTGCTAATCGCTGCCGTCGTCGTTGCTGCTGCCGTCGTCGTCGTGCTGTCGTCGTCGTTGCTGCCGCCGCCGTCGCTGGGCTGTGTCGCTGCCGTCGTCGTCGTTGCTGCTGCCGCCGCCGTCGCTGGGCTGCTGTCGCTGCCGTCGTCGTCGTTGCTGCTGCCGCCGCCGTCGCTGGGCTGCTGTCGCTGCCGTCGTCGTCGTTGCTGCTGCCGCCGTCGCTGGGCTGCTGTCGCTGCCGTCGTCGTCGTTGCTGCTGCGCCGCCGTCGCTGGGCTGCTGTCGCTGCCGTCGTCGTCGTTGCTGCTGCTGCCGCCGTCGCTGGGCTGCTGTCGCTGCCGTCGTCGTCGTTGCTGCTGCCGCCGCCGTCGCTGGGCTGCTGTCGCTGCCGTCGTCGTTGCTGCTGCCGCCGCCGTCGCTGGGCTGCTGTCGCTGCCGTCGTCGTTGCTGCTGCTGCCCGTCGCTGGGCTGTTGTCGCTGCCGTCGTCGTTGCTGCTGCCGCCGTCGCTGGGCTGCCGTCGTCGTCGTCGTCGTTGCTGCTGCCGCCGTCGCTGGGCTGCTGTCGCTGCCGTCGTCGTCGTTGCTGCTGCCGCCGCCGTCGCTGGGCTGCTATCGCTGCCGTCGTCGTCGTTGCTGCTGCGCCGCCGTCGCTGGGCTGCTGTCGCTGCCGTCGTCGTTGCTGCTGCTGCCGCCGTCGCTGGGCTGCTGTCGCTGCCGTCGTCGTCGTTGCTGCTGCCGCCGTCGCTGGGCTGTATCGCTGCCGTCGTCGTTGCTGCTGCTGCCGCCGCCGTCGCTGGGCTGTAATCGCTGCCGTCGTCGTTGTTGCTGCTGCCGCCGCCGTCGCTGGGCTGCAATCGCTGCCGTCGTCGTTGTTGCTGCTGCCCGTCGCTGGGCTGCTGTCGCTGCCGTCGTCGTTGTTGCTGCTGCCGCCGCCGTCGCTGGGCTGCTGTCGCTGCCGTCGTCGTTTGCTGCCGCCGCCGCCGCCGTCGCTGGGCTGTTGTCGCTGCCGTCGTCGTTGCTGCTGCCTGCCGTCGCTGGGCTCGTCGCTGCCGTCGTCGTCGTTGCTGCTGCCGCCGCCGTCGCTGGGCTGCTGTCGCTGCCGTCGTCGTTGCTGCTGCCGCCGCCGTCGCTGGGCTGCAATCGCTGCCGTCGTCGTTGCTGCTGCCGCCGCCGTCGCTGGGCTGTCAATCGCTGCCGTCGTCGTCGTCGTTGCTGCTGCCGCCGCCGTCGCTGGGCTGCTATCGCTGCCGTCGTCGTCGTTGCTGCTGCCGCCGTCGCTGGGCTGCTGTCGCTGCCGTCGTCGTCGTTGCTGCTGCCGCCGCCGTCGCTGGGCTGCCGCTGCCGTCGTCGTTTGCTGCCGCCGCCGCCGTCGCTGGGCTGCTTCGCTGCCGTCGTCGTCGTTGCTGCTGCCGCCGCCGTCGCTGGGCTGCTGTCGCTGCCGTCGTCGTTGCTGCTGCTGCCGCCGCCGCCGTCGCTGGGCTGTCATCGCTGCCGTCGTCGTTGCTGCTGCCGCCGTCGCTGGGCGCTGTCGCTGCCGTCGTCGTCGTTGCTGCTGCCGCCGTCGCTGGGCTGCTGTCGCTGCCGTCGTCGTCGTTGCTGCTGCCGCCGCCGTCGCTGGGCTGCAATCGCTGCCGTCGTCGTCGTTGCTGCTGCCGCCGCCGTCGCTGGGCTGTTGTCGCTGCGTCGTCGTCGTTGCTGCTGCCGCCGCCGTCGCTGGGCTGCTATCGCTGCCGTCGTCGTCGTTGCTGCTGCCGCCGCCGTCGCTGGGCTGCTGTCGCTGCCGTCGTCGTCGTTGCTGCGCCGCCGCCGTCGCTGGGCTGCTATCGCTGCCGTCGTCGTCGTTGCTGCTGCGCCGCCGTCGCTGGGCTGCTGTCGCTGCCGTCGTCGTTGCTGCTGCTGCCGCCGCCGCCGTCGCTGGGCTGGCTGTCGCTGCCGTCGTCGTTGCTGCTGCCGCCGTCGCTGGGCTGCTGTCGCTGCCGTCGTCGTCGTTGCTGCTGCGCCGCCGTCGCTGGGCTGCTCATCGCTGCCGTCGTCGTCGTTGCTGCTGCCGCCGCCGTCGCTGGGCTGCTATCGCTGCCGTCGTCGTTGCTGCTGCCGCCGCCGTCGCTGGGCTGCTGTCGCTGCCGTCGTCGTTGCTGCTGCTGCCGCCGTCGCTGGGCTGCAATCGCTGCCGTCGTCGTCGTTGCTGCTGCCGCCGCCGCCGTCGCTGGGCTGCAATCGCTGCCGTCGTCGTTGCTGCTGCCGCCGTCGCTGGGCTGCTGTCGCTGCGTCGTCGTCGTTGCTGCTGCCGCCGCCGTCGCTGGGCTGCTGTCGCTGCCTGTCGTCGTCGTTGCTGCTGCTGCCGCCGCCGTCGCTGGGCTGCTATCGCTGCCGTCGTCGTTGCTGCTGCCGCCGCCGTCGCTCTGCTATCGCTGCCGTCGTCTCGTTGCTGCTGCTGCTGTCGCTGCCGTCGTCGTTGCTGCTGCTGCCGCCGCCGTCGCTGGGCTGTTGTCGCTGCCGTCGTCGTTGCTGCTGCCGCCGTCGCTGGGCTGCTGTCGCTGCCGTCGTCGTCGTTGCTGCTGCCGCCGTCGCTGGGCTGCTATCGCTGCCGTCGTCGTCGTTGCTGCTGCCGCCGCCGTCGCTGGGCTGCTATCGCTGCCGTCGTCGTCGTTGCTGCTGCCGCCGCCGTCGCTGGGCTGCTGTCGCTGCCGTCGTCGTTGCTGCTGCTGCCGCCGCCGTCGCTGGGCTGCTGTCGCTGCCGTCGTCGTTTGCTGCTGCGCCGCCGTCGCTGGGCTGCTATCGCTGCCGTCGTCGTCGTTGCTGCTGCCGCCGCCGTCGCTGGGCTGCTATCGCTGCCGTCGTCGTCGTTGCTGCTGCCGCCGCCGTCGCTGGGCTGCTATCGCTGCCGTCGTCGTCGTTGCTGCTGCCGCCGCCGTCGCTGGGCTGCTGTCGCTGCCGTCGTCGTTGCTGCCGCCGCCGTCGCTGGGCTGTTGCTGCTGCCGTCGTCGTTGCTGCTGCCGCCGTCGTCGCTGGGCTGCAATCGCTGCCGTCGTCGTCGTTGCTGCCGCCGCCGTCGCTGGGCTGCAATCGCTGCCGTCGTCGTCGTTGCTGCTGCCGCCGCCGTCGCTGGGCTGCAATCGCTGCCGTCGTCGTTGCTGCTGCTGCCGCCGTCGTCGCTGCTGCTGCCGTCGTCGTTGCTGCTGCTGCCGCCGTCGCTGGGCTGTTGTCGCTGCCGTCGTCGTTGCTGCTGCCGCCGTCGCTGGGCTGCTGTCGCTGCGTCGTCGTCGTTGCTGCTGCCGCCGCCGTCGCCGCTGCGTCGCTGCCGTCGTCGTCGTTGCTGCTGCCGTCGCCGTCGCTGGGCTGCTATCGCTGCCGTCGTCGTTGTTGCTGCTGCCGCCGTCGCTGGGCTGCTGTCGCTGCCGTCGTCGTCGTTGCTGCTGCCGCCGCCGTCGCTGGGCTGCTATCTGCTGCCGTCGTCGTTGCTGCTGCCGCCGTCGCTGGGCTGCTGTCGCTGCCGTCGTCGTCGTTGCTGCTGCCGCCGTCGCTGGGCTGCTGTCGCTGCCGTCGTCGTCGTTGCTGCTGCCGCCGCCGTCGCTGGGCTGCTGTCGCTGCCGTCGTCGTTGCTGCTGCCGCCGCCGTCGCTGGGCTGCTGTCGCTGCCGTCGTCGTTTGCTGCTGCTGCCGCCGTCGCTGGGCTGTTGTCGCTGCCGTCGTCGTCGTTGCTGCTGCCGCCGCCGTCGCTGGCTGCTGTAAATCGCTGCCGTCGTCTGCTGCCTGCCGCCGTCGTTGCAATCGCTGCCGTCGTCGTTGTTGCTGCTGCCGCCGTCGCTGGGCTGCGTCGCTGCCGTCGTCGTTGTTGCTGCGCCGCCGTCGCTGGGCTGCTGTCGCTGCCGTCGTCGTCGTTGTTGCTGCTGCCGCCGTGCTGCTGTCCTGCCGTCGTCGTTGGGCTGCCGTCGCTGGGCTGCTCGTCGCTGCCGTCGTCGTTGCTGCTGCCGCCGCCGTCGCTGGGCTGCTAATCGCTGCCGTCGTCGTCGTTGCTGCTGCCGCCGCCGTCGCTGGGCTGCTGTCGCTGCCGTCGTCGTCGTTGCTGCTGCCGCCGTCGCTGGGCTGCTGTCGCTGCCGTCGTCGTTGCTGCTGCTGCCGCCGTCGCTGGGCTGCTGTCGCTGCGTCGTCGTCGTTGCTGCTGCCGCCGTCGTCGCTGGGCTGCTGTCGCTGCGTCGTCGTCGTTGCTGCTGCTGCCGCCGCCACCGCCGCCGTCGCTGGGCTGCTGTCGCTGCCGTCGTCGTTGCTGCTGCTGCCGCCGTCGCTGGGCTGCTGTAATGCTGCCGTCGTCGTTGCTGCTGCTGCCGCCGCCGTCGCTGGGCTGTTATCGCTGCCGTCGTCGTTCGTTGCTGCCGCCGTCGCTGCTGCTGTCGCTGCGTCGTCGTCGCTGCTGCTGCCGCCGTCGCTGGGCTGCATCGCTGCCGTCGTCGTCGTTGCTGCCGTCGCCGTCGCTTGTTGCTCGCTGCCGTCGTCGTTGCTGCCGCCGTCGCTGGGCTGCTATCGCTGCCGTCGTCGTTGCTGCTGCCGCCGTCGCTGGGCTGCAATCGCTGCCGTCGTCGTCGTTGCTGCCGCCGCCGCCGCCGTCGCTGGGCTGTTGTCGCTGCCGTCGTCGTTGCTGCGCCGCCGTCGCTGGGCTGCTGTCGCTGCCGTCGTCGTTGCTGCTGCCGCCGTCGCTGGGCTGCTGTCGCTGCCGTCGTCGTCGTTGCTATGACCCGCCGTCGCTGGGCTGCTGCGTCGCTGCCGTCGTCGTCGTTGCTGCTGCCGCCGCCGTCGCTGGGCTGCTGTCGCTGCCGTCGTCGTTGCTGCTGCCGCCGCCGTCGCTGGGCTGTTGTCGCTGCCGTCGTCGTCGTTGCTGCCGCCGCCGTCGCTGGGCTGCTGTCGCTGCCGTCGTCGTTGCTGCTGCTGCCGCCGCCGCCGCCGTCGCTGGGCTGTTGTCGCTGCCGTCGTCGTTGCTGCTGCCGCCGTCGCTGGGCTGCTGTCGCTGCCGTCGTCGTCGTTGCTGCTGCCGCCGCCGTCGCTGGGCTGCTGTCGCTGCCGTCGTCGTCGTTGCTGCTGCCGCCGCCGTCGCTGGGCTGCTGTCGCTGCCGTCGTCGTCGTTGCTGCTGCCGCCGCCGTCGCTGGGCTGCTGTCGCTGCCGTCGTCGTCGCTGCTGCTGCCGCCGCCGTCGCTGGGCATCGCTGCCGTCGTCGTTGCTGCTGCCGCCGCCGTCGCTGGGCTGCAATCGCTGCCGTCGTCGTCGTTGCTGCTGCCGCCGTCGCTGGGCTGCTATCGCTGCCGTCGTCGTTGCTGCTGCTGCCGCCGTCGCTGGGCTGCTATCGCTGCCGTCGTCGTCGTTGCTGCTGCCGCCGTCGCTGGGCTGCTGTCGCTGCCGTCGTCGTCGTGCTGCTGCTGCCGCCGTCGCTGGGCTCTGTTGCTCGCTGCCGTCGTCGTTGCTGCTGCCGCCGTCGTCGTTGCTCGCTGCCGTCGTCGTCGTTGCTGCTGCCGCCGCCGTCGCTGGGCTGCAATCGCTGCCGTCGTCGTCGTTGCTGCTGCCGCCGCCGTCGCTGGGCTGTTGTCGCTGCCGTCGTCGTTGTTGCTGCTGCCGCCGTCGCTGGGCTGCATCGCTGCCGTCGTCGTCGCTGCTGCTGCCGCCGTCGCTGGGCTGCAATCGCTGCCGTCGTCGTTGCTGCTGCCGCCGTCGCTGGGCTGCTGTCGCTGCCGTCGTCGTCGTTGCTGCTGCCGCCGCCGTCGCTGGGCTGCTGTCGCTGCCGTCGTCGTTTGCTGCTGCCGCCGTCGCTGGGCTGCTATCGCTGCCGTCGTCGTTGCTGCTGCCGCCGTCGCTGGGCTGCTGTCGCTGCGTCGTCGTCGTTTGCTGCTGCCGCCGCCGTCGCTGGGCTGCTCGCTGCCGTCGTCGTCGTTGCTGCTGCCGCCGCCGTCGCTGGGCTGCTGTCGCTGCCGTCGTCGTTGTTGCTGCTGCCGCCGTCGCTGGGCTGCTGTCGCTGCCGTCGTCGTTGCTGCTGCCGCCGTCGTGGGCTGCTGTCGCTGTCGTCGTCGTTGCTGCTGCCGCCGCCGTCGCTGGGCTGCAATCGCTGCCGTCGTCGTCGTTGCTGACCGCCGCCGTCGCTGGGCTGCTGTCGCTGCCGTCGTCGTCGTTGCTGCGCCGCCGCCGTCGCTGGGCTGCTGTCGCTGCCGTCGTCGTTGCTGCTGCCGCCGTCGCTGGGCTGTATCGCTGCGTCGTCGTCGTTGCTGCTGCCGCCGCCGTCGCTGGCTGCTGTCGCTGCCGTCGTCGTCGTTGCTGCTGCCGCCGCCGTCGCTGGGCTGCTGTCGCTGCCGTCGTCGTTGCTGCTGCCGCCGTCGCTGGGCTGCTATCGCTGCCGTCGTCGTTGCTGCTGCTGCCGCCGCCGTCGCTGGGCTGCTATCGCTGCCGTCGTCGTTGCTGCTGCTGCCGCCGTCGCTGGGCTGCCAATCGCTGCCGTCGTCGTCGTTGCTGCTGCCGCCGCCGTCGCTGGGCTGCTATCGCTGCCGTCGTCGTCGTTGCTGCCGCCGCCGTCGCTGGGCTGCTGTCGCTGCCGTCGTCGTCGTTGCTGCTGCCGCCGTCGCCGTCGCTGGGCTGTTGTCGCTGCCGTCGTCGTTGCTGCTGCCGCCGTCGCTGGGCTGCTCGTCGCTGCCGTCGTCGTCGTTGCTGCTGCCGCCGCCGTCGCTGGGCTGTGTCGCTGCCGTCGTCGTCGTTGCTGCTGCTGCCGCCGTCGCTGGGCTGCTGTCGCTGCCGTCGTCGTCGTTGCTGCTGCCGCCGTCGCTGGGCTGCTATCGCTGCCGTCGTCGTTGCTGCTGCCGCCGTCGCTGGGCTGTTGTCGCTGCCGTCGTCGTCGTTGCTGCTGCCGCCGCCGTCGCTGGGCTGCTGTCGCTGCCGTCGTCGTTGCTGCTGCCGCCGCCGTCGCTGGGCTGCTGTCGCTGCCGTCGTCGTCGTTGCTGCCGCCGCCGCCGTCGCTGGGCTGCTGTCGCTGCCGTCGTCGTCGTTGCTGCTGCCGCCGCCGCCGTCGCTGGGCTGTTGTCGCTGCGTCGTCGTCGTTGCTGCTGCCGCCGTCGTCTCGTTGCTCGCTGCGTCGTCGTCGTTGCTGCTGCCGCCGCCGTCGCTGGGCTGCAATCGCTGCCGTCGTCGTCGTTGCTGCTGCGCCGCCGCCGTCGCTGGGCTGCTAATCGCTGCCGTCGTCGTCGTTGCTGCCGCCGTCGCTGGGCTGCTATCGCTGCCGTCGTCGTTGTTGCTGCTGCCGCCGCCGTCGCTGGGCTGCTGTCGCTGCCGTCGTCGTTTGCTGCTGCCCCGCCGTCGCTGGGCTGTTGTCGCTGCCGTCGTCGTTGCTGCTGCCGCCGTCGCTGGGCTGCTGTCGCTGCCGTCGTCGTCGTTGCTGCTGCCGCCGCCGTCGCTGGGCTGCTATCGCTGCCGTCGTCGTCGTTGCTGCTGCCGCCGCCGTCGCTGGGCTGCTGTCGCTGCCGTCGTCGTTGCTGCTGCCGCCGCCGCCGTCGCTGGGCTGTCGTCGCTGCCGTCGTCGTTGCTGCTGCCGCCGTCGCTGGGCTGCTATCGCTGCCGTCGTCGTTGCTGCTGCTGCCGCCGTCGCTGGGCGCAATCGCTGCCGTCGTCGTTGCTGCTGCTGCCGCCGCCGCCGTCGCTGGGCGTTGTCGTCGTCGTTGCTGCTGCCGCCGTCGCTGGGCTGCTGTCGCTGCCGTCGTCGTCGTTGCTGCTGCCGCCGCCGTCGCTGGGCTGCTGTCGCTGCCGTCGTCGTCGTTGCTGCTGCCGCCGTCGCTGGGCTGCTGTCGCTGCCGTCGTCGTCGTTGCTGCTGCTGCCGCCGTCGCTGGGCTGCTGTCGCTGCCGTCGTCGTTGCTGCTGCCGCCGTCGCTGGGCTGCTGTCGCTGCCGTCGTCGTTGCTGCTGCTGCCGCCGCCGTCGCTGGGCTGCTGTCGCTGCCGTCGTCGTTGCTGCTGCCGCCGTCCTGGGCCTGTCGCTGCCGTCGTCGTTGCTGCTCGCCGCCGTCGCGTCGTCGCTGCCGTCGTCGTCGTTGCTGCTGCCGCCGCCGTCGCTGGGCTGCTGTCGCTGCGTCGTCGTCGTTGCTGCTGCCGCCGCCGTCGTGTTGCTGCGTCGTCGTTGCTGCTGCCGCCGTCGCTGGGCTGCTGTCGCTGCCGTCGTCGTCGTTGCTGCTGCCGCCGTCGCTGGGCTGCTCGTCGCTGCCGTCGTCGTCGTTGCTGCTGCCGCCGCCGTCGCTGGGCTGCTATCGCTGCCGTCGTCGTGCTGCTGCTGCCGCCGCCGTCGTGGGCTGCTATCGCTGCCGTCGTCGTTGCTGCTGCCGCCGCCGTCGCTGGGCTGCTGTCGCTGCCGTCGTCGTTGTTGCTGCCGCCGTCGCTGCTGCTGTCGCTGTCGTCGTCGTCGTTGCTGCTGCCGCCGCCGTCGCTGGGCTGCTAATCGCTGCCGTCGTCGTTTGCTGCTGCCGCCTGCCGCCGTCGCTGGGCTGTTGTCGCTGCCGTCGTCGTGCTGCTGCTGCCGTCGCTGGGCTGCAATCGCTGCCGTCGTCGTCGCTGCTGCGTCGCTCGTTGCTGCTGTCCTGCCGTCGCTGCTGCCGTCGTCGCTGCTGCTATCGCTGCCGTCGTCGTCGTTGCTGCTGCCGCCGTCGCTGGGCTGCTGTCGCTGCCGTCGTCGTCGTTGCTGCTGCCGCCGTCGCTGGGCTGTATCGTCGCTGCCGTCGTCGTTGCTGCTGCCGCCGCCGTCGTCTGGGCTGCTATCGCTGCCGTCGTCGTTGCTGCTGCTGCCGCCGCCGTCGCTGGGCTGTTGTCGCTGCCGTCGTCGTTGCTGCTGCCGCCGTCGTTGCTGCTATCGCTGCGTCGTCGTCGTTGCTGCTGCCGCCGCCGTCGCTGCTGCTCGCTGCCGTCGTCGTCGTTGCTGCTGCTGCCGTCGTCGTTGCTGCTGTCGCTGCCGTCGTCGTTGCTGCTGCCGTCGTCGTGGGCTGCTGTCGCTGCCGTCGTCGTTGCTGCTGCCGCCGTCGCTGGGCTGCATCGCTGCCGTCGTCGTCGTTGCTGCCGCCGCCGTCGCTGGGCTGCTATCGCTGCCGTCGTCGTTGCTGCTGCCGCCGTCGCTGGGCTGCTGCTGTCGCTGCGTCGTCGTCGTCGTTGCTGCTGCCGCCGTCGCTGGGCTGCTCGCTGCCGTCGTCGTTGCTGCTGCCGCCGTCGTTGCTGTCGCTGCCGTCGTCGCCGTTGCTGCTGCCTGCCGCCGTCGTCTGGGCTGCTGTCGCTGCCGTCGTCGTTGCTGCTGCCGCCGTCGCTGGGCTGCTGTCGCTGCCGTCGTCGTTTGCTGCTGCTGCCGCCGTCGCTGGGCTGCTATCGCTGCCGTCGTCGTTGTTGCTGCTGCCGCCGCCGTCGCTGGGCTGCTGTCGCTGCCGTCGTCGTCGTTGCTGCTGCTGCCGCCGTCGCTGGGCTGCTGTCGCTGCCGTCGTCGTTGCTGCTGCCGCCGTCGCTGGGCTGCTGTCGCTGCCGTCGTCGTTGTTGCTGCTGCCGCCGTCGCTGGGCTGCTGTCGCTGCCGTCGTCGTTGCTGCTGCCGCCGCCGTCGCTGGGCTGCTGTCGCTGCCGTCGTCGTCGTTGCTGCTGCCGCCGTCGCTGGGCTGTAATCGCTGCCGTCGTCGTTGCTGCTGCCGCCGCCGTCGCTGGGCTGCAATCGCTGCCGTCGTCGTCGTTGCTGCTGCCGCCGTCGCTGGGCTGCTGTCGCTGCCGTCGTCGTTGCTGCTGCTGCCGCCGCCGCCGTCCGCTGCGTCGCTGCCGTCGTCGTTGCTGCTGCCGTCGTCGCTGCTGCTCGCTGCCGTCGTCGTTGCTGCTGCCTGCCGCCGTCGCTGGGCTGCAATCGCTGCCGTCGTCGTCGTTGCTGCTGCCGCCGCCGTCGCGCTGAATCGCTGCCGTCGTCGTTCTGCTGCCTGCCGTCGTCGCTGGGCTGCTATCGCTGCCGTCGTCGTTGCTGCTGCTGCTGCCGCCGTCGTCGCTGTAATCGCTGCCGTCGTCGTTGCTGCTGCCGCCGTCGCTGGGCTGCTATCGCTGCCGTCGTCGTTCTGCTGCCGCCGCCGTCGCTGGGCTGCTGTCGCTGCCGTCGTCGTCGTTGCTGCTGCCGCCGCCGTCGCTGGGCTGCTGTCGCTGCCGTCGTCGTTGCTGCTGCCGCCGCCGTCGCTCGCTGCTGTCGCTGCCGTCGTTTGCTGCCGTCGTCGCTTGCTGCTGTCGCTCGTCGTCGTTGCTGCTGCCGCCGCCGTCGCTGCTGCTGTCGCTGCCGTCGTCGTTTGCTGCTGCCGCCGTCGCTGGGCTGCGTCGCTGCCGTCGTCGTTGCTGCTGCTCGTCGTCGTCGTTGCTGCTGCCGTCGTCGTTGCTGCTGCCGCCGTCGCTGGGCTGTTATCGCTGCCGTCGTCGTTGCTGCTGCCGCCGTCGTCGCTGGGCTGTCGCTGCGTCGTCGTCGTTGCTGCTGCCGCCGCCGTCGCTGGGCTGCTGTCGCTGCCGTCGTCGTCGTTGCTGCTGCTGCCGTCGTCGCTGGGCTGCTGCTGCCGTCGTCGTTGCTGCTGCCGCCGTCGTCGCTGGGCTGCTGCCGCTGCCGTCGTCGTTGCTGCTGCCGCCGTCGTCGTCTGTCGCTGCCGTCGTCGTCGTTGCTGCTGCCGCCGCCGTCGCTGGGCTGCAATCGCTGCCGTCGTCGTTGCTGCTGCAACCGCCGCCGTCGCTGGGCTGCTGTCGCTGCCGTCGTCGTCGTTGCTGCTGCCGCCGCCGTCGCTGGGCTGCTGCTGCTGCCGTCGTCGTCGTTGCTGCTGCTGCCGCCGTCGCTGGGCTGCTGTCGCTGCCGTCGTCGTTGCTGCTGCCGCCGCCGTCGCTGGGCTGCTGCTGCCGTCGTCGTTGCTGCTGCTGCCGCCGCCGCCGTCGCTGGGCTGCTGTCGCTGCCGTCGTCGTTGCTGCTGCCGCCGTCGCTGGGCTGCTGCTCGCTGCGTCGTCGTCGTTGCTGCTGCCGCCGCCGTCGCTGGGCTGCTGTCGCTGCCGTCGTCGTCGTTGCTGCTGCCGCCGCCGTCGCTGGGCTGCTGTCGCTGCCGTCGTCGTCGTTGCTGCTGCCGCCGCCGTCGCTGGGCTGCTAATCGCTGCCGTCGTCGTTGCTGCTGCTGCCTGCCGCCGTCGCTGCTGCTCGTTGTCGCTGCCGTCGTCGTTGCTGCTGCCGCCGTCGCGCTGTTGTCGCTGCCGTCGTCGTTTGCTGCTGCCGCCGTCGTTGCTCGCTGCCGTCGTCGTTGTTGCTGCTGCCGCCGTCGCTGGGCTGCAATCGCTGCCGTCGTCGTCGTTGCTGCTGCCGCCGCCGTCGCTGGGCTGCTATCGCTGCCGTCGTCGTCGTGCTGCTGCCGCCGCCGTCGCTGGGCTGCTGTCGCTGCCGTCGTCGTTGCTGCCGCCGCCGTCGCTTGCTGCTGTCGCTGCCGTCGTCGTCGTTGCTGCTGCCGCCGTCCGTCGCTGGGCTGTCTCGCTGCCGTCGTCGTCTGTTGCTGCTGCCGCCGTCGCTGGGCTGCTGTCGCTGCCGTCGTCGTCGTTGCTGCTGCCGCCGCCGTCGCTGGGCTGCTGTCGCTGCCGTCGTCGTTTGCTGCTGCCGCCGTCGCTGGGCTGCTGTCGCTGCCGTCGTCGTCGTTGCTGCCGCCGCCGTCGCTGGGCTGCTAATCGCTGCCGTCGTCGTCGTTGCTGCTGCCGCCGCCGTCGCTGGGCTGCTGTCGCTGCCGTCGTCGTTTGCTGCTGCCGCCGCCGTCGCTGGGCTGCTGTCGCTGCCGTCGTCGTTGCTGCTGCCGCCGTCGCTGGGCTGCTGTCGCTGCCGTCGTCGTCGTTGCTGCTGCCGCCGCCGTCGCTGGGCAACAATCGCTGCCGTCGTCGTCGTTGCTGCCGCCGCCGTCGCTGGGCTGCTGTCGCTGCGTCGTCGTCGTTGCTGCTGCCGCCGTCGCTGCTGCTGTCGCTGCCGTCGTCGTTTGCTGCTGCCGCCGTCGCTGGGCTGTTGTCGCTGCCGTCGTCGTTGCTGCTGCCGCCGTCGCTGGGCTGCTGTCGCTGCCGTCGTCGTCGTTGCTGCTGCCGCCGCCGTCGCTGGGCTGCTGTATCGCTGTCGTCGTCGTTGCTGCTGCCGCCGCCGTCGCTGGGCTGCTGTCGCTGCCGTCGTCGTCGTTGCTGCTGCCGCCGCCGTCGCTGGGCTGCTATCGCTGCCGTCGTCGTTGCTGCTCGCTGCCGTCGCTGGCTGCTGTCGCTGCCGTCGTCGTCGTTGCTGCCGCCGCCGTCGCTGGGCTGCAATCGCTGCGTCGTCGTCGTTGCTGCTGCTGCCGCCGCCGTCGCTGGGCTGCTGTCGCTGCCGTCGTCGTCGTTGCTGCTGCCGCCGCCGTCGCTGGGCTGCTGTCGCTGCCGTCGTCGTCGTTGCTGCCGCCGCCGTCGCTGGGCTGCAATCGCTGCCGTCGTCGTTGCTGCTGCCGCCGCCGTCGCTCGCTGGGCTGCTGTCGCTGCCGTCGTCGTTGTTGCTGCCGCCGCCGTCCTGGGCTGCTGTCGCTGCGTCGTCGTCGTTGCTGCTGCTGCCGCCGCCGTCGTCGTTGCTGTCGCTGCCGTCGTCGTTGCTGCTGCCGTCGTCGCTGGGCTGCAATCGCTGCGTCGTCGTCGTTGCTGCTGCCGCCGCCGTCGCTGGGCTGCTGTCGCTGCCGTCGTCGTCGTTGCTGCTGCCGCCGCCGTCGCTGGGCTGCTCGCTGCCGTCGTCGTTCGTTGCTGCTGCCGCCGCCGTCGCTGGGCTGCTGTCGCTGCGTCGTCGTCGTTGCTGCTGCCGCCGTCGCTGGGCTGCTATCGCTGCGTCGTCGTCGTTGCTGCTGCCGCCGTCGTCGCTGCTGCCGTCGTCGTTGCGTTGCTGCTGCCGCCGTCGCTGCTGCTGTCGTCGTCGTCGTTGCTGCTGCCGCCGCCGTCGCTGGGCTGCAATCGCTGCCGTCGTCGTTGTTGCTGCCGCCGCCGTCGCTGGGCTGTTGTCGCTGCCGTCGTCGTTGCTGCTGCCGCCGTCGCTGGGCTGCTGTCGCTGCCGTCGTCGTCGTTGCTGCTGCCGCCGTCGCTGGGCTGCAATCGCTGCCGTCGTCGTCGTTGCTGCTGCCGCCGCCGTCGCTGGGCTGCTAATCGCTGCCGTCGTCGTTGCTGCTGCCGCCGCCGTCGCTGGGCTGCTGTCGCTGCCGTCGTCGTCGTTGCTGCTGCCGCCGTCGCTGGGCTGCAATCGCTGCCGTCGTCGTTCGTTGCTGCTGCCGCCGCCGCCGTCGCTGGGCTGCTGTCGCTGCCGTCGTCGTTGCTGCTGCCGTCGCTGCTGCTGTCGCTGCCGTCGTCGTTGCTGCTGCCGCCGCCGTCGCTGGGCTGCTGTCGCTGCCGTCGTCGTCGTTGCTGCTGCCGCCGCCGTCGCTGGGCTGCAATCGCTGCCGTCGTCGTCGTTGCTGCTGCCGCCGTCGCTGGGCTGCAATCGCTGCCGTCGTCGTTGCTGCTGCCGCCGCCGTCGCTGGGCTGCTGTCGCTGCCGTCGTCGTTGCTGCTGCCGCCGCCGTCGCTGGGCTGCTATCGCTGCCGTCGTCGTTGCTGCTGCTGCCGCCGCCGCCGTCGCTGGGCTGTTGTCGTCTGCCGTCGTCGTTGCTGCTGCCGCCGTCGCTGGGCTGCTGTCGCTGCCGTCGTCGTCGTTGCTGCTGCGCCGCCGTCGCTGGGCTGCTGTCGCTGCCGTCGTCGTCGTTGCTGCCGCCGCCGTCGCAATCTGTCGCTGCCGTCGTCGTCGTTGCTGCTGCCGCCGTCGCTCGCTGCCGTCGTCGTTGCTGCTGCCGCCGTCGCTGTCGCTGCTGCAATCGCTGCCGTCGTCGTTGCTGCTGCCGCCGTCGCTGGGCTGCAATCGCTGCGTCGTCGTCGTTGCTGCTGCCGCCGTCGCTGGGCTGCTGTCGCTGCCGTCGTCGTTGCTGCTGCCGCCGCCGTCGCTGGGCTGCAATCGCTGCCGTCGTCGTCGTTGCTGCTGCCGCCGCCGTCGCTGGGCTGCAATCGCTGCCGTCGTCGTTGCTGCTGCTGCCGCCGCCGCCGTCGCTGGGCTGCTGTCGCTGCCGTCGTCGTTGCTGCTGCCGCCGTCGCTGCTGCTGTCGCTGCGTCGTCGTCGTTGCTGCTGCCGTCGCTGGGCTGCTGTCGCTGCCGTCGTCGTCGTTGCTGCTGCCGCCGCCGTCGCTGCTGCCGTCGCTGCCGTCGTCGTTTGCTGCTGCTGCCGCCGTCGTTGCTGCTGTCGCTGCCGTCGTCGTCGTTGCTGCTGCCGCCGTCGCTGGGCTGCAACAATCGCTGCCGTCGTCGTTGCTGCTGCTGCCGCCGTCGCTGGGCTGCTGTCGCTGCCGTCGTCGTCGTTGCTGCTGCCGCCGCCGTCGCTGGGCTGCTGTCGCTGCGTCGTCGTCGTTGCTGCTGCCTGCCGCCGTCGTCGCTGTTGTCGCTGCCGTCGTCGTTGCTGCTGCCGCCGCCGTCGCTGGGCTGCTGTCGCTGCCGTCGTCGTTGCTGCTGCCGCCGTCGCTGGGCTGCTCGCTGCCGTCGTCGTCGTTGCTGCTGCCGCCGTCGCTGGCTGCTGTCGCTGCCGTCGTCGTCGTTGCTGCTGCCGCCGTCGTCGCTGGGCTGCTGTCGCTGCCGTCGTCGTTTGCTGCCGCCGCCGTCGCTGGGCTGCTATCGCTGCCGTCGTCGTCGTTGCTGCTGCCGCCGCCGTCGCTGGGCTGCTGTCGCTGCCGTCGTCGTTGCTGCTGCTGCCGCCGCCGTCGCTGGGCTGCTGCTGCCGTCGTCGTTGCTGCTGCCGCCGTCGCTTGCTGTCGCTGCCGTCGTCGTCGTTGCTGCTGCCGCCGCCGTCGCTGGGCTGCTGTCGCTGCCGTCGTCGTCGCTGCTGCTGCCGCCGCCGTCGCTGGGCTGCTCGCTGCCGTCGTCGTTGCTGCTGCCGCCGTCGCGCTTGTCGCTGCCGTCGTCGTTGCTGCTGCCGCCGTCGCTGGGCTGCTATCGCTGCCGTCGTCGTCGTTGCTGCTGCCGCCGTCGCTGGGCTGCTGTCGCTGCCGTCGTCGTTGTTGCTGCCGCCGCCGTCGCTGGCTGCTCGCTGCGTCGTCGTCGTTGCTGCTGCGCCGCCGCCGTCGTGGGCTGTTGTCGCTGCCGTCGTCGTTGCTGCCTGCCGCCGTCGCTGGGCGTTGCTATCGCTGTCGTCGTCGTTGCTGCTGCTGCCGCCGCCGTCGCTGGGCTGCAATCGCTGCCGTCGTCGTCGTTGCTGCTGCCGCCGCCGTCGCTGGGCTGCAATCGCTGCCGTCGTCGTTGTTGCTGCTGCCGCCGCCGTCGCTGGGCTGCTGTCGCTGCCGTCGTCGTGCTGCTGCGCCGTCGCTGGGCTGCCGCGCTGCGTCGTCGCTGCTGCCGCCGCCGTCGCTTGCATCGCTGCTGTCGTCGTCGTTGCTGCTGCCGCCGTCGCTCGCTGCTGCTGTCGCTGCCGTCGTCGTCGTTGCTGCTGCCGCCGCCGTCGCTGGGCTGCTATCGCTGCCGTCGTCGTTGCTGCTGCTGCCGCCGCCGTCGCTGGGCTGTCGTTGTCGCTGCCGTCGTCGTCGTTGCTGCTGCTGCGCCGCCGTCGCTGCTGCAATCGCTGCCGTCGTCGTCGTTGCTGCTGCCGCCGTCGCTGGGCTGCTGTCTCGCTGCCGTCGTCGTTGCTGCTGCCGCCGCCGTCGCTGGGCTGCTGTCGCTGCCGTCGTCGTCGTTGCTGCTGCCGCCGCCGTCGCTGGGCTGCTGCTCGCTGCCGTCGTCGTTGCTGCTGCCGTCGTCGCTGCTGCTGTCGCTGCCGTCGTCGTTGCTGCCGCCGCCGCCGTCGCTGGGCTGTTGTCGCTGCCGTCGTCGTTGCTGCTGCCGCCGTCGCTGGGCTGTACAATCGCTGCGTCGTCGTCGTTGCTGCTGCCGCCGCCGTCGCTGGGCTGCAATCGCTGCCGTCGTCGTCGTTGCTGCTGCCGCCGTCGCTCGGGCTGCTGTCGCTGCCGTCGTCGTCGTTGCTGCTGCCGCCGCCGTCGCTGGGCTGCTGTCGCTGCCGTCGTCGTTGCTGCTGCCGCCGTCGCTGGGCTGCAATCGCTGCCGTCGTCGTCGTTGCTGCTGCCGCCGTCGCTGGGCTGCTGTCGCTGCCGTCGTCGTTGCTGCTGCTGCCGCCGCCGTCGCTGGGCTGTTGTCGCTGCCGTCGTCGTTGCTGCTGCCGCCGTCGCTGGGCTGCTGCTCGCTGCGTCGTCGTCGTGCTGCTGCTGCCGCCGTCGCTGGCTGCTGCTATCGCTGCCGTCGTCGTTGCTGCTGCCGCCGTCGCTGCGCAATCGCTGTCGTCGTCGTTGCTGCCGTCGTCGTTGCTGCTGCGTCGTCGTCGTTGCTGCTGCTGCCGCCGTCGCTGGGCTGCTGTCGCTGCCGTCGTCGTTGCTGCTGCTGCCGCCGTCGCTGCTGCTCGCTGCGTCGTCGTCGTTGCTGCTGCCGTCGTTGCCGTCGTCGCTGCTGTCGCTGCCGTCGTCGTTGCTGCTGCCGCCGCCGTCGCTGGGCTGCGTCGCTGCCGTCGTCGTCGTTGCTGCTGCCGCCGCCGTCGCTTGCTGCTGTCGCTGCCGTCGTCGTTGCTGCTGCCGCCGTCGTCGCTGCTGTCGCTGCCGTCGTCGTTGCTGCTGCCGCCGTCGTCGTTGCTCGCTGCCGTCGTCGTCGTTGCTGCCGCCGTCGTCGCTTGCTGCAATCGCTGCCGTCGTCGTTGCTGCTGCTGCCGCCGTCGCTGGGCTGTTGTCGCTGCGTCGTCGTCGTTGCTGCTGCCGCCGTCGCTTGCTGCGTCGCTGTCGTCGTCGTTCGTTGCTGCTGCCGCCGTCGCTGCTGCTGTCGCTGCGTCGTCGTCGTTGCTGCTGCCGCCGTCGCTGGGCTGCTGTCGCTGCCGTCGTCGTCGTTGCTGCTGCCGCCGCCGTCGCTGGGCTGCTGTCGCTGCCGTCGTCGTTGTTGCTGCTGCCGCCGCCGTCGCTGCTGCTGTCGCTGCCGTCGTCGTTTGCTGCTGCCGCCGTCGTCGCTGGGCTGCTGTCGCTGCCGTCGTCGTTGTTGCTGCTGCCGCCGTCGTCGTTGCTGCTGTCGCTGCCGTCGTCGTTGCTGCTGCTGCCGTCGTCGTCGCTGCTGCTGTCGCTGCCGTCGTCGTTGCTGCTGCCGTCGTCTGGGCTGCTGTCGCTGCCGTCGTCGTCGTTGCTGCTGCCGCCGCCGTCGCTGGGCTGCTGTCGCTGCCGTCGTCGTTCGTTGCTGCTGCCGCCGCCGTCGCTGCTGCTGTCGCTGCCGTCGTCGTTGCTGCTGCTGCCGTCGCTGGGCTGCTGTCGCTGCCGTCGTCGTTTGCTGCTGCCGCCGCCGTCGCTGCTGTCGCTCGCTGCCGTCGTCGTCGTTGCTGCTGCTGCCGCCGCCGTCGCTGGGCTCGTTGTCGCTGCCGTCGTCGTTGCTGCTGCCGCCGTCGCTGGGCTGCTGCTCGCTGCGTCGTCGTCGTTGCTGCTGCCGCCGCCGTCGCTGGGCTGCTGTCGCTGCCGTCGTCGTCGTTGCTGCTGCCGCCGCCGTCGCTGGGCTGCTGTCGCTGCCGTCGTCGTCGTTGCTGCTGCCGCCGCCGTCGCTGGGCTGCTGTCGCTGCCGTCGTCGTCGTTGCTGCTGCGCCGCCGTCGCTGGGCTGCTGTCGCTGCCGTCGTCGTTGCTGCTGCTGCCGCCGCCGTCGCTGGGCTGCTGCCGCTGCCGTCGTCGTTGCTGCTGCTGCCGCCGTCGCTGGGCTGCTGTCGCTGCCGTCGTCGTTGTTGCTGCTGCCGCCGCCGTCGCTGGGCTGCTGTCGCTGCCGTCGTCGTCGTTGCTGCTGCCGCCGTCGTCGTTGCTCGCTGTCGTCGTCGTTGCTGCTGCCGCCGCCGTCGTGGGCTGCTGCTATCGCTGCCGTCGTCGTTGCTGCTGCCGCCGCCGTCGCTGGGCTGCTGCTGTCGCTGCCGTCGTCGTTGCTGCTGCCGCCGCCGCCGTCGCTGGGCTGCTGTTGTCGCTGCGTCGTCGTCGTTGCTGCTGCCGCCGTCGTTGCTGCTATCGCTGCGTCGTCGTCGTTGCTGCTGCTGCCGCCGTCGCTCGGCTGCTGCTGCCGTCGTCGTTGCTGCTGCCGCCGTCGTCGTCGCTGCTGCTGTCGCTGCCGTCGTCGTTGTTGCTGCTGCCGCCGCCGTCGCTGCTGCAATCGCTGCCGTCGTCGTCGTTGCTGCTGCCGCCGTCGTCGCTGCTGCTGCCGTCGTCGTTGCTCGCTGCCGTCGTCGTTGCTGCTGCTGCCGCCGTCGCTGGGCTGCGCAATCGCTGCCGTCGTCGTTCGTTGCTGCTGCCGCCGTCGTCGTTGCTGCTAAATCACTGCCGTCGTCGTGCTGCTGCTGCCGCCGTCGTCGTTCGCTGCCGTCGTCGTTGCTGCTGCCGCCGCCGTCGTCGTTGCTGTCGCTGCGTCGTCGTCGTTGCTGCTGCCGCCGTCGTCGCTGCTCGCTGCCGTCGTCGTTGCTGCTGCTGCCGCCGCCGTCGCTGGGCTGCTATCGCTGCGTCGTCGTCGTTGCTGCTGACTGCCGTCGTCTGCTGCTGTCGCTGCCGTCGTCGTTGCTGCTGCCGCCGTCGCTGGGCTGCTGCTGTCGCTGCCGTCGTCGTTGTTGCTGCTGCCGCCGTCGTCTGGGCTGCTATCGCTGCCGTCGTCGTCGTTGCTGCTGCTGCCGTCGTCGCTGCTGCTGCGTCGCTGCCGTCGTCGTGCTGCTGCTGCCGCCGTCGTTGCTGCTATCGCTGCCGTCGTCGTCGTTGCTGCTGCCGCCGTCGTCTGGGCTGCTGTCGCTGCCGTCGTCGTTGCTGCTGCCGCCGTCGCCGTCGCTGGGCTGCTGTCGCTGCCGTCGTCGTCGTTGCTGCTGCCGCCGTCGTTGCTGCTGTTGTCGCTGCCGTCGTCGTTGCTGCTGCTGCCGTCGTCGCTGCTGCTGTCGCTGCCGTCGTCGTCGTTGCTGCTGCCGCCGTCGCTGGGCTGCTGCTGCCGTCGTCGTCGCTGCTGCCTGCCGCCGTCGTCGTTGCTGCGCTGCGTCGTCGTTGCTGCTGCCGCTGCCGTCGTGGGCTGCTCGCTGCCGTCGTCGTCGTTGCTGCCGCCGTCGTCGCTGCTGCTGTCTGCTGCCGTCGTCGTTTGCTGCTGCCGCCGCCGTCGCTGGGCTGCTGTCGCTGCCGTCGTCGTTTGCTGCCGTCGTCGTTGCTGCTGCGTCGTCGCTGCTGCTGCCGTCGTCGCTGCTGCCGTCGTCGTCGTTGCTGCTGCCGCCGTCGCTCGGCTGTTGCTCGCTGCCGTCGTCGTTGCTGCTGCCTGCCGCCGTCGCTGGGCTGCTGTCGCTGCCGTCGTCGTCGTTGCTGCTGCCGCCGCCGTCGCTGGGCTGCAATCGCTGCCGTCGTCGTCGTTGCTGCTGCCGCCGTCGCTGCTGCTAATCGCTGCCGTCGTCGTTGCTGCTGCTGCTGCCGTCGTCGTTGCTGCTGCCGTCGTCGTTGCTGCTGCCGTCGCTGCCGCTGCGTCGTCGTCGTTGCTGCTGCCGCCGTCGTGGGCTGTTCGCTGCCGTCGTCGTCGTTGCTGCTGCCGCCGTCGTTCGCTGCTGCTATCGCTGCCGTCGTCGTTGCTGCTGCTGCCGCCGTCGCTGGGCTGCTCGCTGCCGTCGTCGTCGTTGCTGCTGCCGTCGTCGCTGCTGCTGTCGCTGCCGTCGTCGTTGCTGCTGCCGCCGTCGTCGCTGCTGCTGCCGCTGCCGTCGTCGTTGCTGCTGCCGCCGTCGCTGCTGCTGCCGTCGTCGTTGCTGCTGCGTCGTCGTCGTTGCTGCTGCCGCCGCCGTCGTCGTTGCTGCTGCCTGCCGTCGTCGTTGCTGCTCGTCGTCGTGCTGCTGTCGCTGCCGTCGTCGTTTGCTGCTGCCGCCGTCGTGCTGCTGCTGCTGCCGTCGTCGTTGCTGCTGCCGCCGCCGTCGTCGTTGCTCGCTGCCGTCGTCGTCGTTGCTGCTGCCGCCGTCGTCGTTGCTGCTGCCGTCGTCGTTTGCTGCTGCCGTCGTCGTTGCTGCCGCCGTCGTCGTTGCTGCTGCCGCCGTCGTCGCTGCTGCCGTCGTCGTTGCTGCGTCGTCGTCGTTGCTGCTGCCGCCGTCGTCGTTGCTGCTGCCGTCGTCGTCGTTGCTGCTGCCGCCGCCGTCGTGGGCTGCTGTCGTTGCTGCTGTCGTCGTCGTTGCTGCTGCCGCCGTCGCTGCTGCTCGCTGCCGTCGTCGTTGCTGCTGCCGTCGTCGTGGCTGCTGCTGCTCGCTGCCGTCGTCGTTGCTGCTGCCGTCGTCGTTGCCGCTGCCGTCGTCGTTGCTGCTGCTGCTGTCGTCGTCGTTGCTGCTGCCGCTGCCGTCGTCGTTGCTGCTGCCGCCGTCGTCGTGGTCTGTTGTCGCTGCCGTCGTCGTTGCTGCTGCCGTCGCCGTCGTCGTTGCTGCTGCAATCGCTGCCGTCGTCGTTGCTGCTGCCGTCGCTGCGCTGCGTTGCAATGCTGCCGTCGTCGTTGCTGCTGCCTGCCGCCGTCGTTGCTGCGTCGTCGCTGCCGTCGTCGTCGTTGCTGCTGCTGCCGCCGTCGTGGGTTGCTGCTCGCTGCCGTCGTCGTTGTTGCTGCTGCCGCCGTCGTCGTTGCTCGCTGCCGTCGTCGTTGCTGCTGCCGCCGTCGTCGTTGCTGAAATCGCTGCCGTCGTCGTTGCTGCTGCCGCCGTCGCTGGGCTGCTATCGCTGCCGTCGTCGTTGTTGCTGCTGCCGCGTCGTCGTCGCTGCTGCTGTCGCTGCCGTCGTCGTCGTTGCTGCTGCTGCCGCCGTCGTGGGCTGCTATCGCTGCCGTCGTCGTCGTTGCTGCTGCCGCCGTCGTGGGCTGCTGTCGCTGCCTCGTCGTCGTTGCTGCTGCCGCCGTCGTCGTTGCTGCTCGCTGCCGTCGTCGTTGCTGCTGCCGTCGTCGTTGCTGCTGCCGTCGTCGTCGTTGCTGCTGCCGCCTGCCGTCGTCGTTGTTGCTGCTGTCGTCGTCGTTGCTGCTGCCGTCGTCGCTGCTGCCGTCGTCGCTGCCGTCGTCGTTGCTGCTGCTGCCGCCGTCGTCTGTTGCTGCCGTCGTCGTCGTTGCTGCTGCCGCCGCCGTCGTCGTTGCTGTCGCTGCCGTCGTCGTTGCTGCTGCTGCTGCCGTCGTCGTTGCTGCTGCGTCGTCGTCGTTGCTGCTGCCGTCGTCGTTGCTGCTGTCGTTGCTGCTCGTCGTCGTTGCTGCTGCCGTCCGTCGCTAGGCAATCGCTGCCGTCGTCGTCGTTGCTGCTGCCGCCGCCGTCGTTGCTCGCTATCGCTGCCGTCGTCGTTGCTGCTGCTGCCGCCGTCGTTGCTGCTGCCGTCGTCGTTGTTGCTGCTGCCGTCGTCGTTGCTGCTGCGCTGCCGTCGTCGTTGCTGCTGCCGCCGTCGTCGCTGCTGCTGCCGTCGTCGTTGCTGCTGCCGCCGTCGTTGCTGCTGTCGCTGCCGTCGTCGTTGCTGCTGCCGCCGTCGTTGCTCGCTGCCGTCGTCGTTGCTGCTGCCTGTCGTCGTCGTTGCTGCTGCCGTCGTCGTTGCTGCAATCGCTGCCGTCGTCGTTGCTGCTGCTGCCGCCGCCGTCGTCGTTGCTGCTGCCGTCGTCGTTGCTGCTGCTGCCGTCGTCGTTGCTGCTCAATCGCTGCCGTCGTCGTTGCTGCTGTCGTCGTCGCTGCTGCTGCCGTCGTCGTTGCTGCTGACTGCCGTCGTCGTTGCTGTGCTGCCGTCGTCGTTGCTGCTGCCGCCGTCGTTGCTGCTCGCTGCCGTCGTCGTCGTTGCTGCCGCCGTCGTCGTTGCTGCTCGCTGCCGTCGTCGTTGCTGCTGCTGCTGTCGTCGTTGCTGCTGCTGCGTCGTCGTTGCTGCTGCTGTCGTCGTCGTCGCTGCTGCCGTCGTCGTCGTTGCTGCTGCCGTCGTCGTTGCTGCTATCGCTGCCGTCGTCGTCGTTGCTGCTGCCGTCGTCCGTCGTCGTCGTTGCTGCTGCTGCTGCCGTCGTCGTTGCTGCTGCCGTCGTCGTTGCTGCTGCTCGTCGTCGTTGCTGCTGCCGCCGTCGCTTGCTGCTGTCGCTGCCGTCGTCGTCGTTGCTGCTGCTGCTGCCGTCGTCGTTGCTGCTGTCGTCTGCTGCTGTCGTCGTCGTGCTGCTGCTGCTGCCGTCGTCGTTGGCTGCTATCGCTGCCGTCGTCGTTGCTGCTGCCGTCGTCGTTGCTGCCGTCGTCGTTGCTGCTGCCGTCGTCGTTGCTGCTCGCTGCCGTCGTCGTTGCTGCTGCCGTCGTCGTTGCTCGCTGCCGTCGTCGTCGTTGCTGCTGCCGTCGCCGTCGCTGCTGTATCGCTGCCGTCGTCGTTTGCTGCTGCCGTCGTTGCTGCTGCTGCTGCCGTCGTCGTTGCTGCTGCCGCCGTCGTCGTTGCTGCTGCCGTCGTCGTTGCTGCTGCCGCCGTCGCTGCCGTCGTCGTCGCTGCTGTCGTCGTTGCTGCTGCCGCCGTCGTCGTTGCTCGCTGCCGTCGTCGTTGCTGCTGCTGCCGTCGTCGTCGCTGCTGCCGTCGTCGTTGCTGCTGCCGCCGTCGTCGTTGCTGCTGCTGCGTCGTCGTCGTTGCTGCTGCCGTCGTCGTTGCTGCTGGTCGTGCTGCTGTCGCTGCCGTCGTCGTCGTTGCTGCTGCCGCCGCCGTCGTCGTTGCTGCTCGCTGCCGTCGTCGTCGTTGCTGCTGCCGCCGTCGTTGCTGCTCGCTGCCGTCGTCGTTGCTGCTGCTGCCGCCGTCGTCGTTGCTGCTGTCGCTGCCGTCGTCGTTGCTGCTGCCGTCGCGTTGCTGCTGCTGCTGCCGTCGTCGTTGCTGCTGCTGCCGCCGTCGCTTGCTGCTGCTCGTCGCTGCCGTCGTCGTCGTTGCTGCTGCCGCCGCCGTCGCTCGTTGCTGCTGTCGTCGTCGTTGCTGCTGCCGTCGTCGTTGCTGCCGCTGCCGTCGTCGTTGCTGCTGCCGTCGTTGCTGATCGCTGCCGTCGTCGTTGCTGCTGCCGCCGCCGTCGTCGTTGCTGCTGCCGCTGCCGTCGTCGTCGTTGCTGCTGCCGTCGTCGTTGCTGCTCGCTGCCGTCGTCGTTGCTGCTGCCTGCCGTCGTCGCTGCTGCTGTCGCTGCCGTCGTCGTCGTTGCTGCTGCCGCCGTCGTTGCTGCTGCTGCTCGCTGCCGTCGTCGTTGCTGCTGCTGCCGTCGTCGTTGCTGCTATCGCTGCCGTCGTCGTCGTTGCTGCTGCCGCCGTCGTCGCTGGGCTGTCGTTGCTGCTGCCGTCGTCGTTGCTGCTGCCGCCGTCGTCTCGTTGCTGCTGCCGTCGTCGTTGCTGCTGCCGCTGCCGTCGTCGTTGCTGCTGCCGTCGTCGTTGCTGCTGCCGTCGTCGTTGCTGTCGCTGCGTCGTCGTCGTTGCTGCTGCCGCCGCCGTCGCTGCTGCAATCGTCGTCGCTGCGTCGTCGTCGTTGCTGCTGCCGCCGCCGTCGTCGCTGCTGTCGCTGCCGTCGTCGTCGTTGTTGCTGCTGCTGCCGCCGTCGTTGCTGCTGCCGCCGTCGTCGTTGCTGCTGCCGCCGTCGTCGGCTGCGTCGTTCGCTGCCGTCGTCGTTGCTGCTGCCGCCGTCGTCGCGTTGCTCGCTGCCGTCGTCGTTGCTGCTGCTGCCGCCGCCGTTGCCGTCGCTGGGCTGTTGTCGCTGCCGTCGTCGTTGCTGCTGCCGCCGTCGCTGCTGCAATCGCTGCCGTCGTCGTCGTTGCTGCTGCCGCCGTCGTCGCTTGCTGCTGTCGCTGCCGTCGTCGTCGTTGCTGCTGCCGCCGTCGTCGCTGGGCTGCTGTCGCTGCCGTCGTCGTTGCTGCTGCCGTCGTCGCTGCTGCTGCTGCTGCCGTCGTCGTTGCTGCTGCCGCCGTCGTCTGGGCTGCTGTCGCTGCGTCGTCGTCGTTGCTGCTGCCGCGTCGTTCGTCGCTGCTGCCGCTGCGTCGTCGTCGTTGCTGCTGCTGCCGCCGTCGTCGTTGCTGTCGCTGCCGTCGTCGTTGCTGCTGCCGCTGCCGCCGTCGCTGGGCTGCAATCGCTGCCGTCGTCGTTGCTGCTGCCGCCGTCGCTCGTTGCTGATCGCTGTCGTCGTCGTTGCTGCTGCCGTCGTCGCTGCTGCTGTCGCTGCCGTCGTCGTTGCTGCTGCTGCCGCCGCCGTCGCTGCTGCTGCTGTCGCTGCCGTCGTCGTTGCTGCTGCCTGCCGCCGTCGTGGGCTGCTGTCGCTGCCGTCGTCGTCGTTGCTGCTGCCGCCGTCGTCTGGGCTGCTGTCGCTGCGTCGTCGTCGTTGCTGCTGCCGCCGTCGCTCGTTGCTCGCTGCCGTCGTCGTCGTTGCTGCTGCCGTCGTCGCTTGCTGCTGCTCGCTGCCGTCGTCGTCGTTGCTGCTGCCGCCGCCGTCGCTGGGCTGCTGTCGCTGCCGTCGTCGTCGCTGCTGCTGCCGCCGCCGTCGTTGCTGCTGCTCGCTGCCGTCGTCGTTGCTGCTGCCGCCGTCGTCGTTGCTGCTGCCGTCGTCGTTGCTGCTGCCGCCGTCGTCGCTGCTGCTCGCTGCCGTCGTCGTTGCTGCTGCTGCCGCCGCCGTCGCTGGTTCGCTGCTGTCGCTGCCGTCGTCGTTGCTGCTGCCGCCGTCGTCGTTGCTGTAATCGCTGCGTCGTCGTCGTTGCTGCTGCCGCCGCCGTCGCGTCGCTGCTGCTCGCTGCCGTCGTCGTCGTTGCTGCTCGTTGCCGCCGCCGTCGCTGGGCTGCGTTGCTCGCTGCCGTCGTCGTCGTTGCTGCTGCTGCCGCCGCCGCCGTCGCTGGGCTGTTGTCGCTGCCGTCGTCGTTGCTGCTGCCCCGCCGTCGTGGGCTGTTGCTCGCTGCCGTCGTCGTTGCTGCTGCCGCCGCCGTCGTGGGCTGCTGTCGCTGCCGTCGTCGTCGTTGCTGCTGCCGCCGCCGTCGCTGGGCGTTGCTCGCTGCCGTCGTCGTCGTTGCTGCTGCCTGCCGTCGTCGGCTGCCGCTGCCGTCGTCGTTGCTGCTGCTGCCGCCGTCGTTGCTGTTGTCGCTGCCGTCGTCGTTGCTGCTGCCGCCGCCGTCGCTGGGCTGTCGTCGCTGCCGTCGTCGTCGTTGCTGCTGCCGCCGTCGTTGGGCTGCGTCGCTGCCGTCGTCGTTGCTGCTGCCGCCGCCGTCGCTCGTTGCTGCTGCCGTCGTCGTTGCTGCTGCCGCCGTCGTGGGCTGCTCGCTGCCGTCGTCGTCGTTGCTGCTGCCGCCGCCGTCGTCGGGCTGCTGCTGCTGCCGTCGTCGTCGTTGCTGCTGCTGCCGTCGTCGCTGGGCTGCTGTCGTCGCTGCCGCCGTCGTCGTCGTTGCTGCCGCCGCCGTCGTTGCTGCTCGTCGCTGCCGTCGTCGTCGTTGCTGCTGCCTGCCGCCGTCGCTGGGCTGCTGTCGCTGCCGTCGTCGTTGCTGCTGCCGCCGCCGTCGTCGTTGCTGCTGCCGTCGTCGTTGCTGCTGCCGCTGCCGTCGTCGTTGCTGCTGCTGCCGTCGTCGTCGTTGCTGCTGCCGCCGTCGCTGGGCTGCTCGCTGCCGTCGTCGTTGCTGCTGCTGCCGCCGCCGTCGTCTGGGCTGTTGTCGCTGCTGCCGTCGTCGTCGTTGCTGCTGCCGTCGTCGCTGCTGCTGCTCGCTGCCGTCGTCGTTGCTGCTGCCGTCGTCGCTGCTGCTCGCTGCCGTCGTCGTTGCTGCTGCCGTCGTCGTTGCTCGCTGCCGTCGTCGTTGCTGCTGCCGCCGCCGTCGTTGCTGCTGCTGCCGTCGTCGTTGCTGCTGCCGTCGTCGTTGCTGCTCGTCGTCGCTGCGTCGTCGTCGTTGCTGCTGCCTGCCGTCGTCGTTGCTGCTGCTGTCGCTGCCGTCGTCGTCGTTGCTGCTGCCGCCGCCGTCGCTTGCTGCTGCTCGCTGCCGTCGTCGTTGCTGCTGCCGCCGTCGCTGGGCTGCGTCGTCGCTGCCGTCGTCGTTGTTGCTGCTGCCGCCGCCGTCGCTGGGCTGCTGCTCGCTGCCGTCGTCGTTTGCTGCCGCCGCCGTCGCTGCTGCTATCGCTGCCGTCGTCGTCGTTGCTGCTGCTGCCGCCGTCGCTGCTGCTCGCTGCCGTCGTCGTTGCTGCTGCTGCCGTCGTCGCTGCTGCTGTCGCTGCCGTCGTCGTTGCTGCTGCTGCCGTCGTCGCTGGGCTGCTCGCTGCCGTCGTCGTCGTTGCTGCTGCCGCCGTCGTTGCTGCTGCGCTGCCGTCGTCGTCGTTGCTGCTGCCGTCGTCGCTGCTGCTATCGCTGCCGTCGTCGTTTTGCTGCTGCCGCCGTCGTCGTTGCTGCTATCGCTGCCGTCGTCGTTGCTGCTGCCGCCGCCGTCGCTGGTCGCTGCTGTTGCTGCTGCCGTCGTCGTTGCTGCTGCTGCCGCCGTCGTCGTTGCTGCTGTCGCTGCCGTCGTCGTTGCTGCTGCCGCCGTCGCTGCTGCTGCTGTATCGCTGCCGTCGTCGTCGTTGCTGCCGTCGTCGTTCGCTGGGCTGCGTCGTCGTTGCTGCGTCGTCGTCGTTGCTGCTGCCGCCGTCGCTGCTGCTGTCGCTGCCGTCGTCGTTCTGCTGCTGCTGCCGCCGTCGTTGCTGCTATCGCTGCCGTCGTCGTTGCTGCTGCCGTCGTCGTTGCCGCCGTCGTCGCTGCTGCTCGCTGCCGTCGTCGTTGCTGCTGTCGTCGTTGCTGCTGTCGCTGCCCGTCGTCGTTGCTGCTGCCGCCGTCGTTGCTGCTCGCTGCCGTCGTCGTCGTTGCTGCTGCTGCCGTCGTCGCTGCTGCTGTCGCTGCGTCGTCGTCGTTGCTGCTGCCGCCGCCGTCGCTGGGCTGCTGTCGCTGCCGTCGTCGTTGCTGCTGCTGCCGCCGTCGTCGTTGCTGCTGCCGTCGTCGTTGCTGCTGCTGCCGCCGTCGTCTGTTGCTGCTGCCGTCGTCGTTTGCTGCTGCTGCCGCCGTCGCTGGGCTGCTCGCTGCCGTCGTCGTTGCTGCTGCCGCCGCCGTCGTTGCTGTGCTGCCGTCGTCGTCGTTGCTGCTGCCGCCGTCGTCGCTGCTGCTGTCGCTGCCGTCGTCGTCGTTGCTGCTGCCGCCGTCGTCGTTGCTCGCTGCGTCGTCGTCGTTGCTGCTGCCGCCGTCGTTGCTGCTGTCGCTGCCGTCGTCGTCGTTGCTGCTGCCGCCGTCGTCGCTGGGCTGCTCGCTGCCGTCGTCGTCGTTGCTGCTGCCGCCGTCGTCTTGCTGCTGTCGCTGCCGTCGTCGTTGCTGCTGCTGCCGCCGTTGCTGCGTCGCTGCCGTCGTCGTCGTTGCTGCTGCCGCTGCCGTCGTCGTTGCTGCTGCCGTCGTCGTTGCTGCTGCCGCCGTCGTTGCTGCTGTCGCTGCCGTCGTCGTCGTTGCTGCTGCCGCCGTCGCTGCGCTGCTGCTCGCTGCCGTCGTCGTTCGTTGCTGCTGCCGTCGTCGCTTGCTGCTGCTGCCGTCGTCGTTGCTGCTGCCGCCGCCGTCGCTGCTGCTGTCTGCTCGCTGCCGTCGTCGTTGCTGCTGCTGCCGCCGTCGTTGCTGCTCGCTGCCGTCGTCGTTGCTGCTGCGTTGCTGCCGTCGTCGTTGCTGCTTCACTGCTGCCGTCGTCGTTGCTGCTGCCGCCGTCGCTGGGCTGCTGTCGCTGCGTCGTCGTCGTTGCTGCTGCCGCCGCCGTCGCTTGCTGCTATCGCTGCCGTCGTCGTCGTTGCTGCTGCCGCCGTCGTCTTGCTGCTCGCTGCCGTCGTCGTTCGCTGCTGCTGCCGTCGCTGGGCTGCTGTCGCTGCCGTCGTCGTTCGTTGCTGCTGCCGTCGTCGCTGGGCTGCTGTCGCTGCCGTCGTCGTTGCTGCTGCCGCCGTCGTCGTTGCTGCTGCTGCCGTCGTCGTTGCTGCTGCCGTCGTCGTCGTCGCTGCTGCTGCCGTCGTGTTGCTGCTGACTGCCGCCGTCGTCGTTGCTAATCGCTGCCGTCGTCGTTGCTGCTGCCGTCGTCGTTGCTGCTGCTGTCGTCGTTGCTCGTCGTCGTTGCTGCTGCCGCCGCCGTCGTCTGCTGCTGCTGCTGCCGTCGTCGTTTGCTGCTGCCGCCGTCGTTGCTGCTCGCTGCCGTCGTCGTTGCTGCTGCCGTCGTCGTTGCTGCTGCTGTCGCTGCCGTCGTCGTTGCTGCTGCCGCCGCCGTCGTGGGCTGCTCGCTGCCGTCGTCGTCGTTGCTGCTGCCGCCGTCGTTGCTCGCTGCCGTCGTCGTTGCTGCTGCCGCCGCCGTCGCTGGGCTGCTGCTGCTGCCGTCGTCGTTGCTGCTGCCGCCGTCGTTGCTGCTCATCGCTGCCGTCGTCGTTGCTGCTGCCGTCGTCGTTGCTGCCGCTGCCGTCGTCGTTTGCTGCTGCCGCCGCCGTCGTTGGGCTGCGTGCTGCTGCCGTCGTCGTTGCTGCTGCCGCCGTCGCTGCTGCTGTCGCTGCCGTCGTCGTTGCTGCTGCCGCCGCCGTCGCTGGGCTGCTTCGCTGCCGTCGTCGTTGCTGCTGCCGCCGTCGTCGCTGGGCTGCTGCTCGCTGCCGTCGTCGTTGCTGCTGCCGCCGTCGTCGTGCTGCTTCGCTGCCGTCGTCGTTGCTGCTGCCGCCGCCGTCGCTGGGCTGCAATCACTGCCGTCGTCGTTGCTGCCGCCGCCGTCGCTCGCTGCTCGCTGCCGTCGTCGTTGCTGCTGCCGTCGTTGCTGCTGCTGTCCTGCGTCGTCGTCGTTGCTGCTGCCGTCGTCGCTGGGCTGCTATCGCTGCCGTCGTCGTCGTTGCTGCTGCCGCCGTCGTCGCTGCTGACTGCTGTCTGCTCGCTGCCGTCGTCGTTGCTGCTGCTGCCGCCGTCGTCGTTGCTGCTGCCGTCGTCGTTGCTGCTGCTGCCGCCGTCGTCGCTGCAATCTGCCGTCGTCGTCGTTGCTGCTGCCGTCGTCGCTGCTGCGTTGCTGCCGTCGTCGTCGTTGCTGCTGCCGTCGTCGTTGCTGCTGTCGCTGCGTCGTCGTCGTTGCTGCTGCCGCCGCCGTCGTTGCTGCTGTGCTGCCGTCGTCGCTGCTGCCGTCGTCGTCGTTGCTGCTGCCGTCGTCGTCGCTGTCTACTGCCGTCGTCGTTGCTGCTGCTGCTGCCGTCGTCGTTGCTGCTGCCGTCGTCGTTGCTGCTGCCGTCGTCGTTGCTGCTGCTGCTGCCGTCGTCGTTGCTGCTCGCTGCCGTCGTCGTTGCTGCTGCCGCCGTCGTGTTGCTGCTGCCGTCGTCGTTGCTGCTGCTGCCGTCATCGTTGCTGCTGCCTGCCGTCGTCGTTGCTGCTGCCGTCGTCGTCGTTGCTGCTGTTGCTGCCTGTCGTCGTTGCTGCTGCTGCTGCCGTCGTTGCTGCTGCTCGCTGCCGTCGTCGTTGCTGCTGCCGCCGTCGTCGTTGCTGCATGCTGCCGTCGTCGTTTGCTGCTGCCGTCGTCGTCGTTGCTGCTGTCGCTGCCGTCGTCGTTGCTGCTGCCGCCGTCGTCGTCGCTTGCTGCTGCCGTCGTCGTCGTTGCTGCTGCCGTCGTCATCGTTGCTGCTGCTGTCGTCTGCCGTCGTCGTTGCTGCTGCTGTCGTCGTTGCTGCTACCGTCGTTGCTGCTATCGCTGCCGTCGTCGTTGCTGCTGCCTGCCGTCGTCGTTGCTGCTGCCGTCGTCGTTGCTGCGTCGTCGTCGTTGCTGCATCGTCGCTGCTGCTGTCGTTCGTCGCTGGGCTGACTGCCACCGTTGCTGCTGCACTGTCGTCGTCGTTGCTGCTGCTGCCTGCCGTCGTTGCTGCTAATCGCTGCCGTCGTCGTTGCTGCTGCTGCCGTCGCTGTTGCTGCTGCTGCCGTCGTCGTTGCTGCTGCCTGCCGCCGTCGTTGCTGCTATCGCTGCCGTCGTCGTTGCTGCCGCCGTCGTTGCTGCTGTCGCTGCGTCGTCGTCGTTGCTGCTGCTGCCGCTGCCGTCGTCGTTGCTGCTGCCAAATCTGTCGTCGTTGCTGCTGTCGTCGTCGTTGCTGCTGCCGCCGCCGTCGTTGGCTGCTATCGCTGCCGTCGTCGTTTGCTGCTACCGCCATCACCTGCTCACTGCCGTCGTCGTTGCTGCTGCTAAATCGTCGTTGCTGCTGCTGCTGCCGTCGTCGTTGCTGCTGCCTGCCGTCGTCGTTGCTGCTCACGTCGTCGTTGTTGCTGCTGCGCCGTCGTCGTTGCTGCTATCGCTGCCGTCGTCGTCGTTGCTGCTGCCGTCGTCGTTGCTGCGTCGTCGCTCGTGCCATCGTCGTTGCTGCTGCTGCCCACCGTCGCTCGTCATTCTGCTATCGCTGCCGTCGTCGTTGCTGCTGCCGTCGTTGTCTGCTACTGACTGCCATCGTCGTTGCTGCTACTGCCGTCGCTAGGCTGCTCACTGCCATCATCATCGTTGCTACTGCACCACCGTCGCTGTTCGCTGCTCTGCCGTCGTCGTCGTCGTCGTTGCTGCTGCCGTCATCATTGCTGCTGCCGTCGTCGTTGCTGCTGCTATCGCTGCCGTCGTCGTTGCTGCTGCCGTCGTCGTTGCTGCTGCCGTCGTCGTTGCTTGACCACTCGTTAATCGTCGCTGCCGTCGTCGTTGCTGCTGCCGTCGTCGTTGCTGCTGGGCTATAATCGTCGTTGCTGCTGCCGTCGTCGTCGTTGCACCACCACCGCATCGTCGTTGCCGCTACCGTCGTCGTTGCTGCCTGCCGTAAGTCGTTGCTGCTCGTCGCCGTCGCTCTGCTGCTCGCTCGTCGTCGTTGCTGCTGCACCACCATCACCGCCGTCGCTGCCATCATCATTGCTACTGCCGTCGTCGTTTGCTGCATCGTCCGCTGCCTGTCGTCGCTGGGCTGCTATCACTGCCGTCGTCGTTGCTGCTGCCGCCGTCGTCATCACTGGGCTGTTATCACTGCCGTCGTCGTTGCTGCTGCCGCCGTCGCTAGGCTGCTATCACTGCCGTCATCGTCGTTGCTGCTGCCCACCGCCGTCGCTAGGCTGCTATCACTGCCGTCGTCGTTGCTGTTGCTTCGTCCGCCACCGCATCCGCTCGGCTGCTATCACTGCCGTCGTCGTTGCTGCCACCCGTCGTCTCGCTTCGCTGCCGTCGTCGTTGCAACTGCCACCGTCGCTGGGCTGCTGCATCGCTGCCGTCGTCGTTGCTGCTGCCACCACCGCCGTCGCTCGGGCTGCTGTCCGCTGCCGTCGTCGTTGCTGCTGCTGCCACCGTCGTCGCTGGGCTGCTATTGCTGCATCGTCGTCGTTGCTGCTGCCGCCACCCGTCGCTGGGCTGCTATCACTGCCGTCGTCGTTGCTACTACCGCCGTCGCTGGGCTGCTGTCACTGCCAGTCGTCGTTGCTGCTGCCACCGCCGTCGCCGAAGTCGTTATGCTGCCGGTCTGTTGCTGCTCACCACCGTCGTCGTTGCTGCTGCCGCGTCGTCGCTGGGCTGCCTATCGTACTGCTGCTGCCGTCGTCGTCGTTGCTGCTGCTACCGCCGCCATCGCTAAGGCTGCTGTCGCTGCCGTCGTCGTCGTTGCTGCTGACCGCCGTCGCTGGGCTGCTATCACTGCCATCGTCGTCGTTGCTGCTGCCGCCACCACCGTCGCTGGGCTGCTGTCGCTGCCGTCGTCGTTGCTGCTGCCGCCGTCGCTGGGCTGCTAACATCGCTGCCGTCGTCGTTGTTACTGCTGCCACCGCCGTCGCTAGGCTGCTGTCACTGCCATCTCGTCGTTACTCGTCGTCGCTAGGCTAACATCACTGCCATCCGTTCGCTGCCGGCTGCTGTCACTGCCATCGTCGTTGCTACTGCTGCCATCCACCATCGCTGGGCTGCTATCACTGCCATCATCGTTGCTACTTGCCATCGTCGCTAGGCTGTTGCTGCCATCATCATTACTACTGCTGCCACCATCACTAGGCTGCTGTCACTGCCATCATCATTGCTACTGCCACCACCGTCGCCACCTCGCTGCTGTCACTACCCGTCATCCACACCACCGTCGCTGGGCTGCTATCACTGCCGTCGTCGTCGTTGCTACTGCCACCACCATCGCTGGGCTGCTATCACTGCCATCATCGTCGTTGCTGCTGCCACCACCGTCGCTGGGCTGCTATCACTGCCATCATCGTCGTTGCTACTGCCGCCGCCGTCGCTGGGCTGCTGTCACTGCCGTCGTCGTTGCTGCTGCCGCCGTCGCTGAACTGCTATCACTGCCGTCGTCGTTTGCTGCTACCGCCGTCGCTAGGCTGCTATCGCTGCCATCGTCGTCGTTGCTACTGCCACCGCCGTCCGCTGCTATCACTGCCGTCATCATTGCCTTACCACCACCATCACTGGGCTGTTATCACTGCATCATCATCGTTACTACTGCCACCGTCGCCTGCTATCACTCGCATCATCATCGTTACTGCTACCACCACCGTCACTAAACTGCAATCACTGCCATCGTCGTTGTTGCTGCCACCGCCGCCGGCTGCTATCGCTGCCGTCATCATTCTGCTGCCGTCGTCGTCATTATTTACCACCACCATCACTGCCTATCCGTCATTACTGGGCTGCTGCTATCACTGCCGTCGTCATTACTACTGCCGCCGCCGTCGCTAAACTGCTATCACTGCCATCATCGTCGTTGCTGCTGCCGCCACCGTCTGGGCTGGGCTGTTATCTGCCGTCGTCGTTGCTGCTGCCGCCGTCTGCTGGGCTGCTATCACTGCCATCGTCGTTGTTGCTGCTGCCACCACCATCGCTAAGCTGCTATCACTGCCATCATCATCATTGCTGCTGCCACCACCGTCGCTAGGCTGCTATCACTGCCATCATCATTGCTACTGCCACCCCATCACTAAACTGCGTCACTGCCATCATCATTACTACAACCACTACCGTCGCTAGGCTGCTGTCACTGCCATCATCATCGTTGCTACACCACCATCCACTAGGCTGCTATCACTACCGTCGTCGTTGCTGCTGCCCGTCGCTGGGCTGCTATCACTACCATCATCATCATTACTACTACCACCACCATCACTAGGCTGCTATCACTGCCATCATCATCATTACTACTACCACCACCATCACTAAACTGTTATCACTACCATCATCATTACTACCACCACCATCACTAAACTGCTATCACTACCATCATCATTATTACTACTACCACCACCATCACTAAACTGCTATCACTACCATCATCATCATTACTACTACCACCACCATCACTAAACTGCTATCACTACCATCATCATTACTACTACCACCATCACTAAACTGTTATCACTACCATCATCATTACTACTACCACCACCACCATCACTAAACTGTTATCACTACCATCATCATTACTACTACCACCATCACTAAACTGCTATCACTACCATCATCAGCATTACTACTACCACCACCATCACTAAACTGCTATCACTACCATCATCATTACTACCACCACCACCATCACTAAACTGCTATCACTACCATCAACTACCACCACCATCACTAAACTGCTATCACTACCATCATCATTACTACTACCACCACCATCTGCTGCTATCACTACCATCATCATTACTACTACCACCACCACCATCACTAAACTGCTATCACTACCATCATCATTACTACTACCACCACCACTACTACTCACTAAACTGCTATCACTACCATCATCATTACTACCACCACCATCACTAAACTGCTATCACTACCATCATCAGCATTACTACTACCACCACCATCACTAAACTGCTATCACTACCATCATCATCATTACTACAACCACCACCATCACTAAACTGCTATCACTACCATCATCATTATTACTACTACCACCACCTTCACTAAACTGCTATCACTACCATCATCATTACTACTACCACCACCATCACTAAACTGCTATCACTACCATCATCATCATTACTACAACCACCACCATCACTAAACTGCTATCACTACCATCATCATCATTACTACTACCACCACCATCACTAAACTGCTATCACTACCATCATCATTATTACTACTACCACCACCATCACTAAACTGCTATCACTACCATCATCATTATTACTACTACCACCACCATCACTAAACTGCTATCACTACCATCATCATCATTACTACTACCACCACCATCACTAAACTGCTATCACTACCATCATCATCATTACTACAACCACCACCATCACTAAACTGCTATCACTACCATCATCATTACTACTACTACCACCACCATCACTAAACTGCTATCACTACCATCATCATTATTACTACTACCACCACCATCACTAAACTGCTATCACTACCATCATCATTACTACTACCACCACCATCACTAAACTGCTATCACTACCATCATCATTATTACTACTACCACCACCATCACTAAACTGCTATCACTACCATCATCATTACTACTACTACCACCACCACCACCATCACTAAACTGTTATCACTACCATCATCATTACTACTACCACCATCACTAAACTGCTATCACTACCATCATCATCATTACTACAACCACCACCATCACTAAACTGCTATCACTACCATCATCATTATTACTACTACCACCACCATCACTAAACTGTTATCACTACCATCATCATTACTACTACCACCATCACTAAACTGCTATCACTACCATCATCATCATTACTACTACCACCACCATCACTAAACTGCTATCACTACCATCATCATCATTACTACAACCACCACCATCACTAAACTGCTATCACTACCATCATCATTATTACTACTACCACCACCATCACTAAACTGCTATCACTACCATCATCATTATTACTACTACCACCACCATCACTAAACTGCTATCACTACCATCATCATTACTACTACCACCATCACTAAACTGCTATCACTACCATCATCATTACTACTACCACCACCATCACTAAACTGCTATCACTACCATCATCATCATTACTACTACCACCACCATCACTAAACTGCTATCACTACCATCATCAACTACTACTACCACCACCATCATCGCCTACCACCACCATCACTAAACTGCTATCACTATCATCATCATTACTACTACCACCACCATCACTAAACTGCTATCACTACCATCATCATCATTACTACAACCACCACCATCACTAAACTGCTATCACTACCATCATCATTACTACTACTACCACCACCACCACCATCACTAAACTGTTATCACTACCATCATCATTACTACTACCACCATCACTAAACTGCTATCACTACCATCATCATCATTACTACTACCACCACCATCACTAAACTGCTATCACTACCATCATCATCATTACTACAACCACCACCATCACTAAACTGCTATCACTACCATCATCATCATTACTACCACCACCATCACTAAACTGCTATCACTACCATCATCATTACTACTACCACCATCACTAAACTGCTATCACTAACATCATCATCATTACTACTACCACCACCATCACTAAACTGCTATCACTACCATCATCATCATTACTACAACCACCACCATCACTAAACTGCTATCACTACCATCATCATTACTACTACCACCACCATCACTAAACTGCTATCACTACCATCATCATTATTACTACAACCACCACCATCACTAAACTGCTATCACTACCATCATCATTACTACTACTACCACCATCACTAAACTGCTATCACTACCATCATCATCATTACTACAACCACCACCATCACTAAACTGCTATCACTACCATCATCTACTACCACCACCATCACTAAACTGCTCACTACCATCATCATTACCACCATCACTAAACTGCTATCACTAACATCATCATCATTACTACTACCACCACCATCACTAAACTGCTATCACTACCATCATCATCATTACTACAACCACCACCATCACTAAACTGCTATCACTACCATCATCATCATTACTACAACCACCACCATCACTAAACTGCTATCACTACCATCATCATTACTACTACCACCATCACTAAACTGTTATCACTACCATCATCATCATTACTACAACCACCACCATCACTAAACTGCTATCACTACCATCATCATCATTACTACTACCACCACCATCACTAAACTGCTATCACTACCATCATCATACTACTACCACCACCATCACTAAACTGCTATCACTACCATCATCATCATTACTACTACCACCACCATCACTAAACTGCTATCACTACCATCATCATTCATTACTACTACCACCACCACCATCACTAAACTGCTATCACTACCATCATCATTATTACTACTACCACCACCACCATCAACTGCTATCACTACATCATCATCACTACCATCATCACTACCATCATCATCATTACTACTACCACCACCATCACTACCATCATCATTACTACTGCACCACCACCACCATCACTAAACTGTTATCACTACCATCATCATCATTACTACCACCACCTCACTAAACTGCTATCACCATCCTACTACTACCACCATCACTAAACTGCTATCACTACCATCATCTATTCACTACTACCACCACCTTCATCACTAAACTGCTATCACTACCATCATCATTACTACTACCACCACCATCACTAAACTGCTATCACTACCATCATCATTATTACTACTACCACCACCATCACTAGGCTGCTATCACTACCATCATCATTACTACTACCACCAACCACCTACCATCACTACTAGGCTGCTATCACTACCATCATCATCATTACTAAACCACCACCATCACTAAACTGCTATCACCATCATCATCATCGTTACTACTACCACCATCACTAAACTGCTATCACTACCATCATCATTACTACTACCACCACCATCACTAAACTGCTATCACTACCATCATCATTACTACTACCACCACCATCACTAAACTGCTATCACTACCATCATCATTATTACTACTACCACCACCATCACTAAACTGCTATCACTACCATCATCATTACTACTACCACCACCATCACTAAACTGCTATCACTACCATCATCATTACTACTACTACCACCACCATCACTAAACTGCTATCACTACCATCATCATTACTACACCACCACCATCACTAAACTGCTATCACTACCATCATCAGTCAATCATTACTACAACCACCACCATCACTAAACTGCTATCACTACCATCATCATTACTACTACCACCACCACCATCACTAAACTGCTATCACTACCATCATCATCATTACTACTACCACCACCATCACTAAACTGCTATCACTACCATCATCATTACTACTAACCACCACCATCACTACTGCTATCACTACATCATCATCATCTACTACCACCACCATCATCATAAACTGCTATCACTACCATCATCATCATTACTACAACCACCACCATCACTAAACTGCTATCACTACCATCATCATCATCATTACTACTACCACCACCATCACTAAACTGCTATCACTACCATCATCATTACTACTACTACCACCACCATCACTCAACTGCTGTCACTACCATCATCATTAATACTACTACTACCACCACCATCACTAAACTGCTATCACTACCATCATCATTATTACTACCACCACCACCATCACTAAACTGCTATCACTACCATCATCATTACTTCTAATCAAATCAAATGTATTTATATAGCCCTTCGTACATCAGCTGATATCTCAAAGTGCTCTACAGAAACCCAGCCTAAAACCCCAAACAGCAAGCAATGCAGGTGTAGAAGCACGGTGGCTAGGAAAAAACTCCCTAGAAAGGCCAAAACCTAGGAAGAAACCTAGAGAGGAACCAGGCTATGTGGGGTGGCTAGTCCTCTTCTGGCTGTGCCGGGTGGAGATTATAACAGAACATGGCCAAGATGTTCAAATGTTCATAAATGACCAGCATGGTCAAATAATAATCACAGGCAGAACAGTTGAAACTGGAGCAGCAGCATGGCCAGGTGGACTGGGGACAGCAAGGAGTCATCATGTCAGGTAGTCCTGAGGCATGGTCCTAGGGCTCAGGTCCTCCGAGAGAGAGAAAGAAAGGGAGAAAGAGGATATGTTTGTTGAATTCTGCATGCAGATTCTTAATTTGTTTTTTGTCCCATTTTGTGAATTCTTGGATGGTGAGCGGACCCCAGACTTCACAACCATAAATGACAATGGTTTCTATATATGATTCAAGTATTTGTAGCCAGATCCTAATTGGTATCGAATTTTATGTTCCTTTTGATGACATAGAAGGCCCTTCTTGCCTTGTTTCTCAGATCATTCACAGCTTTGTGGAAGTTACCTGTGGCGCTGATGTTTAGGCCGAGGTATGTTTAGTTTATTGTTTGCTCTAGGGCAACAGTGTCTAGATGGAATTTGTATATATATTTTTATCTTACTGATATTTACTGTCAGGGCCCAGGTCTGGCAGAATCAGTGTAGAAGATCTAGGTGCTGCTGTAGGCCCTCCTTAGTTGGGGACAGAAGCACCAGATCATCAGCAAACAGTAGACATTTGACTTCATATTCTAGTAGGGTGAGACCGGGTGCTGCAGACAGTTCTAGTGCCCTTGCCAATTTGTTGATATATATGTTAAAGTGGGTGGGGCTTAAGCTGCATCCCTATCTCACCCCGCGGCCCTGTGGAATGAAATGTGTGTGTTTTTTGCCAATTTTAACCGCACACTTGTTGGTTGTTTACATGGATTTTATAATGTTGTATGTTTTTCCCCCAACACCACTTTCCTTCAATTTGTATTGCAGAACCTCATGCCAAATTGAGTCAAAGGCTTTTTTGAAATCAACTTCTCTCTCTCGCTCTTTCGCTCTCTCTTATGTTACCATAACTGAAAATTGACAGAATAATGGGACTATTTTGTACTTTCCTGTCTATGCCATTCAACCGTTTGAGGGATTGCCAGAGCCTTTTCCTCTACTGTGTGTCATTGGTTCCCCGTTAAGGCTGAACTAAGTGTCATAGCTACTGCCATAGAGATTGTAGCCTACAGATGTAGGATCTTAATTTGATATTTCTTTTGTTGCTGAGAATGTTCCTGCAGAGCAGGAAATGCAAACTTGTATTGTATGAGTTTTAAACTTTAGAAAACTTTTTGTCATTATGAAATGTCATACTTGATTTGCCATAATGAAAAATGTATCAACCCCTATAAAAATGTCCATTCATTATAATCTACATAAGAATGATGATTTCCTGTTGCTGCAGGATTATTTTCCTGCTGTAGCAAACTGACTCAAATGAAGGTCCTACATCTGTATATGAGCTCATGTGTTACTGCTACAGGGCCAGCTGTGGAGTCAGCTGTTTTGTGGCCTTTTAGGGGCTTGATTTAGTTGGCAAGGGGTTGGCATTGGGATTCTACTGTCATCGTGTTTGTCTTTATTTGCCCACCTGTTTGTTTTCTTCAGATTCACTGATGGCTAGGCTAGATCAAATGACATGTGTATTGAGTTGTTTTTAAAGTCCAGAGAGTATCAGTAGTCTGCATTGCAGTGTATCAGTCTGCAGTGTGTCAGTCTGCAGTGTATCAGTAGTAGAAAGTGACACAACAACTGATTGTTTTGAACACACACTCCCCCTGCTTATCATCATAAATCATAAAAGTTGTGTTTCTTTGTGTCAGCTGGCCAGGCAGAGAATTGCGTGAAGATGTTTGTTAGCTGTGTAGACACAGTGTGATTTAGTCTGATGATTGCCTGTAGAGGAAAATTATAACTAATTATCCTCAGCTAGCTAGCGCTAATGCTTATTAATTTAGCCATTAGATTTGATTTTGCTAAAAAACACAGTCAGTGCAGTGCCAAGTGATACAGCAACAAAATGAGAAGACATTAATCATGTCTTCTTCTTTATGAGTTACTGTGTGTAATGTCTTGTCTGTGTGTGTGTGTGTGTGTGTGTCCTGAGCTGTGTTGATCAACTCTATGCCTATTGAACAAAAACCCATCATTAAGAAACAATTGTTTTGTCAACAGCCAGCAGCTATGGCAACAGCCAGCCCAAAACTATCTGATAATGGATTCATCTGATAAACGCTAAACTAGCCTCGCTGACAAGCTCTCTCCCACTCCTCACCCCTCCTTCACTGTCCATATCCTCCACAGTATTCAAAAACGTCTGATTTCCAGTAATGATCTGCATCATTTAAATAAATGAAGCGTAAAAATGGACGCGAGAAGTTTTGATTCTGGAACCATCAAGGGAACAAATAAGCAAACTACTGCAACATGGGAGGTCACATCTCTGTGTCAAACCCACCCTGAAGGTGGTTCTGAGGCCAGGGCCTGTATCCGCAAAGCATCTCAGAGTAGGAGTGCTGATCTAGGGTCTGTTCATATACCATCTATCAAATGTATTCATAAAGCCCTTTTTACATCAGCAGTTGTCACAATGTGCTTATACAGAAATCCAGCCTAAAACCCCTAAGAGCAAGTAATGCAGATGTAGAAGCACAGTGGCTAGGAAAAACTCCCTAGAAAGGCAGGAACCTGGGCCTCCCGGGTGGCGCAGTGGAGGACGCATGACTTTCGACCTTCGTCTCTCCCGAGCCCGTACGTGGAGTTGTAGCGATGAGACAAGATAGTAACTACTAACAATTGGATACCACAAAATTGGGGAGAAAAGGGGGTAAAAAAATGTAAAAAGAAAAAAAAGAAAAGCAGGAACCAAAACTTAGGAAGAAACCTAGAGAGGAACCAGGCTCTGAGGGGTTACCAGTCCTCTTCTGGCTGTTCCAGGTGAAGATTATAAGATTACATGGCCATTAAGGCCCGATTGTTCTTCAAAATGTTCAAACGTTCATAGATGACCAGCAGGGTTGAAATAATAATCACAGTGGTTGTAGAGGGTGCAAGAGGTCAGCACCTCCGGTATAAATGTCTGTTGGCTTTTCATAGCCGAACATTAGGGGGTCGAAACAGCATGTCCGGTGAACAGGTCAGGATTCCATAGCTGCAGGCAGAACAGCAGAAACTGGATCAACAGCACTAATTAATCATATTTTTCATTATGATCTAAAAGGCAAAACTGGCAAAACTGATCTCTGAGACGCTTTGTGAATACGGGCCTAGATCTTACTTTCATCCACCCATAGCTGCTTGTACTGGTCTCTCTACTGCTCACAACTCTGCTTCTCTATTCTATCTCCCAGGGGCTCGCAACAGAACAGGCAATAACAATGTTAGCAGCAAAGCCATAACAACGCTAACATCTCTGCAGTTTGCCCTAGTTTTACTGGGACTGGAATGGATCCACTTCTGATGTTTTCATCATTCTTGCTCTGGCTGGGTATTAATGAGAAACAACTGCTCACTCTCA
Source organism: Oncorhynchus tshawytscha (assembly GCF_018296145.1). Classification (NCBI taxonomy): domain Eukaryota; kingdom Metazoa; phylum Chordata; class Actinopteri; order Salmoniformes; family Salmonidae; genus Oncorhynchus; species Oncorhynchus tshawytscha. Next base: position 30,779,742 of record NC_056448.1, read on the forward strand.
TCCTACCTCTCATTATCCACAGTTACTGTTCCAGAATGTGTTTAAAACCCTGATCAGGAACTCTTTTAACTCAGGGAAAACAAACTGTTCCACGGTCGTTTGGGGAACTAAGACATTGTTCAGTCATCAGCATATGGTACAGGTACAGTACCAGTCAAAGGTTTGGACACACCTACTCATTCCAGGGTTTTTCTTAATTTTGTACTATTTTCTACATTGTAGAATAATAGTGAACAGATCCAAACTATGAAATAACACCTGGGGGGTGCTTTGCTGGTGACACTGTGAATGTAGATAGGTAGGAGGTAGTAGGATAGAATTTAGAAAGGTAGCAGGTAGTTATTGAGGTAGAGTAGTGTCACGTTCTGACCTTAGTTCTTTTGTTATGTCTTTGTTTTAGTATGGTCAGGGTGTGAGTTGGGTGGGTTGTCTATGTTTGTTTTTTCTATGAGTTGATATTTCTGTATTTGGCCTGGTGTGGTTGTCAATCAGAGGCAGCTGTCAATCGTTGTCCCTGATTGAGAACCATACTTAGGCAGCCTGTTTTCACCCTTGATTTGTGGGTGATTATTTTCTGTTGAGTGTTTGTATTCTGCCCCAGACAGAACTGTTTCGGTTTCGTTTGTTCACTTTGTTGTTTTTGTTCAGTGTTCAATTTCTTTATAAAAAATATGGACACTTACCACGCTGCGCATTGGTCCTCCTCTTCTTCCACCACAGACGGCCGTTACAAGTAGACACAGATCTAAGTCTCTTATGAATAAGGATGTCTGTGTCCGAGATGGAAGGAGAGTGGAACAAAGGGACAGTTTTAAACCAAATATAGAGGCAATATAGAAAATAGAAAGAGAGAGAAGGAAAGACGGGGGTGAGATTTGACAGAAGGGAGTGAGAGAGAGACAGCTAAGAGGAACTGCATGACCCACAGACACAGAGAGGTAGAATAGATGGGTGTGATGGTATCACTGACACACTCAGACATGCAGTACTCTCACCTACACCATTCATTCTTCAGCACAGACTGTTACGCTGAGCCAAAGTGTTCTACTGAGCTACGCTGAGGTGTATGTCGCGGGAAGCTACGGTGTGTGTCGCGTGTCCTGTGCCATCGGCGGGGATGATTTATCTGTGTGTGTGTGTGTGTGTGTGCGTGTGTGTGGGGTGGGGTGGGTAGAGAATGGAACACGGACATTACCTCACACACATTCCTCCTCTAATCCCAACCTACAGGAAGATTTATCTGAGTCCAATGCCCCCTTCACAAACTGAACATGAACATTTTTTTGAGGGTCATTCCCCTCATTTCGAGGAGCATTTGTAGCATTTCCTGTGTCTTTGCTCTGGTGGTTCTGATTGGATCTTCTATAGTGTTCTTGTTGTGACATTACGGGGCTGATTGATCCTATTAAAGATTCAGATGTCATTCACTCTGCTTCCATATTTATGGAGAAAGGGAAACTAACTACCCACTGATGGTCAGAAGTACCATCTTTGTGGAGCTGGGAGACAGGAGCCTGGGAGACAGGTGAGGTTGAGCCAACTGGCAGAAGAGACATAGTAAGGAAGACTATCTTTCATCAAGCCAAACCTAGATGCCTAGTGACTCATTCACACTATCCTGCATCATCACTCCTATCCTCAACACTGCTATCCTCAACACTCCTATCCTCATCACTGCTATCCTCAACACTCCTATCCTCATCACTCCTATCCTCAACACTGCTATCCTCAACACTCCTATCCTCAACACTCCTATCCTCATCACTCCTATCCTCAACACTGCTATCCTCATCACTGCTATCCTCAACACTCCTATCCTCATCACTCCTATCCTCAACACTCCTATCCTCATCACTCCTATCCTCATCACTGCTATCCTCATCACTCCTATCCTCAACACTCCTATCCTCAACACTCCTATCCTCAACACTCCTATCCTCATCATTCCTATCCTCAACACTCCTATTCTCATCACTCCTATCCTCATTTCTGCTATCCTCATCATTCCTATCCTCAACACTCCTATCCTCATCACTCCTATCCTCATTTCTGCTATCCTCATCATTCCTATCCTCAACACTCCTATCCTCATCACTCCTATCCTCATTTCTGCTATCCTCATCATTCCTATCCTCAACACTCCTATCCTCATCACTCCTATCCTCATTTCTGCTATCCTCATCATTCCTATCCCCAACACTCCTATCCTCATCATTCCTATCCTCAACACTCCTATCCTCATCACTCCTATCCTCATTTCTGCTATCCTCATCATTCCTATCCCCAACACTCCTATCCTCATCACTCCTATCCTCATTTCTGCTATCCTCATCACTCCTATCCCCAACGCTCCTATCCTCATCACTCCGATTCAACTTTAATGGAATGTGGCAGCTTCAGCAGCAGCAGTACAGGAAAATCTTCTGATCAGGATTCAATGACTCCTCTCTTCCTGAATCTGCATTTTATCCTTAAATCCCCCTTTCCCCACTCAGTGAAGGCTTCAGTTTAGGCGAGAAGAGAATCAGTCAGCTGCACGCTTTAGTAAACAACAACCAAATTGTTTATCGTTGATCAATGCTACTTACTCCTCTGTATTCAGGTTGGTTGCTGAAGGGAGAATATTCACTAAGTTGCTGTGAGAAAGCAGAAAGTGGAATATAGATTGTTTTAGCTCCTTGGCTAGTTCCACTTGGCTTGGCAGGCAATGTTTTTTAAACGCTAACTGCTGGTTAAGCCCTTCTTCAGTGTGACAGTAGGTTTAAAGGGGCAATCAGCAATTGCTATATCCATTCACCGAATGGTACGGCAACTGCACTGCCCACAACCACAGGGCTCTCCAGAGGTGGTGTGGTCTGCACACCTGGAGGGCAAACTACCTGCCCTCCAAGACACCTGCAGCACCCAATGTCACAGGAAGCCAAAAAGATCATCAAGGACAACAACCACCCGAGCCACTGCCTGTTCATCCCTCTATCATCCAGAAGGCGAGGTCAGTACAGGTGCATCAAAGCAGGGACCGAGAGACTGAAAAACAGCTTCTATTTCAAGGCCAACAGACTGTTAAATAGCCATCATTAGCACAGTGAGGCTGCTGCCTATATACAGACTTTAATTATTGGCCACTTTAATAAATGGAACACTAGTCACTTGAATAATGTCACTTTAATATGGTTAACATATCTTGCATTACTCATCTCATATGTAGATACTGTATTCTACACTATTTTACTGCATCTTAGTCTACAGTCATGTCCAAAAGTTTTGGGAATGACACAAATATTAATTTTCACAAAGTCTGCTGCCTCAGTTTGTATGATGGCAATTTGCATATACTTCAGAATGTTATGAAGAGTGATCAGATGAATTGCAATTAATTGCAAAGTCCCTCTTTGCCATGCAAATGCAAATGAAAAAAACATTTCCACTGCATTTCAGCCCTGCCACAAAAGGACCAGCTGACATCATGTCAGTGATTCTCTCGTTAACACAGGTGTGAGTGTTGACGAGGACAAGGGTGGAGATCACTCTGTCATGCTGATTGAGTTTGAATAACAGACTGGAAGCTTCAAAAGGAGGGTGGTGCTTGGAATCATTGTTCTTCCTCTGTCGAACATGGTTACCTGCAAGGAAACATGTGCCGTCATCATTGCTTTGCACAAAAAGGGATTCACAGGCAAAGGTATTGCTGCTAGTAAGATTGCACCTAAACCAACCATTTATTGGATCATCACGAACTTCAAGGAGTGCGGTTCAATTGTTGTGAAGAAGGCTTCAGGCCGCCCAAGAAAGTCCAGCAAGCGCCAGGATCATCTTCTAAAATTGATTCAGCTACGGGATAGGGGCACCACCAGTACAGAGCTTGCTCAGGAATGGCAGCAGGCAGGTGTGAGTGCATCTGCATGCACAGTGATGTGAAGACGTTTGGAGGATGGCCTGGTGTCAAGAAGGGCAGCAAAGAAGCCACTTCTCTCTAGGAAATACATCAGGAACAGACTGATATTCTGTAAAAGGTACAGGGATTGGACTGCAGAGGACTGGGGTAAAGTCCTTTTCTCTGATGAATCCCCTTTCCGATTGTTTGGGGCATCCAGAAAAAAGCTTGTCCGGAGAAGACAAGGTGAGCACTGCAATCAGTCCTGTGTCATGCCAACAGCAAAGCACCCTGAGACCATTCATGTGTGGGGTTGCTTCTCAGCCAAGGGAGTGGGCTCACTCACAATTTTGCCTAAGAACACAGCCATGAATAAAGAATGGTACCAACAAATCCTCCGAGAGCAACTTCTCCCAACCATCCAGGAACAGTTTGGTGACAAACAATGACTTTTCCAGCATGATGGAGCACCTTGCTATAAGGCAAAAGTGATATTTTGGGTCCATGGCCAGGAATCTCCCCAGACCTTAATCCCATTGAGAACTTGTGGTCAATCCTCAAGAGGCGGGTGGACAAAACAAAAACCCACGAATTCTGACAAACTCCAAGCATAGATTATGCAAGAATGGGCTGCCATCAGTCAGGATGGGCTCAGAAGTTACTTGACAGCATGCCAGGGCGGATTGCAGAGGTCTTGAAAAAGAAGGGTCAACACTGCAAATATTGACTCTTTGCATCAACTTCATGTAATTGTCAATAAAAGCCTTTGACACTTGTGAAATGCTTGTAATTATACTTCAGTATTCCATAGTAACATCTGACAAAAATATCTAAAGACACTGAAGCAGCAAACTTTGTGGAAATTAATATTTGTGTCATTCTCAAAACTTTTGGCCACGAATGTATGCCGCTCTGACGTTGCTTGTCCATATATTTATATATTCTTAATTCCATTCCTTTACTTAGATTTGTGTGTATCGGGTATATGTTGTGAAATTGTTAGATATTGCTGCACTGTTGGAACTAGAAGCACAAGCATTTCACTACTCCCACAATAACATCTGCTAAACACGTGCAAGTGACCAATCAAATTTGATTTAATTTTGATTAGATATGGAATCATGTAGTAATCAAAAAAGCGTTAAACAAATCAAAATATATCTTATATTTTAGATTCTTCAAAGTAGCCATCCTTTGCCTTGATGACAGCTTTGCACACTTTTGGCATTCTCTCAACCAGCTTCATGAGGTAGTCACCTGGAATGCATTTCAATTAACAGGTGTGACTTGTCCAAACTTTTGACTGGTACTGTATGTCCCCATTGATTATTGAAGAATATGACTTAGAAATGCCCCATGAGTTTAGTTCAACTGTCGTACCCATAATAACCCAAAATATAAACTTGTTTTACTCCAATGTTTGTCAATAAAGTAAATGTAAACAAACCATATAGCATAAAAACATGGTTAAAACTAACATTTTGGTATCATGGATGGTCAGTCCTTACATCCATAGCTATGTCTATGCATTTAGGAGTGGTTACATTTCTCCAGCCCCATCCTTTAGCTTTTTACCAAAACAGGAGTGGGAAGAACACTTTGTTATTGCTGCTACTAAAGAACACTTTGTTATTGCTGCTACTGCTAATTGCAGCGTTCAAGCTTTCTGTGGCCACTCTGCTACCACCACAGCAAGGTTAGAGGAGAGGATGAAGTGAGAGATGGAGTGGGTGACAGGATATTAGATGGAATAAGGTTGTTCCTCTAAGTTTGGGAACTAAGACATTATTCACTCGCTGATTAGCAGTTGCTAAGCTCTGGGAAGTTTTATTGGTCATCCCTGCCAATGGACAGGCATCTCTCTCTCATCTTCTTGTGCACTCTTTCTCTCACCTCCACCCCTTTATCGTCCTGTTGTCACCCCGTTATCATCCTGTTATCACCTTATTATCACCATGTTATGATCCTGTTATCACTGTGTTATCATCACCCAGTTATCATCATGTTATCACCCCATTATAATAATGGTATCACTGTGTTATCATCACCCAGTTATCACCATGTTATCATCATATTATCACTCTGTTATCATCACCCTGTTATCATTAACCTGTTTATCACCATCTTATAATCAACCTGTTATCACCCTGTTATCAGCCTCTTATCGCCCTGTTACCACCCTGTTATCATCCCAATGTTGTAACCCGGTTATCATCCTGTTATCACCCTCTTATCAGCACCCTGTTATCATCCTGTTATTACCATGTTATCACCATCCTGTTATCGCCCTGTTACCACCCTGTTATCATCCCAATGTTATCACCCTGTTTTCATCCTGTTATCACCCTGTTTCCACCCTGTTTCCACCCTGTTATCACCCTGTTATCACCCTGTTAGCATTATGTTATCACCCTGTTATCATTATGTTATCACCCTGTTATCATCATGTTATCAGCCTCTTACCACCGCCCTCACATAATCATCCAGGGTCAGTCTACTCTCCAATTTGTAGAAATAAAGTCAGACAACACAATATATTTTAATTTCTCTCGAAGATGACCCACATTTAAATGCTAACCTCACAGCTCCAAAGTGGAGATCACTAGTGCATGTGGAGAGAGATTAAATAGGTCACTACTCAAAAAGTCATTGTTTGGTATTTATTAGGTGCGGTTCTGCCCGTGTCAGATTGAGGTGTTTTGTAGAGCCTCTAGATAATAAAGCCCAAACGACCCTGTTGGTACAGCAGTGGGCTGTTGAGTGTGATGTCGCGTGGATAAAGGATTTGTGTATGAGAGGTTGTAGAGGGCGAATTGGCCATGTTGTCTTCTGCAGTATTCATAAACTCACAGGGAGAGAATGCATGTTTTTCTCTACTGTCTCTGCCTTCTGTCATTCATCAAAGTATGGAACGTGTAAAGTTCAAATAGAAAGATATTCCTAGAGAACTGTCTTGAAACAGAAAGGGTTCAAACTGAGTCTGACATTAAAACATGACAGTTAATCTGAGTTAGTCTGTGGGAACATGGGAATTAGGTGTCTTGTCCCTCTCCCTCTCTCCCCTATCTTTCTCTCTCTCTCTGTCCCCTTCTCTAAATGTCTTATTCTACCCCCCCCCTCTCTCCCATCTCTCTCTCTCCCCTCTCCCTCCTTCTCCCAATGTCAAGTGCTATCTGTTCTCCTGAACAGCAGCAAGCCACTCAGAGCTAAACACTAATCATTCTCCAATCTGCCAATACAGCTCTGCTCAACACTACTGAATCCTCTCCACAGCCAGCGCTGTCTGAGTGGTTATGAATGGCTCAGATAGGGTATGCCACAGAGCCTGGGGGAGGGGTGTGTGGTTATGAATGGCTCAGATAGGGTAGGCCACAGAGCCTGAGGGAGGGGTGTGTGGTTATGAATGGCTCAGATAGGGTAGGCCACAGAACCTAAGGGAGGGGTGTGTGGTTATGAATGGCTCAGATAGGGTAGCCCACAGAGCCCGTGGGAGGGGTGTGTGGTTATGAATGGCTCAGATAGGGTAGCCCACAGAGCCCGTGGGAGGGGTGTGTGGTTATGAATGGCTCAGATAGGGTAGCCCACAGAGCCCGTGGGGTGTGTGTGTGTGTGTGTGTGTGTGTATGTTTTTGCGAGTTTGAGTGTCCTCTCTTCTTCCAGCATGTGTGAATGCATTAACCCTCTCTTAGGTCTTAACCAGGGCAGCCCCAAACTCCTAATTACCTTGCAGAGCTAGCACTGAACAACCTACCTCTCTGTCTTTCTTAACCTCCTTTCAAAGTTCTAACGCAGCTTGTATTAGTGTGAGTTCTGTTCCACTCCTCTGATAGAATACAGGTGAGTTCTGTTCCACTCCTCTGATAGAATACAGGTGAGTTCTGTTCCACTCCTCTGATAGAATACAGGTGAGTTCTGTTCCACTCCTCTGATAGAATACAGGTGAGTTCTGTTCCACTCCTCTGATAGAATACAGGTGAGTTCTGTTCCACTCCTCTGATAGAATACAGGTGAGTTCTGTTCCACTCCTCTGATAGAATACAGGTGAGTTCTGTTCCACTCCTCTGATAGAATACAGGTGAGTTCTGTTCCACTCCTCTGATAAAATACAGGTGAGTTCTGTTCCAATCCTCTGGTAGGATACAGGTGAGTTCTGTTCCACTCCTCTGGTAGAATACAGGTGAGCTCTGTTCCACTCCTCTGATAGAATACAGGTGAGTTCTGTTCCACTCCTCTGATAGAATACAGGTGAGCTCTGTTCCACTCCTCTGATAGAATACAGGTGAGTTCTGTTCCACTCCTCTGATAGAATACAGGTGAGTTCTGTTCCACTCCTCTGATAGAATACAGGTGAGTTCTGTTCCACTCCTCTGATAAAATACAGGTGAGCTCTGTTCCACTCCTCTGATAGAATACAGGTGAGCTCTGTTCCACTCCTCTGATAAAATACAGGTGAGCTCTGTTCCACTCCTCTGGTGGAATACAGGTGAGTTCTGTTCCACTCCTCTGATAGAATACAGGTGAGCTCTGTTCCACTCCTCTGATAGAATACAGGTGAGCTCTGTTCCACTCCTCTGATAGAATACAGGTGACTGATTGTTCCACTTCAACTGAAGGAGAACAGCAATTTGTTATTTTTGTTTTTAACAATTGGCCAGTTTTTTACACTTTGCTGCTTGTAGAATTCAATATCCTGTCAAGATGAAGGTGATGTTATATGCAGGGAGAGAAAGAGTGAGAGAGGAGAGAGGGTTGGAGATTGCTTTGTAAGCTTAAATGGCACCTCAGAAAATAGTGTTTTGTTTGTGGAAATTCGTGCTCTATTCTGCTCTGTTCTGTTGTCATTTGTGTTTGTGACTGGTTTTCCAGATTGGTTTTGAGTTGATGTTTACAAGCTTACCTCAGCACATTCAGCCATTATATAGGACAGAAATAAAGATACAGCCTAGAGCAAGTTAAACCACACTGCTGAGAGTGCTACAGTTGAAGTCGGAAGTTTACATACACTTAGGTTGGAGTCATTAAAACTCAACCACTCCACTCCATTCAACCACTCCACAAATGTCTCGTTCACATACTATAGTTTTGGCAAGTCAGTTAGGACATCGACTTTGTGCACGACACAAGTAATTTTTCCAACAATTGTTTACAGACAGATTATTTCACTTATAATTCACCTTTAAACAGCTTGGAAAATTCCAGAAAATGTCATGGCTTTAGAAGCTTCTGATAGGCTAATTGACATAATTTGAGTCAATTGGAGGTGTATCTGTGGATGTATTTCAAGGCCTACCTTCAAACTCAGTGCCTCTTTGCTTGACATAATTGGAAAATGAAAAGAAATCAGCCAGGACCTCAGAACATTTTTTGTAGACCTCCACAAGTCTGGTTCATCCTTGGCAGCAATTTCCAAAAGCCTGAAGGTACCACGTTCATCTGTACAAACAATAGTACGCAAGTATAAACACCATGGGACCACGCAGCCGTCATACCGATCAGGAAGGAGACGCGTTCTGTCTCCTAGAGATGAATGTACTTTGGTGCGAAAAGTGCAAATCAATCCCAGAACAACAGCAAAGCACCTTGTGAAGATGCTGGAGGAAACAGGTACAAAAGTATCTATATCCACAGTAAAACGAGTCCTATATCGACATAACCTGAAAGGCCGCTCAGCAAGGAAGAAGCCACTGCTCCAAAACCAACATAAAAAAGCCAGACTATGGTTTGCAACTGCACATGGGGACGGAGATCATACCTTTTGGAGAAATGTCCTCTGGTCTGATAAAACAAAAATAGAACTGTTTGGCCATAATGACCATCGTTATGTTTGGAGGAAAAAGGGGAGGCTTGCAAGCTGAAGAACACCATCCCAACCGTGAAGCACGGAGGTGGCAGCATCATGTTGTGGGGATGTGTGACGATCGTTAGAAGCATACTCGGACCAACGTGCAGCGTGATCTGGGTTCCACATCTTTTAAAGTCAGTGAACCACACAACAAAACAATAAAGAATAAACAATACATGACGACAACGGAGTGCTAACATGCAACTACACATAAACAATATCCCACAACCCACAGGTGGAAAAAATGCTACCTAAATATGATCCCCAATTAGAGACAACGATTACCAGCTGCCTCTAATTGGGAATCATACAAAATCACCACATAGAAAAACAAAACTAGAACCCCATATAGAAATAATAAACTAGACTAACCCCCCAGTCACGCCCTGACCTACTCCACCATAGAAAATAAGGACTCTCTATGGTCAGGACGTGACAGGATGCTTTGCTGCAGGAGGGACTGGTGAACTACACAAAATAGATGGCATCATGAGGGAGGAAAATTATGTGGATAAATTAAAGCAACATCTCAAGACATCAGTCAGGAAGTTAAAGCTTGGTCGCAAATGGGTCTTCCAAATGGACAATGACCCCAAGCATACTTCCAAAGTTGTGGCAAAATGGCTTAAGGACAACAAAGTCAAGGTATTGGAGTGGCCATCACAAAGCCCTGACCTTAATCCTATAGAACTGAAAAAGCGTGTGCGAGCAAGGATGCCTACAAACCTGACTCCAGGTTACACCAGCTCTGTCAGGAAGAATGGGCCAAAATTCACCCAACTTATTGTGGGAAGCTTGGAGAATGGCTACCCAAAACGTTTGGCCCAAATTAAACAATTTAAAGGCAATGCTACTAAATACTAATTGAGTGTATGTAAACTTCTGACCCACTGGGAATGTGATGAACGAAAAAAAGCTGAAATAAATCATTATCTCAACTATTATTCTGACATTTTACATTCTTAAAATAAAGTGGTGATCCTAACCGACCTAAGACGGAATTTTTACTAGTATTAAATGTCAGGAATTGAAAAACTGAGGGTAAATGTATTTGGCTAAGTTGTATGTAAACTTCTGACTTCAACTGTACCTCATTTGTCCTCGTGTGTGAGTGTGTGTGTGAGTGTGTGTGTGAGTGTGTGTGTGCGCCTGTCTCTGTGTGTGCTTGCACATCTGCATCTGGCCGTGCGTGCATTCTCATAATACGTTGCCACAGTGGGACAATAGTGCTAGACAGCTCTGAGACCCCTACACTCTCTCTGGTCTCTCTTTGGTCTCTCTCTCTCTCTCAATTCAATTTAAAGGCTTTATTGGCATGGGAAACACATGTTAACATTGCCAAAGAAAGTGAAATAGATAATAAACAAAGGTGAAATAAACAATAAAAATGTACAGTAAACATTACACCAACAGAAGATCCAAAAGAATAAAGACATTTTAAATGTCATATTATGTGTATATATACAGTGTTAAAACGATAGTTAAAGTACAAAATGGAAAATAAATAAACATACATTTGGGTTGTATTTACAATGGTGTTTGTTCTTCACTAGTTGCCGTTTTCTTGTGGCAACAGGTCACACATCTTGCTGCTGTGATGGCATACTGTAGTATTTCAGACAGTAGATTAGGGAGTTAATCAAAATTGGGTTTGTTTTTGAATTCTCTGTGGATCTGTGTAATCTGAGGGAAATATGTTTGTCTAATATTGTCATACATTTGGCAGGAGGTTAGGAAGTGCAGCTCAATTTCCACCTAATTTTGTGGGCAGTGTGCACATAAGCCTGTCTTCTCTTGAGAGCCAGGTCTGCCTATGGCGACCTTTCTCAATAGCAAGGCTACAGTGCGTTGCAAAAGTAACCACCTCCCTTTGCATTTTTCCTATTTGTTGCATTACAACCTGTAATTTAATTGGATTTATATTTGGATTCCATGTAATGGACATACACAAAATAGTCAAAATTGGTGAAGTGAAATGAAAAAAGTAACATGTTTAAAAAAAGAAGAAGAAAGAAAGTAAAACAGAAAAGTGGTGGTGCAAATGTATTCAACCCCTTTGCTATGAAGCCCCTAAATAAGATCTGGTGCAACCAGTTACCTTCAGAAGTCACATAATTAGTTAGATTGCACACAGGTGGACTTTATTTAAGTGTCACATGATCTGACACATGATCTCAGTATGATGTCTGCAACACACCTAAGCAAGGGGCACCACCAAGCAAGTGGCACCATAAAGACCAAGGAGCTCTCCAAACAGGTCAGGGACAAAGTTGTGGAGAAGTACAGATCAGGGTTGGGTTATAAAAAAATATCTGAAACTTTGAACATCCGACGGAGCACCATTAAATCCATTATTAAAACATTGAAAGAATATGGCACCACAACAAACCTGCCAAGAGAGGGCCGCCCACCAAAACTCACGGACCAGGCAAGGAGGGCAGTAATCAGAGAGGCAACAAAGAGACCAAAGATATACCTGAAGGAGCTGCAAAGCTACACAGCGGAGATTGGAGTATCTGTTCATAGGCCGTACACTCCACAGAGCTGGGCTTTACGGTAAGAGTGGCCAGAAAAAAGACATTGCTTGAAGAAAAAAAACAAGCAAACACATTTGGTGTTTGCCAGAAGGCATGTGGGAGACTCCCCAAACATATTGAAGAAGGTACTCTGGTCAGATGAGACTAAAATTGAGCTTTTTGGCCATCAAGGAAAACACTATTTCTGGCACCAACCCAACACCTGTCATCACCCCGAGAATACCAGGGACTGGGAAACTGGTCAGAATTGAAGGAATTATGGATGGCACTAAATATAGAGGAGTTATTGAGGGAAACCTGTTTCAGTCTTCCAGAGATTTGAGACTGGGACTCAGGATCACCTTCCAGCAGGACATTGACCCTAACATTACTGCTAAAGCAACACTTAAGTGGTTTAAGGGGAAACATTTAAATGTCTTGGAATGGCCAAGTCAAAGCCCAGACTTCAATTGAGAATCTGTGGTATGACTTAAAGATTGCTGTACACCAGCAGAACCCATCCAACTTGAAGGAGCTGGAGCAGTTTTGCCTTGAATAATGGGCAAAAATCCCAGTGGCTATAGAGACATACCCCAAGAGACTTGCAGCTGTAATTACTGCAAAAGTTGGCTCTACAAAGTATTGACTTTGGGGGAGATGAATAGTTATGCATGCTCAAGATTTCTGTTCTTTTGTCTTATATCTTGTTTGTTTCACAATAAAAAATATTTTGCATCTTCAAAGTGGTAGGCATGTTGTGTAAATCAAATTAAATAAAAATATATATTTTAATTCCAGGTTGTAAGGCAACAAAATAGGAAAAATGCCAAGGGGTGTGAATGCTTTCACAAGCCACTGTATGGTCACTGAGTCTGTATATAGTCAAAGCTTTCCTTAAGTTTGGTTCTTCCACTGTGTTGAGGGCCAAATAGCATTCTAGTTTGCTCTGTTTTTTTGTTAATTCTTTCCAATGTGTCATGTAATCATCTCTTTGTTTTTGATTTGGTTGGGTCTAATAGTGTTGCTGTCCTGAGACTCTGTGGTGTCTCTCTCTGCTCTCTGTTCTGTCTGTTTTCTCTTCTCTTTCTCTGTTTTCTCTCTGCTATCTCTTTCTGCTCTCTCTCTTCGGGTTAATTAGAGCACCTCTAGAAGGATGAACTGCTTCTCTCTTCCCTGCTTTCCTCTCTCCTCCCCATCTTCCTCTCCCTCCTCCTCTCTGCCTTGGTTTCTCCTTGAACCATAAGAATGTTATCTTGTTTCCCTTTACTCTCTTCTCCTCCCCTCTCTTCTCTCTCTGCTCCTCTCCCTGGGTCTCCTAACACGGGCCCAGACGTCTGGCTACAGCCCTGAGAGAACAGAGAGGAGAGTTTAACATCTTCCTCTCTCCACCACGTAGTTTCTGTCTTGTTTGTAGTCCATCTGGTTGCTGACCTATAGGCGATATTTGCGCCATGTGTGTGTGACTGCATGAGAGTAGATGAGTGTGTTATCTGCTCTAGTGATGGTCCACAGCACAGTGTTTGTATAGATGGGAGATCTTATCTCTCAGTTGACCTGTAGATGTGTAGAGGAGCGCAGCTCCCCCATCTACCACCACCAACACCTCCTCCTCCTTCTCCCCCATCTACCACTACCACCACCTCCTCCTTCTCCCACATCTACCACCACCACCCCTCCTTCTCCCCATCTACCACCACCAACACCTCCTCCCCTTCTCCCCATCTACCACCACCACCACCTCCTTCTCCCACATCTACCACCACCACCCCTCCTCCACACTCTTCCTCCCTCCCCATCTACCACCACCACCACCTCCTCCTTCTCCCCCATCTACCACCACCACCACCTCCTTCTCCCCCATCTACCACCACCACCACATCCTCCACACTCTTCCTCCTTCTCCCCATCTACCACCACCACCACCACATCCTCCTCACTCTTCCTCCTTCTCCCCATCTACCACCACCACCACCTCCTCCTCACTCTTCCTCCTTCTCCCCCATCTACCACCACCACCTCCTCCTCACTCTTCCTCCTTCTCCCCATCTACCACCACCACCACCTCCTCCTTCTTGCCCCATCTCCCCATCTACCACCACCACCACCTCCTCCTTCTCCCCATCTACCACCACCACCTCCACACTCTTCCTCCTGCTCCCCATCTACCACCACTTCCTCCTCCACACTATTCCTCCTGCTCCCCCATCTACCACCACCACCTCCACACTCTTCCTCCTACTCCCCATCTACCTCCACACTCTTCCTCCTTCTCCCCCATCTACCACCACCACCACCTCCTCCACACTCTTCCTCCTTCTCCCCATCTACCACCCCATCTCCACACTCTTCCTCCTTCTCCCCCATCCACCACCACCACCTCCTCCTCCACACTCTTCCTCCTTCTCCCCATCTACCACCACCACTCTTCCTCCTCCTCCACACTCTTCCTCCTCCTGCTCCCCCATCTACCACCACCACCACTCCTCCTCCACACTCTTCCTCCTTCTCCCCATCTACCACCACCACCACCTCCTCCACACTCTTCCTCCTCTCCCCATCTACCACCACCTCCTCTCCACACTCTTCCTCCTGCTCCCCATCTACCACCACCACCTCCTCCTCCACACTCGTTCTCCTGCTCCCCATCTACCACCACCACCACTTCCTCCTCCACACTATTCCTCCTGCTCCCCCATCTACCACCACCACCTCCTCCTCCACACTCGTTCTCCTGCTCCCCCATCTACCACCACCACCACTTCCTCCTCCACACTATTCCTCCTGCTCCCCATCTACCACCACCACCTCCTCCTCCACACTCGTTCTCCTGCTCCCCCATCTACCACCACCACCACTTCCTCCTCCACACTCTTCCTCCTTCTCCCCATCTACCACCCTCCTCCTCCACACTCTTCCTCCTGCTCCCCCATCTACCACCACCACCTCCTCCTCCACACTCTTCCTCCTGCTCCCCCATCTACCACCACCACACTCTTCCTCCCTCCCCATCTACCACCACCACCTTCCTCCACACTCTTCCTCCTGCCCCATCTACCACCACCTCCTCCTCCACACTCTTCCTCCTGCTCCCCATCTACCACCACCACCTCCTCCTCCACACTCTTCCTCCTGCTCCCCATCTACCACCACTTCCGCCTCCACACTATTCCTCCTGCTCCCCATCTACCACCACCACCTCCACACTCTTCCTCCTACTCCCCCATCTACCTCCACACTCTTCCTCCTTCTCCCCCATCTACCACCACCACCACCTCCTCCACACTCTTCCTCCTTCTCCCCCATCTACAGTGCCTTGCGAAAGTATTCGGCCCCCTTGAACTTTGCGACCTTTTGCCACATTTCAGGCTTCAAACATAAAGATATAAAACTGTATTTTTTTGTGAAGAATCAACAATAAGTGGGACACAATCATGAAGTGGAACGACATTTATTGGATATTTCAAACTTTTTTAACAAATCAAAAACTAAAAAATTGGGCGTGCAAAATTATTCAGCCCCCTTAAGTTAATACTTTGTAGCGCCACCTTTTGCTGCGATTACAGCTGTAAGTCGCTTGGGGTATGTCTCTATCAGTTTTGCACATCGAGAGACTGACATTTTTTCCATTCCTCCTTGCAAAACAGCTCGAGCTCAGTGAGGTTGGATGGAGAGCATTTGTGAACAGCAGTTTTCAGTTCTTTCCACAGATTCTCGATTGGATTCAGGTCTGGACTTTGACTTGGCCATTCTAACACCTGGATATGTTTATTTTTGAACCATTCCATTGTAGATTCTGCTTTATGTTTTGGATCATTGTCTTGTTGGAAGACAAATCTCCGTCCCAGTCTCAGGTCTTTTGCAGACTCCATCAGGTTTTCTTCCAGAATGGTCCTGTATTTGGCTCCATCCATCTTCCCATCCATTTTTAACCATCTTCCCTGTCCCTGCTGAAGAAAAGCAGGCCCAAACCATGATGCTGCCACCACCATGTTTGACAGTGGGGATGGTGTGTTCTGGGTGATGAGCTGTGTTGCTTTTACGCCATACATAACATTTTGCATTGTTGCCAAAAAGTTCAATTTTGGTTTCATCTGACCAGAGCACCTTCTTCCACATGTTTGGTGTGTCTCCCAGGTGGCTTGTGGCAAACTTTAAACAACACTTTTTATGGATATCTTTAAGAAATGGCTTTCTTCTTGCCACTCTTCCATAAAGGCCAGATTTGTGCAATATACGACTGATTGTTGTCCTATGGACAGAGTCTCCCACCTCAGCTGTAGATCTCTGCAGTTCATCCAGAGTGATCATGGGCCTCTTGGCTGCATCTCTGATCAGTCTTCTCCTTGTATGAGCTGAAAGTTTAGAGGGACGGCCAGGTCTTGGTAGATTTGCAGTGGTCTGATACTCCTTCCATTTCAATATTATCGCTTGCACAGTGCTCCTTGGGATGTTTAAAGCTTGGGAAATCTTTTTGTATCCAAATCCGGCTTTAAACTTCTTCACAACAGTATCTCGGACCTGCCTGGTGTGTTCCTTGTTCTTCGTGATGCTCTCTGCGCTTTTAACGGACCTCTGAGACTATCACAGTGCAGGTGCATTTATACAGAGACTTGATTACACACAGGTGGATTGTATTTATCATCATTAGTCATTTAGGTCAACATTGGATCATTCAGAGATCCTCACTGAACTTCTGGAGAGAGTTTGCTGCACTGAAAGTAAAGGGGCTGAATAATTTTGCACGCCCAATTTTTCAGTTTTTGATTTGTTAAAAAAGTTTGAAATATCCAATAAATGTCGTTCCACTTCATGATTGTGTCCCACTTGTTGTTGATTCTTCACAAAAAAATACAGTTTTATATCTTTATGTTTGAAGCCTGAAATGTGGCAAAAGGTCGCAAAGTTCAAGGGGGCCGAATACTTTCGCAAGGCACTGTACCTCCACGCTCTTCCTCCTTCTCCCCCATCTACCACCACCTCCTCCACACTCTTCCTCCTTCTCCCCCATCTACCACTACCCCCTCCACACTCTTCCTCCTTTCCCCCATCTACCACCACCTCCTCCACGCTCTTCCTCCTTCTCCCCATCTACCACCACCTCCTCCACACTCTTCCTCCTTCTCCCCATCTACCACTACCCCCTCCACACTCTTCCTCCTTCTCCCCCATCTACCACACCCCCTCCACACTCTTCCTCCTTCTCCCCCATCTACCATCACCTCCTCCACACTCTTCCTCCCTTCTCCCCATCTACCACCCTCCTCCTCCACACTCTTCCTCCTTCTCCCCCATCTACCACCACCTCCTCCTCCACACTCTTCCTCCTTCTCCCCCATCTACCACCACCTCCTCCTCCACACTCTTCCTCCTCCTCTCTTCCCCCCATATTCCACCACCACCTCCTCCACGCTCTTCCTCCTTCTCCCCCATCTACCACCACCTCCTCCTGCACACTCTTCCTCCATCCTCGTCCTCTTCCTCCTTCTCCCTCATCTACCACCACCACCACCTCCTCCACACTCTTCCTCCATCCTCGTCCTCTTCCTCCTTCTCCCCCATCTACCACCACCTCCTCCTCCACACTCTTCCTCCTTCTCCCCATCTACCACCACCCCACCTCCTCCATACTCTTCCTCCTTCTCCCCCATCTACCACCACCACCTCCTCCACACTCTTCCTCCATCCTCGTCCTCTTCCTCCTTCTCCTCCATCTACCACCACCACCACCTCCTCCACACTCTTCCTCCATCCTCGTCCTCCTTCTCCCCCATCTACCACCACCACCACCCCCTCCACGCTCTTCCTCCATCCTCGTCCTCCTTCTCCCCATCTACCACCACCACCTCCTCCACACTCTTCCTCCATCCTCATCCTCTTCCTCCTTCTCCCCCATCTACCACCACCACCACCTCCTCCACGCTCTTCCTCCTTCTCCCCCATCTACCACCACCACCTCCTCCACACTCTTCCTCCATCCCATCCTCTTCCTCCTTCTCCCCATCTACCACCACCACCACCTCCTCCACACTCTTCCTCCGTCCTCTTCCTCCTTCTCCCCATCTATCACCACCACCACCTCCTCCACACTCTTCCTCCATCCTCGTCCTCCTTCTCCCCCATCTACCACCACCACCCTCCTCCACACTCTTCCTCCATCCTCGTCCTCTTCCTCCTTCTCCCCCATCTACCACCACCACCTCCTCCACACTCTTCCTCCATCCTCTTCCTCCTTCTCCCCCATCTACCACCACCACCCCTCCACGCTCTTCCTCCATCCTCTTCTTCCTCCTTCTCCCCCATCTACCACCACCACCACCTCCTCCACACTCTTCCTCCATCCTCTTCCTCCTTCTCCCCATCTACCACCACCACCTCCTCCACACTCTTCCTCCATCCTCGTCCTCTTCCTCCTTCTCCCCATCTACCACCACCACCACCTCCTCCACACTCTTCCTCCATCCTCGTCCTCCTTCTCCCCATCTACCACCACCACCTCCTCCACACTCTTCCTCCATCCTCATCCTCTTCCTCCTTCTCCCCATCTACCACCACCACCTCCACGCCCTTCCTCCATCCTCGTCCTCTTCCTCCTTCTCCCCATCTACCACCACACCACCCCTCCACACTCTTCCTCCATCCTCATCCTCTTCCTCCTTCTCCCTCATCTACCACCACCACCACCTCCACACTCTTCCTCCATCCTCATCCTCTTCCTCCTTCTCCCTCATCCACCACCACCACCCCCTCCACGCTCTTCCTCCATCCTCGTCCTCTTCCTCCTTCTCCCCATCTACCACCACCACCACCTCCTCCACACTCTTCCCTCCATCTTCCTCTTCCTCCTTCTCCCCATCTACCACCACCACCACCTCTCCACCCTTCCTCCATCCTCATCCTCTTCCTCCTTCTCCCCATCTACCACCACCACCTCCTCCACGCTCTTCCTCAATCCTCATCCTCTTCCTCCTTCTCCCTCATCTACCACCACCACCACCTCCTCCACGCTCTTCCTCCATCCTCATCCTCTTCCTCCTTCTCCCTCATCTACCACCACCACCACCTCCTCCACGCTCTTCCTCCATCCTCATCCTCTTCCTCCTTCTCCCTCATCTACCACCACCACCACCTCCTCCACGCTCTTCCTCCATCCTCATCCTCCTTCTCCTCATCTCCCCCATCCACCACCACCTCCTCCACACTCTTCCTCCATCCTCATCCTCTTCCTCCTTCTCCCTCATCTACCACCACCACCACCTCCTCCACGTTCTTCCTCCATCCTCATCCTCTTCCTCCTTCTCCCTCATCTACCACCAGCACCACCTCTCCAGTAGTATATCAGCTGACTCATTAGTCTGGCCTTATGCTCCTATGTCCATTAGGGCCAGCCATTACTCAGCCCTGCAGCCTGTGTGTGACCCTGTATGCCCAGGCTGCAGGGCTGAGTTAATAACTTCTCTCTCCCTGTCACCCCCAGAGCAGCAGCAGGAAGGGGGTTGCCAGAGAGGGGGGCTGGGGAGGAGGGGGGTGTCCTGCTCTCTCTGTGTCTGAAGCAGGTGTTCCCTAAGTACACCAAGCAGTTCAGCTACCTGCAGACCGCATTGTTGCCCTCTTCTTGCGGTTCCTGGGGGTCAAAGGTAACATGCGCCTGGGGCCCACCAGCTTCAGAACCTTCATCAGGTACTACAGTACTATACTACCAAGTACTTAAATAAAAAGGGCTTTATAAATACATATGATTGATTGATTAATTACTTGATTCATGATTGATTGGTTGATTGTAGGCACTGTAAGCTGAGCATCAGTAACTTCTCCATGGCGTCTATGGATATCTTCTACATTGATATAACAAGGCGCTGGGCCAACATGCTGCCTGACTCCAGGGAAGCAGAGAAACCCTCCAGCCAATCAGAACTAGGTAGAACTAGCTGCGACCTTTTAGAATTGAACAGTTCTCTGAATCCTCTCTCGCAGCGCAGTGACAACATTTGGGAGAGTATCTTCTATGAATGATTCACCTTGGACCTGAAAATATGCAGAGGGGGAGGAAGGGAGGGGTGCAGCTGTACGGTTGATTGAATGTGGTTCCATGGTTTTCTCTCATTGGGCTCAGCTGGGATGGAGGGACTGTTTTTAGCGGCTTGCAACACAAGGAGTCGTGAGCTGAATATTTGGTTCTAACCCAAAATGAGGGGGTGAGAATTTAGTCAGTAACCCTATGGGGGCAATAAGGAAACAGAGCCAATCTCTCACTGATGATTGGGTCACATTGCGAGGGAGGATGGTGTGTGTGGGGGGGGGTAGGGATAAGGCAACTATTTATTAAAATAATGTTTTGTGTTTTGGGAAGTGAGAAATGCCGATTCAGGGCTTAAACTTAATGCTAAAAGCCCCTTATCAACTCAGAGGAAAGTCTCTCTCTCCCTCCCCTTTTCCGTCCCTCTCTTTACTTGGTGAAAATAACTATCTCTCCCTCCCCTTTTCCGTCCCTCTCTTTACTTGGTGAAAATAACTATCTCTCCCTCCCCTTTTCCGTCCCTCTCTTTACTTGGTGAAAAGAACTATCTCTCCCTCCCCTTTTCCATCCCTCTCTTTACTTGGTGAAAATAACTATCTCTCCCTCCCCTTTTCCATCCCTCTCTTTACTTTGTGAAAATAACTATCTCTCCCTCCCCTTTTCCATCCCTCTCTTTACTTGGTGAAAATAACTATCTCTCCCTCCCCTTTTCCATCCCTCTCTTTACTTTGTGAAAATAACTATCTCTCCCTCCCCTTTTCCGTCCCTCTCTTTACTTGGTGAAAATAACTATCTCTCCCTCCCCTTTTCCATCCCTCTCTTTACTTGGTGAAAATAACTATCTCTCCCTCCCCTTTTCCATCCCTCTCTTTACTTGGTGAAAATAACTATCTCTCCCTCCCCTTTTCCATCCCTCTCTTTACTTGGTGAAAATAACTATCTCTCCCTCCCCTTTTCCATCCTTCTCTTTACTTGGTGAAAATAACTATCTCTCCCTCCCTTTAATCCACTTCCTAATGTTTTATTAAGAGCCACTGCACCGTTTGATGAAAGGCATGGTAAAGAGGAGAGTAGAAGCTGGAATAAATGATGTAGTCTACCTGGATGGTGTGTCTCTGGTGGTGTGTTAGGACAGTCTGAGCTCCCGTGTGTATTGGTGAAATTGATAGTTTAAAAAAAATGACTTTGACCTCATTTTGATGTGGATACCTAGAGAGTAGTCTATGAACTGAGTCTATGAGCTGAGTTGGTGAGCCAAGGGTTAGGTTTGTTTATTTAGTTCCAATGAAGCATTAGCTCTAAACTGTAAATGTGTCTTCAAGGGTTGTGTGGAGCTTTACCACTTCAGTAGATCTTATTTAGGAAGCACTAGTCGGATCTGTGGGAGAGTCAGGAGATCCACATCCAGCACGACAGGCAGGAGGAGGACAGCTGAGGGATTGAAGCAGCTCCTGCTGCTTGCATGCCGTCTCCCTCCAAACATGAAGAAGACTTAAAGGATGTGGAGAATATGTGAAATCCTTTTCACTTTTCAATGCATCTCAGCAGAAGTTTCTAGTAGCTCCTTCTTCAGGCTTGTATCCTTGGCTAGACATCCCTTTGGCACTGTGTGTGTTGTCGTGGCTGAATCAGAATTAGTTAGGTAACATAGATAAATAAGATGTTTTATCTTATTCTTGTCATTAGAATGTCTTCTTTTGGACTATACTGTTGGCAGTTGCAGTTATCCCTTCTCAGCTCGAGCTTAGTCACTTGGGGCCCAGAGAGGGGAGAAGTCAGGCTTGTCTTCATATGTCAATGTATCTGTTAAACCATGTGATGCTATGAAGAATATCAGAAGGGGAGGAGGACAGAATAGAGGCTTGTCTTCTTATGGGAATGTGTCTAACTATTGTATGTCTCCTCTGAGGTTGCCCTTATCTTGATCTAGTATATGACCTAAGAGGCTCACTGTCTTTTCTGATCTTGTCCAGGAGGGGGTGTATTTGAGATGGGAGTATCTAGTATTGACAATTGATATATGCCATTGGATGAGGTAATGTTTTGGTCCTAAGTGGTACCAAGAATGAGATTAGAATCTCGTCTAAAGAGACCAAACTGAAAGATAATTTATAGCTAATGCTATCTGGATGGGATACTCCTCTTTCAAGTAAAAGGCCCTTTGTAATGTTCCTAAGATCTGTTATTCGTCATGTGAGTTGAGAGGGGTGTGTCTTGACTATAAATGATACTAAGAATTGTTTTGTAAGCACTCTCAGAGAATTCATTTATAGACACTGAATTGATCTGAGAGTCACAGGGCTATGGTGAAGCTAATATATAATTAAAGATGGACTTTATAATATAACTCTGACTTGTGTGTGGTTTGCTCTCTCAATGTTTAGTAATACAGGAAATTACCACGACAGTGTGTATGTCATTTACTGCTTCAGCATGGTTTATTATAAGTTTATTAGTATTGGAGAGTGACTTGACAAGAATCGGGGGAATCAGTGAGATATACAGTGATGAACCTGGAAGAGTGAATCATGAATTTCTATAATATATTATGTGTATAGAAGTCTATTTGGATCTAACCTCTCTGTCTTTCTCTTTCCTTCTCTCTCTCTTTCTTTCTCTCAATTCAATTCAAGGAGCTTTATTGGCATGGGAAACGTATGTTAACATTGCCAAAGCAAGTGAAGTAGATAATAAACTAAAGTTAAATAAATAATAATCATGAACAATAGACATTACACTCACAGAAGTTCCAAAAGAATAAAGACATTTCAAATGTCATATTATGTGTATATATACAGTGTTGTAACAATGAGCAAATGGTTAAAGTACAAAAGGGAAAATAAATAAACATAAATATGGGTTGTATTTACAATGGTTATTCACTGGTTGCCCTTTTCTTGTGGCAACAGGTCACATCTTGCTGCTGTGACGGCACATTGTGGTATTTCACCGACTAGATATGGGAGTTTATCAAAATTTGGTATGTTTTTGAATTCTTTGTGGATCTGTGTAAACCTGAGGAAAATATGTGTCTCTAATATGGTAATACATCTGGCAGGAGGTTAGGAAGTGCAGCTCAGTTTCCACCTCATTTTGTGGGCAGTGTGCACATAGCCTGTCTTCTCTTGAGAGCCAGGTCTGCCTATGGCGGCCATTCTCAATAGCAAGGCTATGGTCACTGAGTCTATACATAGTCAAAGCTTTCCTTTAGTTTGGGTCACTCACAGTGGTCAGGTATTCTTCCACTTTGTACTCTCTGTTTAGGGCCAACTCATTCTAGTTTGCTGTTTTTTTGTGAATTCTTTCCAATGTTTCAAGTAATTATGTTTTTGTTTTGTCATGATTTTGTTGGTTCTAGTTATGTTGCTGTCCTGGGGCTCTGTGGGGTCTGTTTGTGTTTGTGAACATAGGACCAGCTTGCTTAGGGGATTCTTCTCCAGGTTCATCTCTCTGTAGGTGATAGCTTTGTTATGAAAGGTTTGGGAATCACTTCCTTTTAGGTGGTTGTAGAATTTAACGTCTCTTTTCTGGATTTTGATCATTGGCGGGTTTCTGCCTAATTCTGCTCTGCATGCATTATTTGGTGTTTTACATTGTGCACAGCGGCCATTTTTGCAAAAATCTGCATGCTGAGTCTCAATTTGGTGTTTGTCCCATTTTGTGAATTCTTGGTTGGTGAGCGGACCCCAGACTTCACAACCATAAAGGGCAATGGGTTCTATAACTGATTCAAATATTTTTAGCCAGATCCTAATTGATATGTCAAATTTGATGTTCCTTTTGATGACATAGAAGGCCCTTCTTCCCTTGTCTCAGATCATTCACAGCTTTGTGGAAGTTACCTGTGGCGCTGATGTTTAGGCCGAGGTATGTATAGTTTTTTGTGTGTTCTAGGGCAATTGTGTCTAGATGGAATTTGTATTTGTGGTCCTGGCGACTGGACCTTTTTTGGAACACCATTATTTTGGTCTTACTGAGATTTACTGTCAGGGCCCAGGTCTGGCAGAATCTGTTCAGAAGATCTAGGTGCTGCTGTAGGCCCTCCTTGGTTGGTGACAGAAGCACCAGATCATCAGCAAACAGTAGACATTTGACTTCAGATTCTAGTAGGGTGAATCTGGGTGCTGCAGACTGTTCTAGTGCCCTCGCCAATTCGTTGGTATATATGTTGAAGAGGGTGGCACTTAAGGTGCATCCCTGTCTCACCCCGCGGCCCTGTGGAAAGAAATGTGTTTTTTGACAATTTTAACCGCAGACTTGTTTGTGTACATGTATTTTATGTCATATTGTTTCCCCATCACCACTTTCCATAAATTTGTATAGCAGACCCTCATGCCAAATTGAGTCGAAGGCTTTTTTAAAAATCAACAAAGAATAAGAAGACTTTGTCTTTGTTTTGGTTTGTTTGTTTGTTTGTCAATTAGGATGTGCGTGGGGAATATTTGGTCTGTCATAGGATCATTTGGTAAAAAGCCAATTTGCCATTTTATTTTCTCTCTCTCTCTCTCTCTCTCTCTCTCTCTCATCCTCTCCACCACATCTCTTCTATCCTTCTCCTGTCAGGCATGGGTCTCCAGGTGTTTGTGGAGGCTGCCTTCTACCCAGCCCAGCGCAGGTTCAAGTCTCTCTGCTGGAGATGTGTGAGGCTTAGCTGGAGAACCAGGGAGTAGGGGGTCCTGGAGGATCTCTTCCTAAGAACAGCACCTGGTCCAGCAGGCGCTCTGTGAGCCACCCCAGACCAGGCCCTATCAGAACCCCAGCTCTGCTCCCCGGCCAACCTGCGCAGGGCCTCCTCCCAGGACTACCGGCTGCATCAGCGATTACGACCCCCACACACACACAAGGCCAATGTAGAGAACTGACCTGACTCAGGCCTAAGAAGCTATACTCCCACACACAGACCTCACAGAGGAGCACACAGACTGGCTCCCTCTCCACTGGAAGTCCTCCAGGGTGTCCTGTCAAGAGCAGACAGACAGATTGTAGGGAGCTGACCTCAGAGGCTGACTTCCAGGACCTGTTCTGGGCTTGATTTATTTTCCTTGTGAAGAGGAGGAGGGGGGGAGGAAGGTAGTGCATAAGGTGGTTGAGGAAGTGGGAGAACAAGGGATGAAGGTATATAGTGGGATAGAGGGAGTTTGTTCCCTCTCTGTGTGTGTGTGTAACGCCAGGCCACTCAGGTCTAGAGGGGGAGATGGATGGTTGTAAAGCCCTGCTTGAGATGCACTTATTGGGTCTTACCTCCAGGGTGGTGTGTGTCTCCTTTCATCCCCTGTCAAGCTACCCACTGGACAATCACACACGTTTTGTTCTTCTATCCTCGTGGGGACCTGAAATTAATTTCCATTCGACATCCTATTTTCCTTAACTTCTAAACCTAACCACTAACCCCTTAACCTAATTCAAATTCTAACCCAACCCCTAATTGTGACCCTAACCCAAAGCCTGACCCCTAAGCTTAAAATAGCCTTTGACCTCATGGGGATGTAGGAAATGTCCCCCAGAGGGAGAATTATCCTTGTTTTACTATCTTTGTGGTGACTTTCTGGGATTTTAGGTCCCCACAAGGATATAAGAACCAACCAAAACACACACACACACACTGCAGTGTTACAATCACACAGTGTGTGTTTCTTGTATGTATCTGAGCATTTGCATGGTAGCTTTAGAACCTATAACATTTGCACAGGTGTGTGTGTGTGTGTGTGTGTGTGTGTGTGTGTGTGTGTGTGTGTGTGTGTGTGTGTGTGTGTGTGTGTGTGTGTGTGTGTCTGCGTGTGTGTGTGCCTGCCTGTGTGTGTGTGTGTGCCTGCGTGTGTGTGCCTGCGTGCGTGTGCATGCATGTGTGTGTTATTGTATTTGTGATAATTGCCAGAGGTTCTGCCATTCGGCTGTTCCAGCTCATAGAAGCATATGTTTTGCGATTCGATACTGTGATTTTATTGGAATTCGATGCTCCAAACGTATTGCTCACTGTATGTCTGCTGTAGAGGGACAAGAGAAAGCCATGAATATAAATGTTTTGGAATATAAAAGTGGTCAGCTCAAAACATGTTGACTCACCATTTAAAAGAAGATTGAGAACTAGCTATAGGCTGACAAATACAGGTACAGCCGCTAGCTAGCTAACATTAACAACCAAGCAACTTTTTATATTTTATATATATATATATATATATATGCTATAGTTGTGTTTTTTACAAGTCGATACTTGGAGTCACAGTATTGATATAAAACTAGCAAAAATGAGGGGCTATGGTTTGATTTAGGACCGGGCACTTCCTCTGCTTTCATAACAATAACATAGCAGCCTTAGACATACAGCAGTGGGAAAGAGAGAGAGAGAGGGTCACTCAAAATGTCCACCACAGACCCAATGTCAGCACATCTTCTATCACATCCTATACCCTATGTAATGTACTGTATAGGAAATAAGGTGTGATTTCAGACAGAACCAGAGCTGTCATGTTTACAAATATCGTGTCATTCATATCCATAGGAATGTTTTAATAGTATTTTATTTCTGTTGTTGGTTTGTTTTACACATCATTTATTCACGTCAGTCATTGTCACCTATGAACAGTTGCTGTATTGCATTGCTGCTTGCAGGAGAATAAAACTAAACAGTAAAGCTGTCATGGTTCCTGCAGGACTATGGGCTTCAGCTTGTCTACACTGAACACCATAACAAAGAACACACTAAATGTTTTTGCGCCCCCACTATGTTAAAAAAAGAAAAATAAATTGTAATCAACAGCCAATGTTTAGTATTTTTTTTGGGGGGGGGGGGGCTATGGCAGTCTTACAAATCAGTTTGACAGTGTTCTTGACAGTATTCAATCTGAAGGAAATATGGTTTGAAGTGACTGAAAAGCATCAGAAAGGAATTGGGAAGATCAGAAGATCATCAGGCAATAAATCATTTTGCATGATCTTCTGTGTAGAAAAGAACATTGATGATATTCTTTTCCCCCCCAGTCTGATTTAGTGCCTGGTCTTTTCCACTCAGTTCTAAGGACTTGTGGGCAGAGTAGAGGGAAACAGTATGTACATACGTGTTCCTGAGAGTCTTATCTTTTCAGTGATGGGGTCATAATATGTTGTAGCTTAATAAACCATTCAAAAGAGCTGCATTTGTAGGAAGAAAACAGAAACCACTCTGTTTATTAGAACTGCATCTAGTGGCTACGGGAGGTTACTGAAGTATCCCCGGTTCTATGAACCAAGTGCAAATGTTCTCTCACTACCACATTTTCAACCCCTAATTTGGGAAACCCTGAGTTAAGACTATAGACGTTTGCTTCATCATCTCATACTGTACTCCACCACAGCATCTGAGAATATATGCTCAGCCATAACCTCCACTGGGATGTACTGCACGTCTGTTTATAGCACTGTAATGCAGAATAAAGGACTGTATTTAAACCAGTTGAAAGGGTTTTTCTTGAAGTCTCTATTAATGGTTACTGACCGTTTTGTGTGTGTGTGTGTGTGTGTGTGGTGGCAGGTCCTATCATCCCTGACCTAGGCTGATTGATTAACATGGAGAGGTTAACCACTTGATGACTTATCTCTGATACTCAAACACCATGGCCTGTGACCTTCCCTTCCCTCTCTCTACCTCTCCCTCACTCTCTCTTTATTTCACTCCTCTTCATGCCACCTCTTTCGATATTTCTCTTTTCCCAATTATCCAACCCTCGCCCTACAGAAGAATGGGTTGAATACTGGATACTGAATTCTGTATATGTAAATAATGTTTGTGTGGTTCTCTTATTGGAGAGCATGGGAGAGTGGGATCCCCCTCATTAATCAGTGTTACAGTGGGATCCCCCTCATTAATCAGTGTTACAGTGGGATCCCCCTCATCCCCCTCATTAATCAGTGTTAGAGTGGGATCCCCCTCATTAATCAGTGTTAGAGTGGGATCCCCCTCATCCCCCTCATTAATCAGTGTTAGAGTGGGATCCCCCTCATTAATCAGTGTTAGAGTGGGATCCCCCTCATAAATCAGTGTTAGAGTGGGATCCCCCTCATTAATCAGTGTTAGAGTGGGATCCCCCTCATAAATCAGTGTTAGAGTGGGATCCCCCTCATTAATCAGTGTTAGAGTGGGATCCCCCTCATTAATCAGTGTTAGAGTGGGATCCCCCTCATTAATCAGTGTTACAGTGGGATCCCCCTCATCCCCCTCATTAATCAGTGTTAGAGTGGGATCCCCCTCATCCCCCTCATTAATCAGTGTTAGAGTGGGATCCCCCTCATTAATCAGTGTTAGAGTGGGATCCCCCTCATAAATCAGTGTTAGAGTGGGATCCCCCTCATAAATCAGTGTTACAGTGGGATCCCCCTCATCCCCCTCATTAATCAGTGTTAGAGTGGGATCCCCCTCATTAATCAGTGTTACAGTGGGATCCCCCTCATCCCCCTCATTAATCAGTGTTAGAGTGGGATCCCCCTCATTAATCAGTGTTAGAGTGGGATCCCCCTCATTAATCAGTGTTACAGTGAGATCCCCTCATTAATCAGTGTTACAGTGGGATCCCCCTCATTAATCAGTGTTAGAGTGGGATCCCCCTCATTAATCAGTGTTAGAGTGGGATCCCCCTCATTAATCAGTGTTACAGTGAGATCCCCTCATTAATCAGTGTTACAGTGGGATCCCCCGCATTAATCAGTGTTAGAGTGGGATGTTGCTGCTGTTGATCTGACTGAGTTCATGTTTGATGTGCCCTCAATATTCTCACTCTGACTAGTGGAGCGGCTATAGAGGTAGGCAGGGAGGCAGGGAAGGAGACAGAGAGACAAGCAGGGAGACAGAGAGATAGGCAGTGAGACAGAGAGGCGATCAGGGCGGGAGGGAGGCAAGCAGTGAGGGAGAGTGGGAGGCAGTCAGCCCAGGCAGGGAGAGAGGGCTGGAGGCAGTCAGCCCAGGCAGGGAGGGAGGGCAGGGAGGCAGTCAGCCCAGGCAGGGAGGGAGGGCGGGAGGCAGTCAGCCCAGGCAGGGAGGGAGGGCGGGAGGCAGTCAGCCCAGGCAGGGAGGGAGGGCGGGAGGCAGTCAGCCCAGGCAGGTAGGGAGAGCGGGAGGCAGTCAGCCCAGACAGGGAGAGAGGGCGGGAGGCAGTCAGCCCAGGCAGGGAGGGAGGGCGGGAGGCAGTCAGCCCAGGCAGGGAGGGAGGGCAGGAAGCAGTCAGCCCAGGCAGGGCGGGAGGCAGTCAGCCCAGGCAGGGAGGGAGGGCGGGAGGTAGTCAGCCCAGGCAGGGAGGGAGAGCGGGAGGCAGTCAGCCCAGGCAGGGAGGGCGGGGAGGGCGGGAGGCAGTCAGCCCAGGCAGGGAGGGAAGGCGGGAGGCAGTCAGCCCAGGCAGGGAGGGAGGGCGGGAGGCAGTCAGCCAAGGCAGGGAGGGAGGGCGGGAGGCAGTCAGCCCAGGCAGGGAGGGGGGCGGGAGGCAGTCAGCCCAGGCAGGGAGGGAGGGGCGGGAGGCAGTCAGCCCAGGCAGGGAGGGCGGGCGGGAGGGCAGCCCAGGCAGGGCGGGAGGCAGTCAGCCCAGGCAGGGAGGGAGAGGCGGGAGGCAGTCAGCCCAGGCAGGGAGGGAGGGTGGGAGGCAGTCAGCCCAGGCAGGGAGGGAGAGCAGGAGGCAGTCAGCCCAGGCAGGGAGGGAGAGGCGGGAGGCAGTCAGCCCAGGCAGGGAGGGAGGGCGGGAGGTAGTCAGCCCAGGCAGGGAGGGAGAGCGGGAGGCAGTCAGCCCAGGCAGGGAGGGAGGGCGGGAGGCAGTCAGCCCAGGCAGGGAGGGAGAGCAGGAGGCAGGCAGAGGGAGAGGCGCTAAGTGAGCCTCGCGGGGAGCAATTAGAGACATCTCTGTGAAATAAACACGATGAGGAGGCTCTATTAATGAGTTCCGTTCCCTACCCACTGGCTGCTCCCTCCCTCCCTGCTCCCTGCTCCCTGCTGCTGGGCCTGAGTCAATAGAAATACATTCATTAGTTCAATCAGTCCAACACAACAGCCTTTGAAGTGTATGTGGACAGCCAAGGTGTTATATTATTGCGTTATAGGATAGCAGTGATGCTCTGATTTCCATCGTTCTGGGCTCCCTGTGTCTAATCCTTGATCTTAGATTTGTTAGATCTTACAATGTAATATAAATATTCTACACAGTCTAATATGTTGACCACAGGACACTGATTCTACACTGGTGTTAAGCCTCTGCTTCTGAAGTGTAGGTCTACACTGAATAACTGGTAGAATACCATGTACAGGTCTACACTGAATAACTGGTAGAATACCATGTACAGGTCTACACTGAATAACTGGTAGAATACCATGTACAGGCCTACACTGAATAACTGGTAGAATACCATGTACAGGTCTACACTGAATAACTGGTAGAATACCATGTACAGGTCTACACTGAATAACTGGTAGAATACCATGTACAGGCCTACACTGAATAACTGGTAGAATACCATGTACAGGTCTACACTGAATAACTGGTAGAATACCATGTACAGGCCTACACTGAATAACTGGTAGAATACCATGTACAGGCCTACACTGAATAACTGGTAGAATACCATGTACAGGTCTACACTGAATAACTGGTAGAATACCATGTACAGGTCTACACTGAATAACTGGTAGAATACCATGTACAGGTCTACACTGAATAACTGGTAGAATACCATGTACAGGCCTACACTGAATAACTGGTAGAATACCATGTACAGGTCTACACTGAATAACTGGTAGAATACCATGTACAGGCCTACACTGAATAACTGGTGGAATACCATGTACAGGTCTACACTGAATAACTGGTAGAATACCATGTACAGGCCTACACTGAATAACTGGTAGAATACCATGTACAGGTCTACACTGAATAACTGGTAGAATACCATGTACAGGCCTACACTGAATAACTGGTAGAATACCATGTACAGGTACACTACACTGAATAACTGGTAGAATACCATGTACAGGCCTACACTGAATAACTGGTAGAATACCATGTACAGGTCTACACTGAATAACTGGTAGAATACCATGTACAGGTCTACACTGAATAACTGGTAGAATACCATGTACAGGTCTACACTGAATAACTGGTAGAATACCATGTACAGGTCTACACTGAATAACTGGTAGAATACCATGTACAGGTCTACACTGAATAACTGGTAGAATACCATGTACAGGTCTACACTGAATAACTGGTAGAATACCATGTACAGGCCTACACTGAATAACTGGTAGAATACCCAGGCCTACACTGAATAACTGGAGAATACCATGTACAGGTCTACACTGAATAACTGGTAGAATACCATGTACAGGTCTACACTGAATAACTGGTAGAATACCATGTACAGGTCTACACTGAATAACTGGTAGAATACCATGTACAGGTCTACACTGAATAACTGGTAGAATACCATGTACAGGTCTACACTGAATAACTGGTAGAATACCATGTACAGGTCTACACTGGGAGAATACCATGTACAGGTCTACACTGAATAACTGGTAGAATACCATGTACAGGTCTACACTGAATAACTGGTAGAATACCATGTACAGGTCTACACTGAATAACTGGTAGAATACCATGTACAGGTCTACACTGAATAACTGGTAGAATACCATGTACAGGTCTACACTGAATAACTGGTAGAATACCATGTACAGGTCTACACTGAATAACTGGTAGAATACCATGTACAGGTCTACACTGAATAACTGGTAGAATACCATGTACAGGTCTACACTGAATAACTGGTAGAATACCATGTACAGGCCTACACTGAATAACTGGTAGAATACCATGTACAGGCCTACACTGAATAACTGGTAGAATACCATGTACAGGTCTACACTGAATAACTGGTAGAATACCATGTACAGGTCTACACTGAATAACTGGTAGAATACCATGTACAGGCCTACACTGAATAACTGGTAGAATACCATGTACAGGTCTACACTGAATAACTGGTAGAATACCATGTACAGGCCTACACTGAATAACTGGTAGAATACCATGTACAGGTCTACACTGAATAACTGGTAGAATACCATGTACAGGCCTACACTGAATAACTGGTAGAATACCATGTACAGGTCTACACTGAATAACTGGTAGAATACCATGTACAGGCCTACACTGAATAACTGGTAGAATACCATGTACAGGTCTACACTGAATAACTGGTAGAATACCATGTACATCTACACTGAATAACTGGTAGAATACCATGTACAGGTCTACACTGAATAACTGGTAGAATACCATGTACAGGTCTACACTGAATAACTGGTAGAATACCATGTACAGGCCTACACTGAATAACTGGTAGAATACCATGTACAGGTCTACACTGAATAACTGGTAGAATACCATGTACAGGTCTACACTGAATAACTGGTAGAATACCATGTACAGGTCTACACTGAATAACTGGTAGAATACCATGTACAGGTCTACACTGAATAACTGGTAGAATACCATGTACAGGCCTACACTGAATAACTGGTAGAATACCATGTACAGGTCTACACTGAATAACTGGTAGAATACCATGTACAGGTCTACACTGAATAACTGGTAGATACCATGTGGACAGGTCTACACTGAATACTGGTAGAATACCATGTACAGGTCTACACTGAATAACTGGTAGAATACCATGTACAGGTCTACACTGAATAACTGGTAGAATACCATGTACAGGCCTACACTGAATAACTGGTAGAATACCATGTACAGGAATAACTGGTAGAACACTGAATAACTGGTAGAATACCATGTACAGGAATACCTACACTGAATAACTGGTAGAATACCATGTACAGGTCTACACTGAATAACTGGTAGAATACCATGTACAGGTCTACACTGAATAACTGGTAGAATACCATGTACAGGTCTACACTGAATAACTGGTAGAATACCATGTACAGGCCTACACTGAATAACTGGTAGAATACCATGTGCCTACACTGAATAAGGAATACCATGTACAGGTCTACACTGAATAACTGGTAGAATACCATGTACAGGTCTACACTGAATAACTGGTAGAATACCATGTACAGGCCTACACTGAATAACTGGTAGAATACCATGTACAGGTCTACACTGAATAACTGGTAGAATACCATGTACAGGCCTACACTGAATAACTGGTAGAATACCATGTACAGGTCTACACTGAATAACTGGTAGAATACCATGTACAGGCCTACACTGAATAACACATGAATAACTGAATAACTGGTAGAATACCATGTACAGGTCTACACTGAATAACTGGTAGAATACCATGTACAGGTCTACACTGAATAACTGGTAGAATACCATGAATACACTGAATAACTGGTAGAATACCATGTACAGGTCTACACTGAATAACTGGTAGAATACCATGTACACCACTGAATAACTGGTAGAATACCATGTACCTACACTGAATAACTGGTAGAATACCATGTACAGGTCTACACTGAATAACTGGTAGAATACCATGTACAGGTCTACACTGAATAACTGGTAGAATACCATGTACAGGTCTACACTGAATAACTGGTAGAATACCATGTACAGGCCTACACTGAATAACTGGTAGAATACCATGTACAGGTCTACACTGAATAACTGGTAGAATACCATGTACAGGTACACTGAATAACTGGTAGAATACCATGTACAGGTCTACACTGAATAACTGGTAGAATACCATGTACAGGTCTACACTGAATAACTGGTAGAATACCATGTACAGGTCTACACTGAATAACTGGTAGAATACCATGTACAGGCCTACACTGAATAACTGGTAGAATACCATGTACAGGTCTACACTGAATAACTGGTAGAATACCATGTACAAGTCTACACTGAATAACTGGTAGAATACCATGTACAGGTCTACACTGAATAACTGGTAGAATACCATGTACAGGCCTACACTGAATAACTGGTAGAATACCATGTACAGGCCTACACTGAATAACTGGTAGAATACCATGTACAGGTCTACACTGAATAACTGGTAGAATACCATGTACAGGTCTACACTGAATAACTACACTGAATAACTGGTAGAATACCATGTACAGGTCTACACTGAATAACTGGTAGAATACCATGTACAGGCCTACACTGAATAACTGGTAGAATACCATGTACAGGCCTACACTGAATAACTGGTAGAATACCATGTACAGGCCTACACTGAATAACTGGTAGAATACCATGTACAGGTCTACACTGAATAACTGGTAGAATACCATGTACAGGTCTACACTGAATAACTGGTAGAATACCATGTACAGGTCTACACTGAATAACTGGTAGAATACCATGTACAGGTCTACACTGAATAACTGGTAGAATACCATGTACAGGTCTACACTGAATAACTGGTAGAATACCATGTACAGGAATAACTGGTAGAATACCTACACTGAATAACTGGTAGAATACCATGAATACAGGTCTACACTGAATAACTGGTAGAATACCATGTACAGGCCTACACTGAATAACTGGTAGAATACCATGTACAGGTCTACACTGAATAACTGGTAGAATACCATGTACAGGCCTACACTGAATAACTGGTAGAATACCATACACTACACTGAATAACTGGTAGAATACCATGTACAGGCCTACACTGAATAACTGGTAGAATACCTACAGGCCTACACTGAATAACTGGTAGAATACCATGTACAGGCCTACACTGAATAACTGGTAGAATACCATGTACAGGTCTACACTGAATAACTGGTAGAATACCATGTACAGGTCTACACTGAATAACTGGTAGAATACCATGTACAGGCCTACACTGAATAACTGGTAGAATACCATGTACAGGCCTACATAGGAAATAGCACACATTAATGGACTGACTGTAATACATGACAGAAATAACGTCTGCCTCAGGTAAGGTAGGATAGAGTTTTTGTGCATTTTCAGCTATTAAGTTTTGGAGCATTCTCCCTCTTTTCCTCTTCCGTCCATCTTTCTCCTTATTCTCTCCCAGCTACTGTGGGGAATAACAATCAGGCAGTATATAGGTCAGCCTAGCTGAGGAGCATGTACCATTCACTACCCCTCTTTTACATCTCTCTCCATCTTCCTCTCTATCGCTCTCCCTCTTTTACCTCTCTCCCTCCACATTCCCCTCTAAATAGCTCTCTTCATCACCCTATTACTAGACTGAGCAGCTTTGAAAATGTGTTCATTTTCTCATTATAGGCCAAGTTGTATCTGATTTACCACCTGTCAATCATCTGAAACTGTTTACCAAATGATAGGTCTGAAACCACTGGTGGGTCACAGTTGTATAGGTTGACGCTGGATATATGTTAAGGTTTTGTGTCCGATGTGTCACTTGAAAAATGCATATACAGTTGATGTCCGAAGTTTACATACACTTAGGTTGGAGTCATTAAAACCTGTTTTTCAACCACTCCACATTTCTTGTTAACAAACTATAGTTTTGGCAAGTCGGTTAGGACATCTACTTTGTGCATGACAAGTCATTTTTCCAACAATATTTTACAGACAGATTATTTCACTTATAATTCACCTTATCACAATTCCAGTGGGTCAGAAGTTTACATACACTAAGTTGACTGTGCCTTTAAACAGCTTGGAATATTCCAGAAAATGATGTCATGGCTTTAGAAGCTTCTGATAGGCTAATTGACATCATTTGAGTCAATTGGAGGTGTATCTGTGGATGTATTTCAAGGCATACCTTCAAACTCAGTGCCTCTTTGCTTGACATCATGGGAAAATCAAAAGAAATCAGCCAAGACCTCAGAAAATAAATTGTAGACCTCCACAAGTCTGGTTCATCCTTGGGAGCAATTACCAAAAGCCTGAAGGTACCACGTTCATCTGTACAAACAATAGTACGCAAGTATAAACACCATGGGACCACGCAGCCGTCATGCCACTCAGGGTGGAGACGCGTTCTGTCTCCTAGACATGTACTTTGGTGTGAAAAGTGCAAATCAATCCCAGAACAACCGCAAAGGACCTTGCGAAGATGCTGGAGGAAACAGGTACAAAAGTATCTATATCCACAGTAAAACGAGTCCTTTATCGACATAACCTGAAAGGCCGCTCAGCAAGAAAAGAAGCCACTGCTCCAAAACCGTCATAAAAAAGCCAGACTACGGTTTGCAACTGCACATGGGGATGAAGATCCTACTTTTTGGAGAAATGTCCTCTGGTCTGATGAAACAAAAAAATAACTGTCCATAATGACCATCGTTATGTTTGGAGGAAAAGGGGGGATGCTTGCAAGCTGAAGAACACCATCCCAACCATGAAGCATGGAGGTGGCAGCATCATGTTGTCGGCGTGCTTTGCTGCAGGAGGGACTGATGCACTTCACAAAATAGATGGCATCATGAGGCAGGAAAATTATGAAGCAACATCTCAAGACATCAGTTAAAGCTTGGTCGCAAATGGGTCTTCCAAATGGACAATGACCCCAAGCATACTTCCAAAGTTTTGGCAAAATGGCTTAAGGACAACAAAGTCAAGGTATTGGAGTGGCCATCACAAAGCCCTGATCCCATAGAAAATTTGTGGTCAGAACTGAAAAAGCGTTTGCGAGCAAGGAGGCCTACAAACCTGACTCAGTTGCACCAGCTCTGTCAGGAGGAATGGGCCAAAATTCACCCAACTTATTGTAGGAAGCTTGTGGAAGGCTACCCGAAACATTTGACCCAAGTTAAACAATTTAAAGGCAATGCTACCAAATACTAATTGAGTGTATGTAAACTTCTGACCCATTGGGAATTTAATGAAAGAAACAAAAGCTGAAATAAATAATTCTCTCTACTAATATTCTGACATTTCACATCCTAACTGACCTAAGACAGGGGATTTTTATGTAAACTTCTGACTTCAACTGTACATACACATTTGAGAAGTCCTTTTTGAAAAATATGTTTACCACAGTGCCAAAGAACACACAAGGCAGAGGCTTAAAATAGCTAAATAAAACTTTAATAAGTCTAGTTGCAAATGTACATAAATTGCACAGCCACATTGTTTGGAATATATCATCAACACAAATTCCTCTGTACATTATTGTTTTCACCACTGTTGTCCAAGGAAGCAGAATCCAGCAAATACTTCACTTTCAACATACTTACAAAAGTATTTTCTAAGATATTAGAAAACATACAACATCTTTCACTTTATTTATAGATGTATATTTAGTTTATAGTATTTTTCTCACTGGCTCTAACTGTACTGTATGTATAATGAGTTTGTGTGGCTACAGAGACATCATCACCACATTTCTCTCTCTGACTCTCCTATATTCTCTAACAACTTAATGAAGGTGGAACAGAGCTGGGATGCTACCAGAAACATACCCATGATTTAGAATTGATAGCCAAATGAAATGACATTGCATTCCCTATTTCTATGGAAGAGGCTTCATGTTGTGTTGCCCTGGTAATACTAATAGATCATTAGAAGGTTTATACCAGTATTAATCTAGCTGATTTGGGAGAGTTGTCATTTCAATGGCACAGGCTAGTTTGTAAGGTAGGGTTCCACGGTAGAGGGCTACGGATGAGAAGTGGAGACTACTCAGGGGACTAGACTTAAGTCCCTAATATCACAGTCAGTACTCTCTTTTCCCCTTCAAACTCTGGAAATAAAATACATCATTGTTGAAGTTTGAGCCAATCATCTGAAATCTAGTGGTTCGGTAGTGCACTCCACTACATGGCTAATCAAGCCCGGAGTGCACATTTCTGCAGTCCAAAAGATTGAGTTTTTATGGAACGTAGACTAATCATGCTTAAAACACCATTTTAAAAGTGAATAGAGCTGGGCTGATGAGAAATGGGATTTTGTGCTTGTGTTTCTTTTTCTCCACAATTGATTGGTCATAGAATGCTGGACGTTTGGATTCTCCCTGTCCTCTACACACCTGAAATCATCCAACACCTCTCAACAGTAAATTGTCATTTTACATTTTTTTTTGCAACTATTAATTTTAAAGTGGTTTTCCCTTGATCGAAAAAGAGAATAATGAATGTGGCGGTGGAGAGGAGAGACTTAGATCTACAGGCTAAAACCTGGAGAGCTAACTGAACAGGACAGATGACTGACTGAGCTATTTACAATTTACATGATGTCATATCGATCGATAGAACAGTATTATTGAACACAAGGTACATTAAAAAAACTATTTTTAACATTAGGTAAAAATATTGTGAACATTTAATTTACACTCGTCTCCAAGCCTGTCCAGCCTCTTGATACATTAATCGTTATCATATACAGTACCAGTCAAAAGTTTGGACACACCTGCTCATTCAAGGGTTTTTCTTTATTTGGACTATTTTCTATATTGTAGAATAATAGTGAAGACATCAAAACTATGAAATAACACATATCATGTAGTCATGTAATCATGTGGTAACCAAAAAAGTGTTAAACGAATAAAAAATATTTTACACTAATGTGTATGCTAATAAATCGGGAAGCAAGTACAGGGAGTGAATTTAATAAATAAACAAAAATGGAACAAAACAAGAAACATGAGTAGCGTACAAACATGAAACATGGAGTCAATAACGCCTGGGGAAAGAACCAAAGGGAGTGACAGATATACAGGAGGTAATCAGGAAGGTGATGGAGTCCAGGTGAGTCTCACCAGGCCAGGTGAGCATAACGATGACAGCTGTGCCTAGTAATGAGTAAACTGGAGACAATGAGCGGCAGAGAGGGGGAGCAGGATTATACGTGACAGTACCCCCTCCCTGACGTGCGGCTCCAGCCGCAGGACGACGACCAGAGGGACGGTCCCGAGGACCAGCAGCGGGCCGATCTCTTCTGCTGAGGCGCGGGAACCTGCAGAGCCAGCTGAGTCACGGGAACCTGTAGAGCCAGCTGAGGCGCGGGAACCTGCAGAGCCAGCTGAGGCGCGGGAACCTGTAGAGCCAGCTGAGGCGCGGGAACCTGTAGAGCCGGCATGGAGCCCGACGAGCTAGCTGAGGCATGGAAGCCTGACGAACCAACCGAGGCTTGTCACGGAAGCCTGAGGAGCCAGCTGTCACGGAAGCCTGAGGAGCCAGCTGTCACGGAAGCCTGACGAGCCAGCTGTCATGGAAGCCTGACGAGCCAGCTGAGGCATCCCTGGTTGCTTCTGCAGCCGCCCTTGGACCCAATGTCACCAGTAAAAAATAATCCCTGTTGCTTCCCTTTGGTGAGGTGTTATTCTA
This sequence comes from Oncorhynchus tshawytscha, assembly GCF_018296145.1. NCBI lineage: Eukaryota > Metazoa > Chordata > Actinopteri > Salmoniformes > Salmonidae > Oncorhynchus > Oncorhynchus tshawytscha. Next base: position 30,819,261 of record NC_056448.1, read on the forward strand.
TAACGTGTACGCTAATAACGTGTACGCTAATAACGTGTACGCTAATAACGCGTACGCTAATAACGTGTACGCTAATAACGTGTACGCTAATAACGTGTGCGCTAATAACGTGTGCGCTAATAACGTGTACCCTAATAACGTGTACGCTAATAATCGGGAAGTAAGTACAAGGTACAAAGTACAATTTAATTAATAAACGAACATGGAACAAAACAAGAGACATGAGTAGCATACAGACATGAAACATATAAACAGAGTCAAAAACGCCTGGCGAAAGAACCAAAGGGAGTGACAGATGTAGGGGAGGTAATCAGGAAGGTGAGCGTAACGATGACAGTTGTGCGTAATAATGAGTAAACTGGTGACAACTAGCGCCAGAGAGGGGGAGCGGGAGTAGACGTGACATATATTTTAGATTCTTCAAAGTAGCCACCCTTTGCCTTGATGACAGCATTGCACACTATTGGCATTCTCTCAACCAGTTTCATCTGGAATGCTTTTCCAACAGTTGTGAAGGAGTTCCCACATATGCTGAGGACTTGTTGGCTGCTTTTCCTTCATTCTGTGGTCTAACTCATCCCAAACCATCTCAATTGGGTTGAAGTTGGGTGATTGTGGAGGCCTGGTCATCTGATGCAGCACTCCATCGCTCTCCTTCTTGGTCAAATGCCCTTACGCAGCCTGGAGGTTTGTTGGGTCATTGTCCTGTTGAAAACCAAATAATAACCCCACAAAGCGTAAACCAGGTAGGATGGCGTATCACTGAATTCTAAATAAATCCCTGACAGTGTCACCAGCAATGCACCCCCACACCACTACACCTCCTCCATGCTTCACGGTGGAAACCACACATGCGGAGATCACCTACTCTGTGTCTAACAAAGACATGGAGGAAGGAACCAAAAATCTCAAATTTGGATTAATCAGACCAAAGGACAGATTTCCACCGGTCTAATGCCCATTGCTCGTGTTATTTTTGCCCAAGCAAGTCTCTTCTTCTTATTGGTGTCCTTTAGTAGTTTCTTTGCAGCTATTCGACCATGAAGCCCTGATTCACGCAGTCTCCTCTGAAGAGTTGATGTTGAGATGTGTCTGTTACTTGAACTCTGTGAAGCATTTATTTGGGCAGCAATCTGAGGTGCAGTTAACTCTAATGAACTTATCCTCTGCAACAGAGGAAACTCTGGGTCTTCCTTTCCTGTGGCGGTCCTCGCAAGAGCAAGTTTCATCATTGCCTTGATGGTTTTTGCTACTGCACTTGAAGAAACTGTCAAAGTTCTTGAAAGGTTCCATATTGACTGACCTTCATGTCTTAAAGTAATGATAGACTGTCATTTCTCTTTGCTTATTTGAGCTGTTCTTGCCATAATATGGTCTTTTACTAAATAGGGCTATCTTCTGTATACCACCCATACATTGTCACAACACAACTGATTGGCTCAAATGCGTTAAGAAGGAAATACATTATTATAACAAGGCACACTTGTTAATTGAAATGTATTCCAGGTGACTACCTCATGAAGCTGGTTGATAGAATGCCAAGAGTGTGCAAAGCTATCATCGAGGCAAAGGTTAGCTACTAAATATATTTAGATTTGTTTAACACTTTTTTTGGTTACTAAATGAATCCTTATGTGTTATTTCATAGTTTTTATGTCTTCACTACTATTCTACAATGCAGAAAATATAAAAAATAAAGAAAAAAAACTTGAATATGTAGGTGTGTCCAAACTTTGGACTGGAAACTGTATATAATAGGATATATAATCACATATTATATATGTTTATTTCTGTAGCAACTCATAAAAAAGAAGTTCATCATCTTCCTATATTGGCAACCGAAAACAAAAGCTGACAGTCTGGCGCTACCATTGGTTATAGCACCAAAATGAAGCATGCAGATTTCACCACTCTTATTAATTAATCTGTAAAGGTAAGAAAAAAGGAATAGAAAAATATACCAAATATAGATGTTGAAATGTCTGGTGGGGGCGAGCCGAACAGCAGCTATCGGATCATTCAGAAGGACTTAAACACCCAATTTTAAGACCAACTGTGTTTGAGTAGCATCTTCACATTCAGAAGAGAGAGAGAGAGAGGGAGAGAGGGAATGAAGGAGAAGGGGAGAGAAATAGAGGAGAGAGAGAGGGAGAGGGAGAGAGGGAATGAAGGAGAAGAGGAGAGAAATAGAGGAGAGGGAGAGGGAATGAAGGAGAAGGGGAGAGAAATAGAGGAGAGAGAGATGGAGAGAGGGAATGAAGGAGAAGGGGAGAGAAATAGAGGAGAGAGAGATGCTTGAAAGCGAAGTGGGAGGTCACAGTCTCGATGCAGCATGCTTCATTGACATTAATTTACAAACAGGAGTTTTAAGAGTAACATTCTTACTTAAGAGTTTTAAGAAAAAGTAATATTCTAATCTGTGAGGTCACGTGACCGACACCAGTCCAGTGTATAGTATAATGTTGTGTTAAACAACACAACTCTCTCTCTCCTTGTACTACAGGGGCTATGAGACCAACCATGGCTGGTGGGAGGAGCTATAGGAGGACAGGCTCATTGCAATGGCTGGAATGGAGTTTTGGAATGGAGTCAAACATGTGGTTGCCATGTGTTTGATACCATGTTTGACCATTCATTCCATTCAAGCCATTACAATGAGCCAGTCCTATAGCTCCAAATGCAGAGGGACACACAACCAACATACAACATTGATTCAACGTTGATTCAACATTAATGATGAAGCACTAAAGCAAACCTCAACCCAACTAGGTCTGTCCAGAAAACCTGGATAAACTAAAGGCTTAGAAGAAATAAAATAGCATTCTAACTATTTAATCTGTTGATGGTGCTACTCACAGTATAGCTGCAGTCTCTCCCCCTATGCCCTGTAATACACAGTATAGCTGCAGTCTCTCCCCCTATGCCCTATAATACACAGTATAGCTGCAGTCTCTCCCCCTATGCCCTATAATACACAGTATAGCTGCAGTCTTTCAAATATAACTATATCTCATGTATACTTTATAGAGGGAAAAAATAAATATGCATACATCTATATTAAATATCATTAATATAGTCTCACATATAGTTCATTATTTAGGGTTTATAATACATTACGTGATGTATTTATACAGTATATGTATTCCTTTACAAATCCACAGTATTATAAGTTGTGCCTTTTTATGGCAGGAAGAAGGGGGCTGAAGGACAAAGTAGAGGTGTGTTCCTTACTTAAGGCATTTCATGTACCAATAACTTTCACAAAGTGCACTATGTAGGGGACATGGGGGTAGGGGATAGTGGGGCACTTTGGAACACACTCAGGGACTTAAATATAAAGATCAGTTTGGACAAAAAATATTTCAAAGCTCCTATTTGGTTTTTAAAAGAATGAGATAAGATCTAAACCATTGTTTTTGTTATTGTTTTGTACAAGGTCCACATAACCTGCTCCTAACAGAGAGAAGAAGAGAGGAGGTCAGGAAAGGAGAGGAAAACAGAGAAGAGAGAAGAGGAGAGGAAAGGAGAACAGAGAAGAAGAGAAGATGAGAGTAAAGAGGTTTTGGGTGACTATCTGACAGACAATGTGTTGATTATATAGTGGTTTGACCCAAGCTTTAGGGAAGAGAGCCTGAAATTGTCCCAGCAACTGCATACATCCAATGGAAACATCCAAGTCGATTGATTGACGGAGAGTTCAGTTCATGTCTACAGCTTGTCCCGGCTTCTCCTCTGCAGGGCCCATCTGGTGTTCAGCTCTGTCCATTGATTCGCTGTCTCTTTCCTGGTCTGCTGTCTGTCAAACTGAAGACCCGCCTCCTCGCTTGGCCCCTGGCAGTGGTCTCCTCACTCACATTCTCCTCACCATGTAGTGTCCATATAAGGAAGTGTCCTCTACAAGCACCAGCCAACACACACACACACAGCACACACACACACACACACACACACACACACACACACACACACACACACACACACACACACACACACACACACACACACACACACACACACACACACCCTCTCTCTCTCTCTGCCTCTAGCAGTTGCTGCTGTTCCTGAACTCTCCATTCTCAGTGATCTGGAGCTTGGTGGGGTTGGTCGGGGAGATGCCGTTACGGGTCTGCATGCTGTAGCGCTCCTTCAGCTGGGTCAGGGCACTCATCAGACGGGCGTTGGCCGTGTCCAGGGACGCTATACGTTTCTCCTGCAGAGAGAGATAGAAAGAGAGAAACACTGGATTAGAGAGGTAGAGACGGAGGAAAGTGCTAGATGGCAACGAGAGAGATACCAAATATAGACCTGTGCAAAGATAGGTGGTGAAGTACACAGACAACTAGACAAGCAGACACATTTTATTGTAGTTTCCTGCTCCTGTTAGTGTCTGTGTGCGGGGTTAACTGAATCATCTATAGTCCTGTCGCATTCATCCACCAGAGGTGTTCTCTAATTCACTATTCACCTCTCTCTCTTCTCTCTCTCTCCATAACGAGCTTTCCATATTCATGCTCCCTGTCTGTTGACTCAGGGAGTCAGGGAGAGGCTCACTGCCTTACCACCGCCAGTTTGTTTCCACACTCAACTCCCATTACTTTACTGTGAGGATGAGCTGTGAGTGTGTGTGTGCATCGCTGTCTGTGAGTTGACATTGAGGAGTCTTTTAACACTAGATCTATTCAACTTTGTTTAACTCACATAACTCATACGTTTGTGTGTATGCAACATGTCTAGATCAGAAAAGGCTACAACACAGAGCAGGAGATAGAATTTACAGTTCAAATGAGTCACCTTGTCTCAACACGCTTGTCGACAGACAGGCTAGAAGAATAATGTAAATGTAGGTATCAGTTAGTCTGTAAGACTAAAACAGAGAGTCGTGCTGCGCTCAGCCATCCGAGCCTAGTCACTGCCACAGAGATCTGACAGCTTGAATTAAACACCTCTATGTATTTCCAAGTTCTGTCAGCCTTCACGTCCTGTAGCAGACGACACACTCCCACACACGCAGAGAGATGGGTGTACACACATAACAATACATCCCAATATGTTGCTACATGGGCTTCTGGGTATTCTTCAAGCGTCTCTCTATATGAGGTTTAAACATTGCAAACAGGAAGTGCGTGTGTGTGTGTGTGTGTGCGCTCAACTCATTCTAAGATGTTTATAATGACCTGCAGTACTGTTTCATGACACTAGGGACCGCCCTGCTCTCTCTATTTATTTGATTTGATTTGTTTAATTTAACCTTTATTTAACTAGGCAAGTCAGTTAAGAACACATTCTTATTTACAATGACGGCCTACCCCGGACGACACTGGGCCAATTGTGCATCGCTCTTTGGGACTCCCAATCATGGCCTGATGTAATACAGCCTGGATTCAAACCAGGGACTGCAGTGACACCTCTTGTACTGAGATGCAGTACCTTAGACCGCTACGCCACTCGGGGGCCCTATGGGGCTTTAAACAGTCAACAAACTGACTGTATGGAGTTGTATATGTGACTGACTCTCACCTGTGCATCAATGATCTTCTGTTTGGAGTCAACCACAGCCTGCATGTCATTGTGATCTTTCTTTAGCTCCTCTTCCACCGACATTAACCTGGACACACACACACATACACACATACACACACACACACACACACACACACACACACACACACACACACACACACACACACACACACACACACACACACACACAGTTAAAGGGACATTAGCAACACAAAGCACAACATACACCCAGTGTATGAAATAAGGTATAGTATGTAGATACAGAACAGAATCATGTGTACTGTGTGTTACCCTGGCTCACACTAGTCTGGCAGGACCTTCCAGCTGTATGGCGGACTACAGACTGGAACTGAGGCATTTTGGGCCTGCTGGTCTGTTAGTACTGTAGATCTGTATGTAGAGTATAATATGTTTCATATAGTTATTAGAATGAGGGTCTCTTGGAACTGCTGGTCTGCTATGCATTTAGGAGGTGTGTGTACAACTTCTAACTGAGTTTGTGAGAGGTGTGTGTAGGGGTGTACAACTTCTAACTGAGTTTGTGAGAGGTGTGTGTAGGGGTGTACAACTTCTGAGTTTGTGAGAGGTGTGTGTAGGGGTGTACAACTTCTGAGTTTGTGAGAGGTGTGTGTAGGGGTGTACAACTTCTGAGTTTGTGAGAGGTGTGTGTAGGGGTGTACAACTTCTAACTGAGTTTGTGAGAGGTGTGTGTAGGGGTGTACAACTTCTAACTGAGTTTGTGAGAGGTGTGTGTAGGGGTGTACAACTTCTAACTGAGTTTGTGAGAGGTGTGTGTAGGGGTGTACAACTTCTAACTGAGTTTGTGAGAGGTGTGTGTAGGGGTGTACAACTTCTAACTGAGTTTGTGAGAGGTGTGTGTAGGGGTGTACAACTTCTAACTGAGTTTGTGAGAGGTGTGTGTAGGGGTGTACAACTTCTAACTGAGTTTGTGAGAGGTGTGTGTAGGGGTGTACAACTTCTAACTGAGTTTGTGAGAGGTGTGTGTAGGGGTGTACAACTTCTAACTGAGTTTGTGAGAGGTGTGTGTAGGGGTGTACAACTTCTAACTGAGTTTGTGAGAGGTGTGTGTAGGGGTGTACAACTTCTAACTGAGTTTGTGAGAGGTGTGTGTAGGGGTGTACAACTTCTTCTAACTGAGTTTGTGAGAGGTGTGTGTAGGGGTGTACAACTTCTAACTGAGTTTGTGAGAGGTGTGTGTAGGGGTGTACAACTTCTAACTGAGTTTGTGAGAGGTGTGTGTAGGGGTGTACAACTTCTAACTGAGTTTGTGAGAGGTGTGTGTAGGGGTGTACAACTTCTAACTGAGTTTGTGAGAGGTGTGTGTAGGGGTGTACAACTTCTAACTGAGTTTGTGAGAGGTGTGTGTAGGGGTGTACAACTTAACTGAGTTTGTGAGAGGTGTGTGTAGGGGTGTACAACTCTAACTGAGTTTGTGAGAGGTGTGTGTAGGGGTGTACAACTTAACTGAGTTTGTGAGAGGTGTGTGTAGGGGTGTACAACTTCTAACTGAGTTTGTGAGAGGTGTGTGTAGGGGTGTACAACTTCTAACTGAGTTTGTGAGAGGTGTGTGTAGGGGTGTACAACTCTAACTGAGTTTGTGAGAGGTGTGTGTAGGGGTGTACAACTTCTAACTGAGTTTGTGAGAGGTGTGTGTAGGGGTGTACAACTTCTAACTGAGTTTGTGAGAGGTGTGTGTAGGGGTGTACAACTTCTTCTAACTGAGTTTGTGAGAGGTGTGTGTAGGGGTGTACAACTTCTTCTAACTGAGTTTGTGAGAGGTGTGTGTAGGGGTGTACAACTTCTTCTAACTGAGTTTGTGAGAGGTGTGTGTAGGGGTGTACAACTTCTTCTAACTGAGTTTGTGAGAGGTGTGTGTAGGGGTGTACAACTTCTTCTAACTGAGTTTGTGAGAGGTGTGTGTAGGGGTGTACAACTTCTTCTAACTGAGTTTGTGAGAGGTGTGTGTAGGGGTGTACAACTTCTAACTGAGTTTGTGAGAGGTGTGTGTAGGGGTGTACAACTTCTAACTGAGTTTGTGAGAGGTGTGTGTAGGGGTGTACAACTTCTAACTGAGTTTGTGAGAGGTGTGTGTAGGGGTGTACAACTTCTAACTGAGTTTGTGAGAGGTGTGTGTAGGGGTGTACAACTTCTAACTGAGTTTGTGAGAGGTGTGTGTAGGGGTGTACAACTTCTAACTGAGTTTGTGAGAGGTGTGTGCATCTCGGTACTCTTGTCTGCAAGGCGTTTTAGAAATATGGACAACAGTACATTCACTTGAATTGAGTTTGTGAAATGTGTATGTATTGATTTGTGTGTGAGTGTATGCTTGTGTGTGTGTGTGTGTGTGTGTGTGTGTGTGTGTGTGTGTGTGCGCGCGCATGTGTGCTTGTCTGTGTGTGTGCTTGTGTCTGTGTGTGTGTCGGCTCTAATTGAGTTAGCAGGGTTCAGTGTGACACGGATCTGAAAGGAACATGGAAGCTGTATGTCTTCTGACATCACAGACCAGGAGATAACATCAGGAACACACAGCAGATAACATCACCCATCCATCTCCCGTTCTCTCTTAGCATAACTCCCTCTCCCCCTCTTACGCTCTGCGTATGCTTGCTCTCTCTTACCAAATCTTTCTCTCTTTCTGTTTCTCTCTTCATCTCTATCTTACTTTCTCCATCTCTCACTCTCTCTTTCTCTTACTTTCCCCAGTCTCTGTCTGGAAAGGGTCTGATCCCCACACCTTATGTACCTGCTTATAATACCCTTCATCTGGAGGTCCTTGTCATCCTGCTGTCGTCTCAGGCGTTCCTCAGACTCCTCCAGCCGTGCCTGGTACTCCATCAGCACCTTTTGAGCACCGTCGTCCTGACCCTTCAGACGAGCCTCATACTCCTCCAGCTTCTGGACCGACACACGCAGCTTCTCCTGGAGGACCACAATCTCCTGCTGGTACTGGGGGGTTAAAGGAGACAGATAGGGTTAAAGGAAGAGTCAGAATAATCTTCAACAACAATCCAGCCACCTCCTGCTGGTACTAGAGAAAGGAGAGAGAGAAAGAGAGTGTTTTTATTATCATCATAGTCATCATCATATCATCATCGTCATTAACACTGCAAAACCGATACTTATGTCAATGGCGCCAACCCATACTGGCCCATTCAATTGTCCTGTTGTTGCTAGGTAGAGGTGGTCAGTGAAGAGAGCAGTAACCGGCATTGTTATCATCACAATAATCGCTGTCAATGTTCTCCTCGTTACAGTGGTCCCTAAGGTAGACCTTGACAGGTGTATCAACTCATTTCCATCATTTCCTCACCATTTTTGCTTCTTATCCAATTTATTCTTTTTTTGTGTCATTTCAAGTTTTAAACAGTAAAATATTGAAGGGAAACTGAAACTTGGACAGGGCAGGATTATAAGTGTGGAAGTGTTAAAGGCTGTAAGTAGACATTAGCCAACACTCACAGTAAAACTTCCAACTTTTCTAAGCCACCAGTATTCCTGAGAGAGATGAGTTTCTTTTCCTTCCATGTCCCAAATCCCCACCAGCACTCGAATTTGATCCCTAACCTCTAAAACTGGGGACTTAAGTGGAGTACTGTTCCAGAAGAGAGGAGGAGAGGGAGGAGAGGGATTCAACCTCCGCAGCTCAAGCCCTGGACTCCATGAAAAGCTTGCCTTGACCTCCCTCCGGACCTGTGAGCGGTCCTGAAGAGGAGAGGGTTGGTGCTGTCTGAGAAATTAGGAGTCTAATCAAATCCTGCCTGGCTTCAATAAAACACACATCCGGGCTCCTTCAGCAGCATTCAAGGGAAGCCAGGTAGAAACGCAGCACACCTCATCAGAGAATTTGATTAAAAAGTTGACTCAACGCTGTCCTTCACAAGAACACTGGACCAAATGTGAAATATGAATAAAACTATGAAAATAAGTGCTGCTCACTGTCAATCCCCTATTTTCTCTTATTTTCTGCTTCATAAAATCATGTAAGCATGATGTGCAGCAGAGGTGTGTGTGACAGCCAATAGGCAGTGGAGGTGTGTGTGACAGCCAATAGGCAGTGGAGGTGTGTGTGACAGCCAGGCAGTGGAGGTGTGTGTGACAGCCAATAGGCAGTGGAGGTGTGTGTGACAGCCAATAGGCAGTGGAGGTGTGTGTGTGTGACAGCCAATCAAAGCATTGAGTACTGACAGCCATTAGGATGAGAAGCAGGTGAAGTAGCAGCAGCAGAAGCGGGAAGCATTCTCCCCGCACACACACATGGGCATACACACTCACATGGACATACACACACATGGACATACACACACATGGACATACACACACATGGACATACACACACATGGACATACACACACATGGACATACACACTCACATGGACATACACACTCACATGGACATACACACTCACATGGACATACACACACATGGACATACACACACATGGACATACACTCACATGGACATACACACACATGGACATACACACACATTGACATACACTCAC